>NC_048300.1:10876583-10975050 GCF_013100865.1 Trachemys scripta elegans | reverse complement strand
CCCCCCCGCCCCCCCTCCTCCCGTGTCCTCTTTTTTGCTTGTGGAAATATGGTAACCCTAGTGTTGTTCCTGGCTGGCAGTTTTGAAATGGAACTTTCAGTTGGGAGAGAGGACTGGGCAAACATTCCCATCTGTGATTCCTAGTGCTATCTCCCTCCACCTTGCCCAACACACACACACACACACAGGGCCAGGTGCCCCTCTCTACTTCATGACACCTCTGTGTGGGGTTGGAGCAAGTCTGCAGCGTGGGGAAGGAAGAGCAGCAGGGGACACAGAGGGCCATATCGGAGGTAGGAATCTCATTTACATTTCAACATAAACCCACCTCCCATACCATAGAGCATCTCATCCCTCACCTATAGAGCAACTCCACCATGAGCCTGTTCTACCGAGGATCAGCAAACCTGTTATTTACAGCTCCATGTAACCATGGTCAGGATTTGTGTCCCCTGTCTGATATGGTCCCATTGTAAATTTAATTGAGTATAGAATAGGAATGTTTATTGATACGTGTTGCTAGTTTTAATTACTAAATTACTATAAAGCATTCAGGGAGACACTTTTTCTTCTGCAGGGATAATGTTTCACTGGAGGGAGAGGGGGGAAGGACTTGCTTTGCTACACATTTAAGGCCTGGTATTACTTCCTTTATCTTCAGTCTTCTGCCTCTGCAAGAATAATACAAATCTGCCACCTAGTGTGCAAGAATGTGTTTTACGTTGGCATTAACTTGATAGGAGAATGAACGGAGCTTATTCTCCAATTTAGCAATCTCACAGGAAACCTGTCAGTGCATGTACAAAACTGAGTGAGAAATTCACATTTCAAAGACCAGTATATTTTCCATGATTGGATTGGTATGTTTGATACATCTACTGTAATCCATATGAACATGCTTATAAACAAGGATGTTGATCTAGAGGGTTGGTTTGAGGCATGCTGAATGGAATTAGTGTGAATGTAGGTGGTAAAAGTGTTAATAGAACACTGTCAATTTTAATTGACTCATTTGGGAACATTCCATATGAATATTCAGTACCCTTTAAATAATACCCATGTTCTTAATTCCTTTAAAATAATTCTGATGTTGGTGTTTATACAGCAAGAGAGAAACTGCCTGTCTAAGGTACCTTCCCTGCATTGTGATCCACTAAGGTGCACTGGTGTATGTGTGGAGAGTCCATTTAAAGTCTGTGAAATGCCGCACAGACAACAGGATCTGTATTATTGGTTCTCAGAGCAGCATCAGGGCCAAACTGACTGTACAAAAGAGAGAGAGGGTGTTTTAGGTGGTGGTTGTCACTACAGTAGGTACTAAATGTTTAAACAGAAAAGTGGCTTTTAAGTTGATCCTGTTCCTCTAACTCAAGAAGAGTGTACCAAAGCAGAAAGACTGATCCTTGGGCTGTTGAATCACTAGGAATGCTTATTTTTCTGGCCCATTTAACCTGTGCAGACTGCAGTGAAATTCCATGCAAGGAATGAAATCCTGGCCCATAGAAGTCTATGGCAAAACTCCTATTGACTTCAACGGGGCCAGGATTTCACCCAAGGTTCTTGAGCATCCCTGACTGCCATTGGCTAGGGCCTGGTAACAGGTAACTGTATTGCTGGTGTTGACAAATTATATTAGTTATTAAAGATCTGAAGACAAAATGCAGAAGGATTACAAACCCTTAAGAATAAGGGACCAGATCACAATTATCTTGCAAATCTGCAATTGCATAATTTCTCTGTCTATGCATCTTGGACCCAATTTTGTGAACATGCAGGTCCATAAATTTACTCCTGTGAATAGTTTGTGTTGGGACAATAATGTACAGATTTGAGAATGAACTTCCAGGGTAAGTGATTGATTTTGTGTTAAATAGCAGTATTGACTAGTACAGTATCTTAAACATCTCATAACTAGAGCCCTGCAAATCCCTGGATATCCACTTCATATCCAGGGACCATTTTTGCAGATAGTGGATCGGATGCAGATACAACCGCGCAGGGCTCTACTCGCTAGCAGTGCCTGGCCCACAGCGTCTGGTTCGGGCAGCCCCAGGGGCACAGCACGCTTGGGGCCGGCTGCCAGCAGCCAGTGGTTGGGGCTGGGTGGCAGGCCGGAGTCAGGGTTGTCCAGCACCTGCTCGTTGCGCCGCTTCTGGTCCAGCAGCTTAGGCCCCTCAGGCAGCGCCAGTGTCCCCACCACGACCCAGCCGGCAGCACTGGCCATGCTCCCGGCCCCGTGGTTCCTAGGCAGCTGGGCCCTCCCCCAACCACGGGAATTGGAGTGGGCAGGACCCTGGCCCCCCCCATCCTTCCTGCGCTCACGATGCAATGCCCCTTCTCCCCAGCCACCGCACCACCTCTTCTCCTCAAGACCCTGCCCCCATGCTGCCCTTTACCCCCAGTCTCTGCCTTGGCACTGCCTTTTCCCTTCAAGAGCCCCCCTGCCACTTGCTCATCTCCACTCCCTTCCCGCCTTCCCCCATCGCTAGCCCTTGTGAGACAGCTTGCTGCTGTGGGTGTGGATACACATAAAAGATGGCTAGTGGACAGCAGGTCAGATGCACATTGATTCTGGCGGATGCAGATCCACATTTTTATATCCGGGCGGGGCTCTACTCATAACTTCAGTGCTGCGGATATTTAAAACGGAACATTTCACATTTTAACCCTTCCGTCAGATGGATATTATACTTGGATAACTACTGCCTGCACCTGGCTCTTTACAAGAGACTAGAGGTGATGAGGCGCCTTGAGGATCTTGGAATCTAAGGCCCCAATCCTGAAAACACTTGTGCACACACTTAACTTTATGCATGAGTAGCCCCAGTGAAGTCAGTGGGAATATTCATATGTGATTATGTGATTGCAAGGTTAAGGCCTAAATATCTGATCCTGAAAACCCTTATTCATGTGAGTAAGCTCTACTCACGCAAATAGTACCCCTGATTTGAATGGGACTATTCATGTAGGTAAGGAGTTGCTGGATCAGGTCCTACAGTGACATAATAACATAAATGAGATAATACCGATTAGAGCTTTTGGTTACAAATATTATCTGTAACACAATAAATGTCATTAGTAAAGCACAAGACATGGCTTACTTCATCATGATTTTAAATAACTTCACTGCAGGGCTAGATTGGGCAACCCTTCATCATGTTGGTGACTGATTACTCAGATGAGAAATACTCATGTATCCGAGTAAAGGTTGCACAATTTAGCTTTCCATCTCCTCTTTATTGCAGGTTGTCAGTGCCAAACACTAGGTGGCAGCAAGTAATCTTTAGAAATTCATCTACCTCTACCCGTGTGTCTTAAAATTATACATGCACTGCTAGTGAGAAATCTGCTTGGACATTGCAGAGGGAATTTGTCACTGATACGTTTTATCCTCACTCATAATCCTTATAAATTCTCTTTTACAGAGAGCTATGAAATTGTCCATATTAAACTACTTGTATTGCAGTTGGGCTCCACATTTGGGTGATTTTATAGAAGACCTCTTTTGGGGCATCCGTTTTGCATTTAAACAATAACAAAAAGCACCTGATTCTGCATCTGTGTTCTTATACATTCCTTTGTCAGGCACCTTCTTTGTTAGTTCCTAGTATCACTAATAATGGGGGAATTGATAGTGCCTGCTGTAGTTAAGGGTGGCAACCAATTTCAGTTATAATGCTGTTTCCATGTAGTCATAACATGCTGAAGTCCATGAGAGCTCTGCATGCAAAGACCAGCAGGATCAGGAACAGAATAAAGTTATTCTAAGGCTTATTCACCTCTGGAGCAAGAGCTCACCATTTAAGTGTATGTATTTATTCCAGCTTCTTAGGCTAACGTGATTAGACTTTAAGCTTTGGTGTGCTATAGAAATTTGATTCATCCTTGTTTGTTTTCTTATTGTCCTTCTGCCAACACAAGTTCTAACTATAATAGCTGGGCCCTGTGTATTAGGAAAGAATGATCATGGACAGTTTATAGAGACTGTTGAATAAATTGTCTATTGGAAAACTTGATTCCATAGTATGGACACTGTAGGCCAGAGATGATTCATCTCTGAAACAGATCTTTGAAGTGGGAGAGAGATGCAAGGGCAAAATGTTTAGGTTTTTGATCGCAAAGATCACATCCTACGGACTTTAATTAACTATCAGGATTACACCATTAAAAGAATAGCAAAAGCTTATGAGTTTTACTGAAATAAATAGCTTTTTAGTACAAACCAAACAATAATTGCTGTCTGTGTGCTAATTTACATTTAATAATTCCCTGGGTGTGAAGCATAAATTTCCAGTAAATGCTCTAGTAAAATGTTCATAGTTCAAAAAGCTGCGGAGTAATTAATTTAAAACAGTGCCCATCTAGCACAATGGGGCTATGATCTTTGCTTGGGGCTTCTCGCTGCTGTTGTACGAATCATAGATGATATCAGCGTAGCATAAGCGGTTATGCACATCTTAGTTATGTGTTTTATGCAGCAATATTGGTCGCAAGTCCACTATCTCTCTTGTTACTCTCTTTGCAGTCCTAAGTGGTGCAGGACGGAGAAGGAGCAGCACGTTGTGTGATACCTTGTCAGACAGACAGATTAATTTATTAAGGATGTCAGGGTCAATCTACTGCTGATAATGGAATACCACTGAAAGTGGTTCAATCCAGCAAATCAAATCAAATCTAAATTATGCCAGAAGTGTTTCAGCAGATTCATGTAAATTGGATCGTATTATGATACTATGTATCATCTTTCTACAAGTTACGTGGACAAAATTTCTCTGAAAAACTGACCTTTTGTTTCCTTAGAGAATGCTCACCAAACAGAAGCCACCTTTTGGGTTTTGTATGAAAGAATAAGTAAATAAAACACAAAGGCAGATGGATCTTCATGTCTATAGTATCTCCTGCCTTGTAAATTTGACTTATCTGTTTAGATTTCTGCCTAATAATTTTTACTACTGTGTTACCAAAATTTCAGTTGGAAATCATTTACAGATGTACAGTACTATTTATTTGTGGCACTGCTATTCCTGATGCTTTGCATCTTACGATGACCATCTTCCAAAAACTAAGAGTGGTGTGTGTCCCAGAATAAGAAAAAAATAATAATCCCACTATTGGATTTACTGTTCTGATGAATTTACTTCAGGCATTTATTTTGCTAGTAAAAATCTCTAAATTCTCTGAAGTAACCAAAAAAAAAACTGTTACAGAAGATATTTAGGAAGACCGTAATATTTTCAGACATTCCACTAAAAATCATGTGAATATATTAATACCCTGTGGGTGGGGTATGGGTGTATACACACAATTTTCATTAAATATTTAAAAACGGCTGTGAGGTTCCTTAGCTCTGCATTTCCAATATTAGATTTTGGGGAATTAGGGTAGTGATCAATTGATCGGGGATCGATTTATCGCGTCTAGTGATCCGTCCATCTAGCTCAGTTTCCCCTCTCTCTCTGCAGGGCCGGCTCTAACTTTTTTGCCGCCCCAAGCAAAAAAAAAAAAACCCACCCCGCCATAACAACCCTCCCCCAGCACCGCCCCACTGAAACAAAAACAAAAGCAGCCCCCCAGTGCCGCCCCGCCAAACCCAAAACAAAACAAAAAACCCAGCGCCGCCCCACCAAACCAAAAACAAAACAAAAAAAACCCAGCGCCGCCCCACAGAACCAAAACAAACAAAAAAACCCCAGCACTGCCCCACTGAACCAAAAACAAAACAAAACAAAAAAACCCAGCGCCGCCCCGCCAAACCAAAAACAAACAAAAAACCCCCAGCGCCCCCCCCCCGAACCAAAAAAAAAAAATACCCCCGAGTTCCGCCCCGCCACCCCAAGATTGGCCTCCCCTTATAAGGTGCTGCCCCAAGCACGTGCTTGGTCGGCTGGTGCCTGGAGCCAGCCCTGTCTCTCTGACAGTGGCCCAAGCCAGATGCTTCAGAGACAATGAACAGAACAGGGCGAGTATAAATAGCAGTGGAGACCATGAGCCATTGCTTAGGCAAGTAAAGACACATGAAGAGGGTAGGAATGTACTCAAGTATACACCCTACATGGCTCTCTACTTGCTCATAACCGTGCCTCTCCATCTACAATGCTATTCTTAGCAGTGTGCTGTCCTGCTACCTCCCCACTGTTGGAGCCTTTTCTCACCACAGTGAAAAGCTCTGGCAGTGAGCAGCTGCTGAAGCCTTTTCCCCGCTGTCTCCCCTCTGCTGCGGCTTTTCACTAACATGTAGCTACAAACTGCAGTGTGGGCACAGCCTGCTTTTCACTGAGGCCTATAGCTACACATACGCTACATGCTGCCACCACTGGTGTGTAGGGTAGATGCCAGCCGTAGTGTGTACAAATAGGGCAGTACACCCTTTAAACAGGCTGTGAGCCCTCTAGTGGTGCTCACTTGGTTTTATGTTCCACAAGCGGCCAGAAACCAGCCAGAGCGGCAGTATGTGTGTAGCTAGGATTGGCACATTTGTGTATAATTAGTAAACATGGTTATTGCATAGTTAACATGGAACCAGTTGTGCCCATGTGGGGTTTTTTTCACATTTTTTCTGTTGTATAAAGAGACAACATACCTGTATTTAATACTTGCTATTATAGCAGAGTGAAAAGGTTGTCCTCTTCTGTGATTTTTAGGGATTATTTGAAGAACAAAACTTCCCTGGCCTTCTGTAGGGCCAGGATTTCATCTGCTGAGTTGACTAATGCTCTATAAAATGTCATTGTGACACACAAAGCTGTTGTGTAGTTTTAAGAGCAAAAACATCTTTGGAAACTTTGTGTGGGAGCAGGGGAGTAAAACAAAAATGTTGGTTTGCGGTTATCATGTTAGGTGTCAGCTGGTGCAGATATGAATGCACTTCACTATAGTACATGTTGTAAAGAAAACAATAATATATTAGTTTCAACATTTTGTCGCTTCACTTCTATGTTATCATAGAGTCCATTTTTTTATTTTAATTAAAAACAGAGAGAGGACCATGATGAGGGCAGTGTAAAAAAACAGACTCAAGCCCATGAGTCCTCCTGAAGAAATTCCCCACCGCCAAAGTTGTCCGTAAACGCAATGATTTTTGCAACATAAAAGATCATAGCTCTCGCATTTTCCAAAGTGTTTCAGAAAATTCAGTCAATCAGCAGCCTAAAATCTTTCATTAGTTTAAGAAGAGAATGGGATTCATTAATCAGGTGAACAGGCTTAAAAATGTTAATATGCAAGTTTTCCGAATAGCTTGAACCTCATTTTGAAAAATGTCATATGAACCAGTAAGAAGGCTTACAGTGTAGGTGCTAATTAAAATTACTTTTTACAGCCTGTACTCTTGATGCCTGTTTAATTTGTGCTCTCCAGAAAGGCCAACGTAACACATCACCATATTCCCCAAACCCATCATGAACAAATTTAAAATATTTACTTTGTAATATTTAAATAATTTCTAAATAGCTCTTTGTTTTAGATCTTCACAAATGATAGGTGCTGATCTGACAGCCCTTTATTCTCTTGTGATTCACAGATTTTTAAAGCGGAAGGTCCTGCTGTGATCATCTAGTCTGACCTGCAGTATGTCTCAGGCTGTAAAAATTCATCCTGTATTCTCTCCATCTGAACTCTGTGCGCTTGTCTACACTGCCAAATTATATCATGTTAATGCATATGTTAACTAACAGGCTGTTAAACATGACTTAGCATTGCTTAACGTTGTAACAGTGGGTCATAGTTAATCATAGAGCTGGTTTGGAAATAGATATCTCCCTCCCTACCCTCCCACCCCACAAAAACCTAAATGTCACCATAGCCCCTCATTGGACTTATAGTTTGGTGGCCTCATGCTCTCATTCTCCTCTATAGGTTGGACTTCCTGGCCAGTCTACATCTCCCATGATCCACCACACTCACCTCTCTTAGTGAGGGAAGGTGGTGCATCCTGGGAGATGAAGTGTGGCTGAGGACACCAGTCAGTAGAGGAGAACATGAGCATAAGGCAACTGAACTACAACTCCAATGAGATACTGTGGTGACATTTTTTTTTAAGTGAAATTTTTCTGTTTTGGGGTGTTCAATTTGTGACAGAAATCTAAATTTTCTGTGGAAAGCAGACACTTTTCATGGAAAAATTTTATTTCAGTCAGAAAACCAACTTTCCATTAAAGAACAGTTTAGAGTGATTATTTTAAACCAGATCTCATTAACGATGAGCTTCTGATACATTGTTAAACCAGGCCGTCTACAGAGAGGGCCTAGTTTTCTCTAGCCCTGCACCTTGCGTAGTCACTTACACCCCGAAAAAGTGGCTGTAAAATGCTGCTGTACAGTAATGTTCAATGCCCACTTTGCACTGGTGTTATTGACTACATAAGGTGCAAAGCTGTGGGGAGTCCACATTGTTTAGCATTATGTCAGTGAACACATGTTCTAAGGTGTAATTTTCCAGTGCAGACAAGGCACTGCTCGCCGTGACTAACCACCGCACTACTCCACTTTCATGTCAGTGCAACTTCATTGAATCAAGCCCACAGCAGTCCAGTGGGAGTATGTGTGAAAAAGGGCTGCAGCATCATGCCCTGTAATTCCTCATTGGCTAAAAAGAATGGGCCATTGAGAAGCAGGCTCCGTGTTTATTTACTCTCCGTTCCACCTCTTTTTAATAGTTTATCTCTTGCATTTGTATGTAACTTCTGAATCTAAACACGTAATAAAAGAGAGACTGTAAATGACAGAACACAGATGACTTGGATTAGGACACTGTTCAAGGATTGCAAATCATATCAGAATTATTATTCTTTGATTTATTTCCTGCTCCTAGATCTGCAGTCGTAGTTTAGTGCAAAGTAACTATAATGAAGCATGTTAGTTCTCACAAATCCCGTCTTTAGCACATTAACAATATAAAGCAAGAATAAATTGCTGGGCTGGGATCCTTAACTGTTGCAAACTGGAATAGCTCCCTAAAGACAAGAGAGCTACACTGATTTACACCAGCTGAGGATCTGGTCCCTGATCCTGTAGGCCTGACTCCTGAATGGGATTTTGTCTGAGTAAAGTAAAACAGAGCTTTATGTGAGTAAGGGCTCTTATTTTGTGCCCTAAAACTACTTAAATGAAACACACCGAAGAAAAAGGTAACGTTAAAAACAGTGAATATCCTTTTATTATGGAAGGGTTCTCAGTTTTTCTTTTCTTTTTCCAGGTTATAAAACATTCTTACCAATAGGTTCACTCATGTTGCATCTGTTTCTCAGAAACACAATGCTAATGGCAGTATGTTCTACATAGTAACAACTACAGAATGAGGTGGTATAGGGAGGGGAAATCTAAATGAAAATAAATTCAGCATGCAGCTTGCCTTCTGAAACAATGCAGGCAGTTTGTCCACCTTTGGTGAGGCGCACTCCATGGCAGAAGCCCTGCACAAGGCCTATGCACCATTTACAAACCCAGTTCAGCCCTTTCTTAAGGCTGCCACCCTTATAGCAGGATCCAGCCGATCCGCCCCAGGATTGAAGAAGCATAATGGTGTCTTTATAGCCACCTCTATGCCACTCTTCCACCTGTACCTGCCCACAGCTTGGCCAGATCAAAAGATCTAGCTTTTAGGGTACGTCTACACTGCCCTCTAAGCCCAGCTCTGTGGACTTGGGGTTTCGAAGCCTGCACTTGAGCATCCAAACTGCATTGTAATCCTGGGTTTATAGTTGCTGGACCTGGGTCTCTCAGCTCTGCTCCATACTCCACTCCACAGACTTTCTGTGGCTTGACCTGCATCCACACTGCAAAATGACAGGGCTTGGAGCCAAGTCACAGCGGGACTTGGGCTCTGACCCACCTCCCTCACAGCGTGCTAGGACCCGGGTCCTCTGTGCGTGCTGACCTGAGTTGGACTGATTGGTGTGAAGAGCAAAGGGGGACTTAAGTGAAACTAGGGGTCAGACCTTGGGCTTAGTGTTCAGTGTAGACACCTATCCATGGGCTATATCTACACTTCAATAAAAGGCCTGGGGCTGGCCTGAGTCAGCCAATTTGGGCTCACAGGGCTTGAGCTGCGAGTCTAAAAATTGTAGTATAGATGTTTGGTCTTGGTCTGGAGCCTGGGCTCTGAGACCCCATGAGGGATTGGGCCTCAGAGGCCAAGCTCCAGCCTTAGCCTGGATGTCTACACAGCAATTTTGAGTCCTGCAAGCCCAAGTCCATTGATCTGGATCCGGAACTCAGTGCAGCAGGTTTTCATTGCAGCGTAGATGTGTCTGGAATTCTTCACTGGGGTGGAGTTTATAGGCATGGACATTGTCACTTAGCAGAAGTGGCAGGTTTGCAGGGCCTCCCAACCCTGGGTGAGCCACTGGAGGCCAGGACCACCCATGAGGAACCCCCAGATTCTCCCTCTTTGGCTAAGAGGTTCAACGTCACAGAGGGAGAATAACCTCGGTGAACCCAGTCTACATTAACTTAAGTGAGAAATCCCAATATGCTGAGGGAGAGAAGTTGTTGCAGAGAGCTGTTGACCTCCATCCAAGTGGGAGATCCCAGTTCCCATGAAGCAAAAATCAAATGGTTTCTGCAGGGTAGAGGGAGCATCACTGCAAAGATGGAATTACCCCTCCCCCACTAATTCCTCCAGTTCTGATTTTATTAAACATTCAGCAAGCAAAATATCAGCAAATGATTTAGGTCAAAAAATACTTTGGAGATTAACAGTTAGTTTTGTCACATATTCATATTGTAGTTCTTTGATTTTAGGCTTTGAAGGAATGTTTGAAATGTCAGTGCTGAAAACATCTTCCTCACTTACAGGTTAATATGACCTGGAGTAAATTCTGTTGGTAAATTGTGTGTGCGCGTGCACAAACATACCACAACAGTCATTTAAAAACAATGAAGGCTGCTAAGGACAAATTACACCCGACTCAAACCCACAAAAGCCATGAAATACAGAATAATGCCATGCAACGTCTACTTCTGAGGGAATTCTGTGCCAAAAAAAATTAAAAGTTCTGCGCACGCTATTTTAAAATTCTGCACATTTTATTTGTCCATACATAAATGTGCAGACTCCAGCCTGGCAGCAGGGAGCACAGGCAACTGGCTGCACGGAAGTGGAAGATCACCTGCAGCCTCCCTAGGTCAGGGACTCGACAGTGCAGCTGCACTGCATTCTGACACAGTGCAAGGGCCGGGCGGTGCCCCAGAAACACCGTGGGGCCCTGCCCCTCCTCACCTGGTGTGGGCAGGATCCAGGTGTGGAGGGGCTCAGTGTGGGGGGATCCAGATGTGGGGTGAGAGGGTTCTGTGTGGGGTAATTTGGGCAGCTCAATGGGGGTCTGGGTGAAGGGGGTATCTAGATGCACAGGGGCTCGTTGTGGGGTTCTGGGTGCAGGGGCAATGGGACTCTGAAGGGAGGTCCAGGTGAAGGTAGTTGAGACTGAGCAAGGGGGTCTGGGTGCTGGGGGACTGGGGCTTGGTCAGGTGGGGGTCCAGGTGCAGTTGGTTGGGACTCAGTGGGGTAGAGGTCCAGGTGCGGGGAGCTCATCGGGGTGGTCCAGATGCATAGTGGGTAGGGCTCATCAGGGTGGGGGTTTGAGTGCAGGGGGCTCAGTGGGGTGTGGTCTGGATACAGTGGGAGGGGATCAGCAGGGGTCCGGATGCAGCATGTGGGCACGACGGGGACGGCCAGGGGCGGGGTGGGGGAGGTGAAGCCCAGCGGAGGATTGAGGGGGAGGGCTAAATGCACAGGTATTGTGCGGACAGGGGAGGAAAAATCGCAATAAATCTTTTTGAAACTGTCTAAACTATTCTTAAAAACAACACCTTTCAATAGCGTAAAGGTATCTGCCACTTACAGAATAATGGCAGTGTGGGGTGGTACTTTATAGGTGTGGTGTTGGTACTCATGTAGAGCTGGTAGAAAATGTTCCAGTGGAACAGTTTTCCATTGTAAAATGCTAATCCGATTCAATCAAAACTTTTGCGGCAACGTATTGGTTTTGTCAAATATTTCAACCAAAAAATTATCACAACTTTTTGTGCCAATGCAGCCAAAACATTTCATTTTGACTCTCTTGTGTCAACTATGATGTTATGTAATATAATATAGACTGATCATAGAAATGCTAAATTTGAAACTCAGCACTTTGGCCTTAATTGAAATGAAGTGCTTTGATAAGGTGCATATCGAAAGCAATACTTTGAGAGTCATTGTGTTTAATTATTATTGCTCTGTTTTCCCTCAGCTTTCAAAATTTCTGTAACATGTTTTTTTCAAACCAAAAAAATATTGTTAACATTTAATATTTCCTGGGGAATCTTTCAAGTGCCATTTAATGACTGTATTTGTGTATTTTTAAAAAAAGAAAAGAGAGAAAGAAAAGTGACTAAACTGTAGACACTTGACTGGAAGTTTAATACCAAACATTTTGTCAAAGTTACTATGTTTTAAAATGTCAAAAGAATCATCAGCGAATGTGATTATAATGAAATGTTGCTCTTGTTGTTATGGCAACTGACTTTAAAAACTGCTGTAAAAAGGTTGACAAATTATACAGTGCGGTTTTGGTTCATCTTTTTTTATAGTCCCCCATCACTTAACTTTTAAAGAATTTTAAACAGTTTGCACTGAAGTTAAGTCACTGATAATATTATATGTTGTCTCAGATGTTTATATGTACATTTATTTCAGTGCATCAAATATCAGTTACTTTTCCAGACTGAGTAACTTCATTTCTACATTAGTCACACTTTCTGTAATTAAAATGAGAATGTCCCATCATTCTCTTAGCTGCTGACCTATTTTACATTGCAGCCAATATCAGGTTAATCCAATGTGACGGTGTCCAAGTTACACACATGTAGGAGGGTTTTGTTAAAAACACACTGCGAGGTCCTCCCTCTGCTCCCATTGAAGTCACTTAATTTAGTGGCAGTAGAGAACTCAGTGTGCCAGATTGGAGATACAAGCTGAGGATTTGGCCCATTTAATTCTGTCCCTATAGAAAAGAACCACCAAAATGTACTGAGCAGAGAGGGATCAGAGGTTATCTCATGCCATAACTGTAGCATTTGTGAGACACCAGCTTCAGAATCCTGTTGGAAAACTTTTTGCAAAGTGCTTAGCTGGTAGGTCAGTACAAATGATTTCAGAAACAGGAAATATTGCCAGGCATCCATCTTGGACTGATGATCAAAAAGACAAAAAGTCAGTGCTTGGTCCTTGTAATATTGAATAGATGCATGAGCATGATTCACCGAAGTTTCTCCAGGTTTACTCTGACATTATTCCATTGAAAGCTACAAAATAACAATGACCTAGATCTGGAGAAATGCAGAGGTGAATCAGGCCCGCACAGCTGTAAAATAAGAACATAAGAATGGCCATACCAAATGGGTCAGACCAAAGGTCCATCTAGCCCAGGGTCCTGTCTTCCAATAGTGACCAGTGCCAGGTGGTTCAGAGGGAATGAACAGAACAGGTAATCATCAAGTGATCCATCCCCCGTCCCCCATTCCCAGCTTTGGCAAATAGAGGCTAGGGACACCATCCCTGCCCATCCTGGCTAATAGCCATTGATGGACCCATCCTCCATGAACGTATCTCGTTCTTTTTTGAACAAAAGTTCTACAAGTTGACTGTGCATTGTGTGAAGAAATACTTATTTTTGTTCGTTTTAAATCTGCGCCTATTAATTTCATTTGGTGACCTCTAGTTCTTGTGTTACGAGAAGGACTATATGACACTTCCTTATTTACTTTCTCCACACCGGTCATGATTTTGTAGATCTTTATCATATCCCCCCTTATCATCTCCAACACAGTAGGCTAGCACAAGTGAAACCCATATATACCACAGTTATAATGATCCAAGTTGAGAACTTGAAGCATAATGGTAATGAAACTAGATTGACGTGGGTAGGGCGTGACCCATAGTCAAGCATTCATAAAGAAGTTCCAAAGAATGCCAATGCACTGAGGCTTCTCTTAACTGATAATATTTGTTCTGGGGACAAATTGGGTGAGCTAATCTTTTTTACTGGACCAGCTTCTGTTAGTTAGAGAGGCAAGTTTTTGAGTCACGTAGAGCTCCTCTTTGGGTCTGGGAAGAGTACTGTGCAGTTTGAAAACTTGTCTCTTTCACCAACTGAGGCTGGTCCGGTAAAAGGTATGACCTCACCCACCTTGTCTCTCCAATATCCTGGGACCAACACAGCTGCGACAACACTGCAAACATTATGTATTCTGGTCTATTATACCATACCCTAGCAGCTAAAAATGTAGTGTGTTTTCCACAAAGACTTATCATTGTAGGTATCTATTGGCTCTTCTGTCACAATACAATAAAGAAACAGTATGCTACATAGTTATTAGCATCTGTCATCATTTAAATAATATGGCAAATGATAGTGGGTGGACAGAGTAAAAGATGTTTCTTGTACCAGTGACAGTGAGTCAGGGCTGGTAGTGCACCCATTACTGAGGTGACATGTACTGCACAGTCTTCAGGGGGAAATGGTGGTCCATGCTAGGTTGCTTCTCATCTGCCTGCTAGCTAAGGAGCTGATGCTGATTCTCTAGTATAACTGTGTCTCCTTTCGGCATGGAAATTCCTAAACAGCAGCTGTCCCAGAATAGAATTAGCTAAATCTGATGAGAATGGCAAGTAAAAATTGCAATGAATTGGGGTGGGGAGATGAGGGAGGAGAAGAAAAAAATGAAGTTTTCTGTTAAGCAAGATGTAGTTTCTACTCTTCACACAGTGCCTCCTGTTTCATTTTGGGGGTGGGATGCAGAAGATGCTTATACAGGGATCCTACTGTGTTTCCACTGGTCTCTTTATTTAAATAAAACAACTGGATTGGGTTGGTTCAGTTTTGCTGTCCTTCTGCTCAACATGTAGTGCAAAGCCAACCACTAGTGCAACTTGCAACCTAAAATCCTATTATCCTTAATAAAAGCAGACCCAACATCCACAAAATCCACGGAAGGCGCTGTAGGTGCTCAGCACTTCTGAAAATCAAGTTGCTTTCATTTAGGTGCCTAAATAGAGATTCTGGTGCCCAACCTTAGGTTCCCAAATTTACGAATGTTGGCCCCTGTTGAGGCCACATAGCTATTCTCTCTATGCAGTAGTGCCATGTAGATATTAGTTAACAAAAAGAGAATCTCACGCAATGTAGATATGACAGCAGGAATTATAAAAGGTTGAAAATTTAATTTGTTTTAGGGGGGAAAAAAGATTATACCAAAAGTGGTGGTAGTACAAGTATATTCTTTGCTAGTACACCTCTACCCTGATATAATGCGACCTGATATAACACGAATTCGGATATAACGCGGTAAAGCAGCGCTCCGGGGGGCGGGGGGGGACGGGGCTGCACGCTCCGACGGATCAAAGCAAGTTCAATATAATGTGGTTTCACCTATAATGCGGTAACATTTTTTGGCTCCCGAGGACAGTGTTATATAGGGGTAGAGGTGTAATGGGAAAGTCTTGCAATTTCAAGTTGTATCACACTGGAAATAAAAACAAACAAAACCCCAAAACAAAACTAGGTTTAACTCATTCTTTAAAATCTACCCACAATATTTCCAAATAAGGAGTACACGTTATTCTTGATCTGTATATGTATTTTATATGTATAAAAAAAAATCTTTTCTTGAGTCCTATTAGTCTTCAGAGCTTTTTAGACCAATGGAATTTAGATTCTGCAGGTAAAGAAATGCAGATACTTCTATAGTTAAAAACAATGCACTATTTGTTAAGGTTGATTCAGCTAAGGTTATGTTACATTTGTTTCGCTCTTTTGTTGAGTTCATATAGAGGAATGTTGTACAATAACTAGCCAAGCATGAATAATGAAAATCAAACCATATTGTATCGTACGACTTGGCTTAAGTAAGTTTCACAAAAGTTGGTTGCAGTTTGTTACCATCAATTTCCAATGTTTATTAAAGAACATTTATCAGTGCAAAACACTCTGCCATTTTAGATAGGTGAATATTACAATAGATTAAGGAGCACTAGTGAAATTTATGCCACTGTAGCTGTCATGAAATAAAATCAATGCAACCCAATCTAATTGAATTAAAGTCAACTAAGTTCAAGTAGTTTTCATTTCATTTCCATTGGTTTCTGAACAGTCTTGGTGTTTGTTCTGGCTGCCAGTGACAGTAGCCATATTTCATGGTGTTCCTTTAGTGGTCTGTTCTCTAGTGATAAGCTATAATGGATCTGTCCGTAAGAACAGCTGTCTCGCCTTGTTTCAAAGAGCAGATGAAAAACAGCTTCTGGTCTCAAATACTGTATTAACCTTGACAATAATGAAGTGGGTAATTAACAGTTTTGGCCTAATATGACCTTGCATTTATTGTTTTTTAAACTACTATACTTTATACACTAAGTATATATTAGCTTTTCTTCTTCTAGATCATTTAAAAAAAGTCTTTGTGGATTTAAATTCTCTGTGACAGACAGAGCAAATAAATATCCTTTTATAAAATGTCACCTTATAAACAGCCAATCTAAATTCAGATTTTGTTCCTAGCTTACTTCCCTTATTTTTATTAACACATAATGTGTGTAATAAAAACACAATCTGTGTAAATCTGAAAATCAATTTTTCTTAGGAAAAAGGAACTACAGCAAATCTAGAGTTACATGCCATTAAAGGTAAATTAAGTAGACACAACTGAAGAGTTGACAATTTCTCTTCTCATGCTGCAAGATATCAAGTCTTTGGAGCCCTGTTCATGAAATTAAATTATATTCACAGGTGTAAGAATTTGATAGCACGGGGCACCTTGGGAAGAGGAAATATGTCCTTGTCACTTCACAAGAACAATATTGGTGTCTCATTGTTATCAACTGGGTAATTTATATTATCATTTGGAGTGGTGGATTTCACTAGTGCACATTTAATTCACCAGCTCCGGGCTATGATGTGTGTGATCAACACAAAAGATAATAAAGAGCAGGCGTATAAAACACAACAAATCTTGCATGTGGGGATGGTACATTGAAGCCTCCTGGAGGACAGATTGTGCTGAGTCAGTTAACACATTAGACAACACTGGACCACCTGTTTTTAACCAATACTGTAGTCGATCTCAGGGTCCAGTTTGGTGTTTACGTGTACAATGTAATCAGTAGCCACTCACACATGGCCTATGGATCGTCTCACAGTCCTTACTCCAGCCTAACTCTGTTTGCACCAAATCCTGCTACCCATCACTTCCATAGTTGCGGACAGGGCCGGCTCCAGCTTTTTTGCCGCCCCAAGTGGCGAAACGAAAACAAAAAGATAAAACCGCGATCGGTGGCACTTCGGCAGCAGCTCTACCGCGCCGCTTCATTCTTTGGTGGCAATTTGAAGACTGAGGGACCCGCCACCCTTCTATCCTGAGCCCACGTTGATACAGGAGAAATTGGATGGCACTTGAGTATTTCAATCGTGCATTCAGTTATAAGCATTTCATTGTCGACTGTGCTGTTTGATTATGTGATAATTAAATCGGAATGATCATAAAGTCACCCTGCCAAAGAGAGGCTATAGTTTAATGAAATGATTCCTTTCATGTTATTGAATTGCTTCAAAGTCAAAAGAAGCCATCTAATTACTTTTTTATTTTCCTGGTGTTTCAATGTCGCTCGCTTCAAAATAGCAACCTGGACAAATGATTATGGGCATAAATCAGAGCAGGGATCAATGCAAGGTCATGATTGATTTGCATTTAGCCTAGCTTTACCGAGGTGGCCTTTTCTGAATAACAGAGAAGCACATTGCTGTTGATTTTGTGGAGATTCAGCCAAAAGGAAGTTGAAGCAAAGAGAGGAAGAAAGGTAGACCCTGTGTAAAGGCAAGAAGGGCCTTTTTATAGATAGAAAAAAGAAACTTTTTATAGAATATCAGGGTTGGAAGGGACCTCAGGAGGTCATCTAGTCCAACCCCCTGCTCAAAGTAGGTCCAATCTCCAGACAGATTTTTGCCCTACATCCCTAAATGGCCCCCTTGAGGATTGAATTTACAACCCTGAGTTTAACAAGCCGATGCTCAAACCACTGAGCTATCCTTGCCCCACTTACTTAGTCATATCTCTCTCTGATTACAGTGGGAGCTTTGCTTGCGGGAAAACATGAGCAAAGACTTCAGGATTGAGTACAAATATAGAAATAGATGAGTGCACATTGGTCCTGCACAGACTCACCATACATAGCCAACCTTAATTCTAGCATTTCCAAACTTTTAAGCACTTACCGTTGCAACCTTAATATTCTTTTAACACCATTTTTAATGTCATGTTGTTATATATAGTAACCACACAAAAATACTTCATAATTACATGTACACACTATAAGGTATGACAAGATACCTGGGCACGCTCTCTACTCAAAAATATACAAGTATATAAAATGTTGCTAGATTTCTGAACCTCCCTTTTGCCATAACGTCTTTAAATTATCAGCACAATAAATATGGGCAACACGTAGATCTTTGCTTTGAATGATCGATAGATAATTCAGAATTCACAGATTCATCTGCGAACAATGTAAATGGGATATTAGGAGTTATATCGCGACTAGTTCTGGTTTACGTTTTGCCAGAAAATTAGTATCCAGGTTATACTTTATATGATGTTGCATCTGCTCAAGCTACAAACTGATGCATTGCACCAAATACATAAGACTCAATTTAATTTGCTCTTATTCTAATAACCAGCTCCCTCTCTGAATAGTGCATGCTCTGATCCAAGCTATATACTGGAAGACTGAAGCAGAGTAAATAGAACGGTGTCTACCTAGACGTCAGCAGATACAACAGTTCATAGTTTTTCCAGATAATTTCCTGATCATCTAGCCCATTTTTAATCAGCACATTGCTATATTGTTTGTCTTGTAGCTTGTTTTCTGATCCCAAGACATTTTTCTGAAGGTCTCCACCGTTGTCAGTGTTGCCCAAGGCAGTAGAAATGGCTGTTGTTCCATATTCCCAGCACAGGTGCAGATATAGCTGCTTGCCTTGCTATTCCTGTATTGCATTTCTCAGCTTTACGGAGTAGATTTTAAGCATGAATTTGACAGCGTAATAAATAAGTCCAGATCTTGCTACCCTTACACTATCCTTCCATTGAATAGCACCGTACTCTTCAGGTAATCATAGGAACATAAAAATTGGATCAGACCTGAGGTTCATCTAGCCCAGTATCCTCACTCTGGCAGTGGCCAACACCAGCTCTTCAAAAACAAGGTGTAAGAAATCCCACAGTAGATACATGTGGGATAATCTGACCCTTATAAAGGTCTCATCCTAACCCCTTGTAGTTAGAGACTGGCTCAAGGTCAGAAGTATGAGGTTTTATATCCCTTCCAAAAATTTTTTTAGCATTTCTCTTATAATTCTGGCTATTCTTGTTATACATATATGTGTTCAGTCCCTCTTAGAGTTCCTTGCCTCAACAACATCCTGTGGCAATGAGTTCCACTGTCTCGTTACATATTGTGTAAAAATTCATTTCCTTTTATCACTTTTGAATATGCCACCTTTCAACGTCCTTACATAAAAACATAAGAACAGCCATACTGGGTGAGACCAATGGTCCATATATCTCCAGATCCTGTCTTCCGGCCGTGGCCAATGCCAGATGCTTCAAAAGGAATTAACAGAACAGGGAAATTATCAAGTAATCCATCCCCTGTCATCCAGTCCCAGCATCTGGCAGTCAAAGACTTTGGGGCACCCAGAGCATGGGGTTGCATCCCTGACCATCTTGGCTAATAGCCATTGATGGACCTATCCTCCATGAACTTATCTAATTATTTTTTGAACCCAGTTATACTTTTGGCCTTCGCAATATCCCCTGGCAATGAGTTCCACAGGTTGACTATGAGTTGAACATCATTGCATGTCCCCGTGCCGCCCTACTGATCTTAGTGGAACTACTCAAGGAGTAAGGTGCATTTCATTGTGAGTAAGAAATCTTAGGGCCAGATTTTGCCACTCATACTCATTGAGTTGCACCCTACTTTGCAACTAAGAAACTAATCTGGAAAGACAAAAAATTGTGGTATCTGTTTAGGTGAACCTCAGATCAATGGGGCTGCTAACAGAATAAGGGCCTACCTAAAGTGAGCAAGGATGACAGAATCAAACCCTTAGAAATTAGAGATGGAAGGGCCTAGTAGTCATCTTGTCCATCCCTTACCTCTGACAGATTGCTGTGTACTATGCACCGAGAATGGCCCTCATGGAGTGAGGTATTGCTCATCAGGGTTAACGATGGCGCAGTTGGCCCTTGAGTAACTACTGAGGGCTAGGTCAAGCTTGTTAGGCCCATGCAATGTAATTCCTCCCTGAACTCCCTGCACAGAGGGGGAGCATGCTTACTACTGAACCCTTTATGGGGTGCACCCTTCTCTCCTTGTGTGCTGATCGCACTCTGCGGGCTAGTGCAGGGTGAGAGATGGGACCATGTCCCCACCTGCTCCCTGTGGGACACCATGCACTCCTGGGGAAGTAGGGACAGAGCAGTCCCTGTGATCCCCTGAGAACATGGACTGCAGTTGTGCCTGGCCATTACACCAGCTATGCAAGGGTCAGCAAGAGTCTCCTTGCACCTCACATATACTGCACACCTGTAGTGGTGCTGGAACAATTTTTATAGTGAGCGTACTCAAGGTGGAAACCATGTATTTGGGTAATTATTACTACTTCAAGCCAGGGGTTGCGGCAGCACCTATGCACACCTGTGTATAGATCAGGCAAAATATGGCCCTGAGTCAGGTGCAACAGCGAGTATCTAGGGAGAGTGTCACTGGGAGAAAACCTATCACCATCCTGCTCAGTGGTGTGATGCCTGTTGTAGTGTTCTCAAGGGCCAACAAAGTTAAAGGTGTTTATAAACTCTTTGATACTTAGGTTTGGGATTCTATTTTACAGACTTGGTGTACTCGGTTTCTTGGCAAACACCCAAAACCATTCATTCTAAAGCTGAAAATTTATTGATCAAGCACAAGAAAGAACAAGAAACTAAAACAAGCATTTATAATGAAAATGGAATTGAGTGAGTATGCAAAACAAACTTAATTGAAATCCATTAAAGTCTCTCTCCTTTTGGAGGCGAAATATCAGAGGCTCTTATTTTCCTGAACAACTTTTCTTTGATGAAAAAGAACAGGTTAATGTTACTGTCAGTCCTGATGTGAGAAAAGTATTCCCCTCTCCTGTTTTTAACAAACAGACAAATACAAGGTGAAGGAGAGACGGGATAGAAAAGATGGGGAACATAAGGCTTTGGTTGCTGTTTTGGGAACAAGGGATGGCTGGTTAGTTACGAATGGATGCTTTGGCTGGCAGGTCAACCACAACATCTGTTGCTTGAATCCTGGTTCACATTCCAGTCAGTGACATCATCTGGTTGGGTCTTTTCTCCTTAGACAGGGCAGGATTGTGGTCGTCTCATCTTGTGCTGATTCACTGCAACTGATTTCAGGATTCAATGAAAAGCCAAGAGGGTGAGAGATCGATTAGAAGGAAAGAAGGGTGCAGAAAGTAACCCAGCAGGGAAGGGAACAGAACAGGACCTTATGCACCTCTGCAGCCATTGACAATTAGGTGTCTCCAGTGATGGGCTGAGGACTGAGTGTCGTGGTGATATGATGACTTTCAGGAATCAGAAGTGGAAAACTTCTGCTGGCCTTCCCTTCTGGAAGAAAATCCTTTGGTCTGGTCTGCTCCCTCTGTCTTGGAGTCAGGGAAGATGAGATGAGAGTTGAGATAGATTATATTTTTTTCAAAGTCTGTTTTTAAGAACCTTGAAAAAGGGGGGAAAGGGAGTGGTATAGTTCTTCCGCTCATTATTTTTGTCCATTAATTAGGCCTAATATCTGCCACACCCATTTTGGTTCATTAATTTCTATTTTCACATTATCTTTTTGTTTTACCAAGCATGATTTCAACAGTCCTTAAACCATATCCCTTTTTGTTTGGACATATCCAGTATCTCTATCTGCTTTTCTTTCACTTGATCATAGCATTAATTATTAAAAACAATTGGATCCGTTTTCCATGGTTAATTTCCAAGAAAGCAAAAAGTTATAGGTTATTGTAATATGTTATGAACTTGCAAATACTTTTTACATTTGAACTTACAATTGGAGTCAATTGTTAGGCCCAATAATCACAACGTGCCTTTGGGTATGTCGCCCCAAAGTGGCTGCGCTATCCCATTACCAATACTGCTTTGCACCTCCATTGCACACACCTTCCATCCAGTGCTCTCAAAGCACTTTGTAAACTAGAACTGGCTGAAAATGTTGCAGGAACATATTGGTTGTGACCAAACTTTTATGGTGAAGTTTTCTCAGGATCAGGATGGAATTTCTGATCATTCCCTGTTCCTATCGATGTGTGAGGGGAGACCTTCTGTGTGTGTTTCTCCACGTATCAGTGCAGAAGGAGAGAGGGAGGTCAGTTGCTTACCGTTGACCACTCAAAAGGGGATTGTAGGGGCAAAACAGAATGGTGGGGCCAAAAAAGAAAAGAGCCAAAAAACCCACCACCCTTAACCCTTGCTACTTCCACATGGGGACAAATTCCACTACCTGTCTCTCCAAGAGAATAATTTTGAGGCGGTTCAACTAGGGAAACCTCATAGAGTTTATCTCCCTTTCCTCCACAGTCCCCTCCAGCAGGAAAGGGTGATCTGGGCCATCATTACTAACCAAGTAAAATAAAAATCATGCCCCTAAACATTTGTCAATAGGCCCAGTGCACAAATCAAAGGACTTAATGATTAAAGCCCAGCCAAGCACTGCGAGACCCCAGCAGACACTTCCCTACTGATACAGAACCATTTATCACTCCTTCAAAGCCTACAAATGCAACCCTAGGCCAGTAAAAGTGTCTCCGCACCATTAACAAATTTGGTAGGTAGACAGACAGATATAGCTATGCCAGGTGTCTATCTCATCTACTGATATCTATCTTATCTGTCAGTGTCAATATCTATAGATGATAAGAAATATATAGCTCTACTCAGAGCACCATCTTCCGGGTCTTCCAGAGCATTCTTTTGTTGTCTGTCTAGATTATAAGCTCGCTGGGGGTAAGGACTGGCTATACAATTTCCAGAAGCACCCATGTCCTTCTGAAAGTTGACGGGAGTGAAGCTCCTAAGTGAAATAAGTGCTTCTGAAAATGCTAACCTGTGCCGACCAATAATACTCTTTATCCCCTAGTAATGATGATAGTGGCAATAAGATGCCCATTGGTTTTTGTCCTTCAGCCAGTTTTCAGTCCCTATGCAGGTGATCTAGGCCAGCTTGAATGAATATCTTAAATTGGGTTTTGTGCGGTATCATACCACACAATTTGAAGTCATTCAGAGAACATCACAATGGCTACATTCCTTTCATCTACTAACTAAACTTCTGCCATTCAATGAGCGCCATCAGGTTTCTCCATATGACTCAGCCTGAGCTGCACAAGGATGTCGGGAGTTGTGCACTTCTGGGAAAGCCTCCTCGGTCTGTGTTGGAATTAAACAGGGATTGGGCTCAGTGCCCAAGACTGTATTTCAAACCCACTCGCTAGCAGCTCCACTTAATCTGAAGCCAGGTCTACACTTAAAGCCAGTGCACAACCTCAATAGCTAGGAAGTCAGTGGGGATCAGATGTTGGGAAGGAGACTTTCCCACCAAGGCTCCAGAGCAGCTGTTGCAGTCTGAGTTGCAGTGGCCCCTTCTGTGGGCCACCTTTGTGCGGAGATGATCCACGTAGTCAGGGATCCAGTAGCCCCCTCCCCTCTGTGGCCCTTGTTGATGAAACACCAGAAGTCCCCTGGAAGCCGTGCTCTGTGGCACACCCAAGGTGGGGAGCATAAAGACACAGAATGATAACACAAAAGTGCTGCTACGGGATATCTCCCTAGGCTGGCTAAGTTCTGTTTATAAACTAAACAAGTTAAAAATAGAGGCCCACCTATTCAGCTGGTGTGAATCCCCAAAGCAAATTTGATGCCATTTAGAGCCACACTGATTCACACCAGCTGGCCCCTGATCAATCCATCTCATTCTCACAGGAAACGTACGCACATCACGATGGTTCTTTCTGACCCTCACAGTAGGAGTTGATGATTAATCAATATTACTATCATTGCTATAATCATATGCTACAATGATAGCTGTAATGAGTCAAAAAATAGTTCAATCACTCATAGGTCAGTGCAGAAATCAGGCATAACTGACTTCATGTGTGTCCTTACGTGCCAGTCATGAGGCCCATCATCCTGGGTTGGAATTAGTAGGGAGCAGGTGTTGCGTGGTTGAGTGGTGGGAAGCAGTTTGGAGAGAGGGAGCTCATGCATTCTGTCCCAGCGAGAGCTGTGGAGGTCCCTCCATCCCCAGGGCTGCAGAAATGGGAACAGAAGGGGGAAAGGGTGGATGACTATGCAGCATTTAGGATATAGGAAAGGTTACCACAGCCTGGTCAAGCCATGCAGCTCCCACACTGTGGGATGTCCCAGGGCCCTGATTTAGCCCTTCAAAAAATACTTGGTTAATTAAAGATACTATTGTAGCCAGGTGGCCTGCTGCAAGCTGTGAATGTCCCCTCTGTACATCACATAAGAGATAAGTATTTAGGTTTAACACTTTATTTTTATTTCCCCCCTGGTGTCTCTAACGTTAGATGAACTCCAGTGTAATGACTCGGGTTGGTCCTATTACATTCACAGATATTGTTTTGAAAGAAAATAGTGCCCAATAAATTGCAAACCACTTTCCATTATGACTCTTTCCCACAGTGAAATGTATAAGTGAATGCAGACTGTGGAATGATTTTCCTTTAGCTTATCCTTATACCGTACACCAGCTTCAGACTATTAGCCTTGTCTGGTGTAGATGAGCAGCAAATAATAATGAATATAATAGTCCCAACATTTTCAAAAGTGACTAGTAATTTGAGGTGCCTCCATTTTTTGAGAACTGAATATCCTGCTTCTGAAAATTTGATCCTTTTTAAGGTGTCTTAAGTTAGACACCCAAAATTGAAACATCCAGAATCGCTAGTTTCTTTTGGTAATCTCAGCCGATAATTGTGTCGCTGCATGATTCTGCAGTAAAGTACTTATTGGTAAAAATACATTTTTTCCTTCAAATGAGCTACCTGATAGGAGAATAGAACATAACCTCTGAATGTATTGCTTGCTAGATCATTTTGGTTTTATCAATCAAATATTAAATAGAAGACTGGATTTAATCAAAGCAATTTTCTGTTCCCAGACTATCGTTAGAGGAAATAAACCTCAAAAGGATACTTCAATCAATGGCCTGCTAGAAGAATTTGACAATATCTCAGTGACACGCTCTAATTCCCTACGGAAGGAAAGTCCTCCCACTCCACACCAAGGAAACTCAAACCATGTACAAAGCCACCAGGAAGAAAATGGTTATATCACATATTCTCAGTATTCCAGTGAGTCGGACACCACGGCAGACTATGTCACTGAAAAATATAGAGAAAAGAGTCTTTATGGGGAAGAGTTAGACAGATACTGCCAAGGTAGCTTCACCCCAAAACAGAATGGACACGTGATGAAAACAAAACCCAGAGACACCTATTATTCAGAAATTAAGCCCCTGAAGTCAGACATCTCAAGGTTCCTTCCAAATTACCATACACACATGGAAACAAAAAGCAAACCAATTGAGTACAGTGGCCTAAAGTTGGAATATCAAAGGATTCTTAGTGGATCGTCTCTAGACTACAGAGAACCTTTTCACTACGCTCCATCTAGAACTTCAGTGCAGAGTGAGTGCTCAAAAGAGAGACTGGAATACAGTGACAGCGACTGGGGAAATGGACCAGACAAGGATGACTATGACAAAAGACCGAAGTCGTCCTATGTAAACCAGACAAGTCCTCAGCCAGCCATGAGACAGAGATCCAGATCAGGTTCAGGTCTTCAGGAACCAGTCGTGCCATACGGAGCAAGTGCTTTTAAATCAAATCAGCAAGGGCATTCGTATAGTTCATACACCTACCCTCGCTTGTCGGAAACGGCAGGAGGCATTCCAAAGGTAAAATTAACATCTGTAGGTGCTATCGGTACAGGCCATCGCTTTCACAGGTGTGACCGACAGTTTCCAAATGTGGTTGTATAACGCTGAGCACTTGAATCCATAGTGAGGCACCTAAGTAAAAATGGCCTGATTTCCTGACAGGCTCAGCACCTATTGGTCCCATTGATTTCACTGGGAGCTGCAAGTGCCCAGCAAGTCAATACCTTTGAAAACCAGGCTGGTTTTCCTTAGGTGTCTGAATAGGTGCTTCACTTTAGTCCCCCCCACCCACCACCACCACCCCCCAGTTTGTATATTTTGGCCATAATCTTTTCTTTTTCCTCTAAAACACTGAGGAAAGAGCTGTACAGTAAAGGATTTTCAAGGGTTACCAGTTAAAATGCTACATCTTTTAATTGTTAACCCTTGAAATTCCTGAAGTTATGGTGTCACGCTGTCTGGAGTGGTTCACGACTGTGCCTCCCTCAGGACAGACTGTCAAAAGCAGGGCAGACACCTGCCCCCCTGGACTGTCTATCGTTAGATTTCACTGACCCAGTACCAAATACGAATGCCCAGAGTACTACAGTAACCTTAGAATCATAGAATATCAGGGTTGGAAGGGACCTCAGGAGGTCATCTAGTCCAACCCCCTGCTCAAAGCAGGACCAAATCCCAACTAAATCATCCCAGCCAGGGCTTTGTCAAGCCTGACCTTAAAAACCTCTACGGAAGGAGATTCCACCACCTTGAGTCAGAGACTGTTCCCTTAGACACTCCAGTCTATCTTGCCACCCAAACAAGCTGGACTATGTGATAAATGGTCACTTATACCAAAAAAATCACAAAATATTCAGGTTGCACCCAGTCCCAAAAGACCAGTCACTCACCCAGGTCAATTTGCATCCTGGGTCTCACACCAAAAACAATGCTGGTAGCCAATTCTATAGTAAACTCACTAAATGTGTATTAACTCAGACAAAGGAATGAAAGTTACTGAGATGTTAAAGCAAATATATGTACAGTTGAGTCACAGTCTATAATTTCGAGGGGTGGCAGAGATGTAGTAATCTGCCAGTTTCCCAAAAGTCTTTTAGGGCTAATCAGAGTAACTCTGGGGATCTCCGTTTTCTCACTGGTTATTCTTCCGTGTTAGAATCCACAGTCCAGAGATGAAGAAGAATTTTTCCTTGTGTCCATACTTAGAATTTCTTCTCGCAGAAAACAAGCTGACAGGATGACTGCCCACGGGGGTGGGCGGTGTCTTTCTTTGATGATGGAGCGCATTTAGAGTCTTCAATCTCTGATCATCACACACAATAACCACTGGCCTTTAAATGTGCAAGAATTAGCACATGCCTGTTACAGTTCTTCGTTTGCATTACACAAGGTGTCTTTCTCATTTGATGGGTTATTTAGTTACAGGGATATAGACAATGTAAATGTTTGCTATTCCATTATAACAGGATACAGCTATGTGGACACCAGACATGTAACATCCCATTCGTTTTCATGAAGTTTAAACACCAGATATACTCTTATATATTTAACATTCACTTTGATCTATACCAGGGGTAGGCAACCTATTGCACGCGTGCCGAAAGCGGCACACGAGCTGATTTTCAGTGGCACTCACACTGCCCGGGTCTTGGCCACCAGTCTGGGGTGGCTCTGCATTTTAATTTAATTTTAAATGAAGCTTCTTAAACATTTTAAAACCCTTATTTACTTTACATACAACAATAGTTTAGTTATATATTACAGACTTATAGAAAGAGACCTTCTAAAAACGTTAACATTTATTACTGGCACACGAAACCTTAAATTAGAGTGAATAAATGAAGATTCGGCACACCACTTCTGAAAGGTTGCCGACCCCTGATCTATACTAATACACAAGTGAATTGGCCTGGTTTCCAGCTGTGACTGTGTCAGTTCTCAGCTGACACCTAGGCCTTGGCCAGACCTGACACTTGGCTTGCCATCTTCACATATAGTTCTTTCCTCAGTGTTACATAGGGAAACTGGCCAAAATATACAAACTTGGGGGCCTAAACCGAGCCACTTAAGTCCACAGTCAGATGCCTTAGGGTACGTCTTCACTACCCGCCGTATCGGTGGGTAGCGATCGATTTATCGGGGATCGATATATCGCGTCTCGTTAAGACGCGATATATCGATCCCCAAACGCGGTCCCTGTCGACTCCGGAACTCCACCAGAGTGAGCGGTGATAGCGGAGTCGACGGGGGAGCCTCAGCCGTCGATCCCGCACCGTGTGGATCCCAGGTAAGTCAATCGAAGATACTTTGACTTCAGCTATGTTATTCACATAGCTGAAGTTGCGTATCTTAGATCGATCCCCCACCCCCCCAGTGTAGACCTGCCCTAAGTAAAAAGCAGCCTGGTTTTCAGTGGTGTTGACTTGCTGAGCACTTGCAGCTCCCATGTCCTGAGCACTTCTTCGAAGGGATGAGATCTGTTTTATTGTTGTATAATGTCACATTTTAATGCTCATGACATGTGCTGGGTTGAGAGCACTGGAAAACTGTTTCTATCTACCTCCTGAACAGAAAGCAGCAGTCGAAGCTCTACCACAAATATATTAAGTATCAGAGGGGTAGCCGTGTTAGTCTGAATCTGTAAAAAGCAACAGAGGGTCCTGTGGCACCTTTGAGACTAACAGAAGTACTGGGAGCATAAGCTTTCGTGGGAGACTAGCATCTGAAGAAGTGAGGTTCTTACCCACGAAAGCTTATGCTCCCAGTACTTCTGTCTCAAAGGTGCCACAGGACCCTCTGTTGCTTTTCACAAATATATTGTGACCGTATGCCGGAGGGATGTGAAAGGCTTGTTCATTCTCCATGCCCACCCACTCTTTAGTTTCTCTGCTGATGTTGCCACTCAGAGTTCTAACTAGTGCCCGGGCCCATTAGAGGTTAACCAAGGAGGTTTAGCCCAAATTAAATTCAGGCAAGCATTTTGCGTTTGGGTTTCAGGCCAAACCCAAGGGACAGAAGAGTTCCCAGCCACTAAGTGTCTTCAGTTGCCCCTTCTGTGCTCATTTGTGTTAAGCAAAGACTAAGCAATGTCATTTAAGGGATGTTTGGGTCACCTGTGGCTAACTCAAGCACAATGCTTTTCTTAACCTGTTTGTTATATAATTTTTTTAACATCGGCTTTAATAAAATTTGTAAATTTGCAGGATTGGTCCCTTAAATGGGACTGTAGACTGAGGTATATTTTAAAAGGATCAGTGCACTTTGGCTCTTTGGAAAGATTCACTGTCAGCTATGCGTTCCTTAGAACCGTGAAAACATTCCTACAACCTTGATGCACTTGATACTCGATGATTCACCATTCTCTGCAGCAGTTACAACGCCCAGCTCCATCAGCAACTCCAGGAACTGAATAGCAGTCTTTTTGTCCACGGATGATTGCTAGAGAGTTTCCTCTTCAGAGAGGCATTAGAGAGACAATGGTTTATTAAATGAGTTTACTAAATGAGAATCGGGTCGTGAATCAGATATCTTACCACTGAGATTGCCTTTAAAGTATAATTAAAAGGGAAAAAAGTAAGTAGTGAAAAAATCTGCAGACACAAATGCATGGCTTTAAAACTATATTCAGGAAAGATAGTCATTACGGCTAATAAGTCTGAAGGGTAGATTTAGTTCAGTATTACTTGCAGCTGTTTCATCTGATATACCATGTACCTCAGATTCATCCCTGGTGTAACTCAAGTGAATTCAGTGATGTAACACCAGGGATGTATTTGGCCCTATGTATTTAACTCCAACTTTACACTGGGATCCAGGAAGGTGGCTCTTCACACATGCATACTGTCTCATTAATTTATGACTGATGGTCCAAGTAGAAGGTGTCACGTCTACAACAGTGGACCGTACTACCTGCTTCAGAGAAAGGTAGGGCAAGTTTCTTCCTCACCTCCTTCAGTAAGAGGTTGGTTTGTGCCCTTTGGGTTTGAGCCAAAGCCCACTGAAGTCAAACTTGCCCTGAACCAGGTTTATATCCTGTATACATGTTGTTTCCTAGCTGATGTAGCTGTGGATGTTTATGTAAACTTTAATCCTTTTTTTAAGCATACTAATTTCTTGGCCTTTATGATACCTTGTGGCAATGAGTTCCAAAGATTAATAATGTGTGTTGTACTTTTACCAGCTTTAAATGTGTCACCTTTCAGTTTCACTATATATCCCCTTGTTCTTAAGGCATGAGGGGGTAAATAGGATACCAATCTCTGACACTTTACTAGCTGGGTTCGGTATCTCCTTCTATGTAGAAGGCTGATCAACAAAAATTTTGCTTCTCTGCAATATCCTTGTCCCACTTAAGCATATCCCTTTGTTCCCTGGCTGCCTCAAAGACCCACCTATTTTCTCGCAGGTTCCCCGCTTTTGGAATACACATTTCTTGTTATTTGTTTATATGTCTTTGGCTATTTGCTCTTCAAATCCCCTCCTCACCCTCCTAACTTCCATTTTACATTTTTACTACCAGAGTTTGTTCCTTTCCCTTGGCTTCACATGGGCTGGATTTCCATTTTTGAAGGATGCCTGTTTGGCTTTTACTAATCTCTTGCATCTTACCATTTAAACATAAGAAACATATGAACATAAGATTGGCCATGCCAAATGTCCATCCTGCCCAATATCCTGTCTTCCGACAGTGGCCAATGCCAGGTGCTTCAGAGGGGATGAACAGAACAGGCAATCATCAAGTGATGATTTAATCTCTGCTGTTTTGTGTTACCTTCTTGCTTCATTTTTTAGTTTCGGGGTACACATACCTCTAGATACTCTATTATCCTATGATACAGAAGCCTCCATGCAGAGTGTAAGGATTTTAATTTACTCACTTGTAGGGTCTTTTCTGGATTACCCATCTTCACTTTTTTTTTTTAATTCCCCTCTTAAAGATTAAAGCCACAGTGCTAGTGTATGATACACTATGATTCTCCCATGAGGATGTTGAACTTAATTATAGTGTGGTTACAAGTATTTAATGGAAGTTGGAATTCCCTCCGAGACCTCTTTCCACTCGTCTTCCCAAGAACTCAGTTTGACTCCAGAATTCGTCACTTGGGTATCTTTATTTGGCATAGAGCAATGCTATGCTGAGTTGATCAGACTCAAATGCGGGGGGTGGGGGGTGGATGCAGGCTACATCATAGCTCCGAAGTTACAGAAACTCTCTCCTTATATACATTGAAACATCTCATTGCATTTACTCTACATCGCATTATACATTTTAGGATTAGCTTGGTTACTTGGTACAGGATCCCTGTACCACATGCTCTGTCCACGCGCTGTCCATGTTTCAACTTCCTCTTTATTTTGTCTCTTCATTCCTAACTTTTGTCCCTTGTTATCTAGTTCATAGTAAATAATTCCCTGGGTGTTCGTTCTCTTATTTTAGCTGGCTCAGACATTCTGTCTTTTTAGCCTACTGACCTACGTATTTCCCTTATGTAGCACAGATGTCCTGTTTTCAGCCTAATAATTCATTTACCTCCCTAATCCCCTCTTCCACAAAATAAGGCCTCCCCACATGTGTTAATCACTCGCGTTAGGCCACGCCTCAGCTACTGTGGATCAACTATAATTACTTCTTGAATCAACTCCTGGGTGAGATGTAGAACTCTGCTGAGAGTAACCTCTCCTCTTTTGTGCTCTAAAAGTAGCTGTTTCAACGTGCAATTGTATAAGGTGTCGAGAAATTGCTCCCTAAATCATATCTGGGTGAGACATTTGATCATTTTATATTGCAAGTAGCTGAAGTTGGCTATTATTAGATTTAGTTGCCTCTTTGATCTCCTTCAACAGTCTGAAGATCAGCAGTATAACCCTTCTAACATGTGTGTATTCTTATGAGTTGACAGTAGGATCTGTATGGACACAAATGCCCTCTCCCTGTGGAAATGATATCTCATTAGGTTCAGTGGAATCTTTTATGTATTCCCATACCTCCATAGCCTAATATATCCTTCCTGCATGGTTGATACTCAGGTATTATAGCAGGGGTGGGCAAACTACGGCCCGGGGGCCGCATCCGGCCCTCCAGATGTTTTAATCTGGCCCTCGAGTTCCTGCCGGGAGTGGGGTCAGGGGCTTGCCCTGCTCTGCACAGCTCCTGGAAGCAGCGGCATGTCTCCCCTCTGGCTCCTATGCATAGGGGCAGCTAGGGGGCTCTGTACACTGCCATCATCCCAAGCACAGCCCCCGCAGCTCCGATTGGCCGGGAACTGTGAACAATGGGAGCTGCAGGAGCGGTGCCTGCGGACAGGACAGCACGCAGAGCCGCCTGGCCATGCCAACGCATAGGAGCCAGAGGGGGGACATGCTGCTGCTTCTGGGAGCTGCTTGAGGTAAGCGCCACCCGGAGCTTGCACCCCTGACCCCCTCCCATGCCCCAACCCCCCACCCCAGCCCCAATCTCCCTCCCGCCCTCCAAACCCCTCAATCCCAATCCGGAGCATCCTCCTGCTCCCCCAACCCCTCATCCCCAGCCCCACCCCATAGCCTGCACCCCCAGCCAGAGCCCTCACTCCCTCCCACACGCCAACCCCCAATTTTGTGAGCATTCATGGCCCACCATACAATTTCCATACTCAGATGTGGCCCTCGGGCCAAAAAGTTTGCCCACCCCTGTACTACAGTATCCCATTAGCCTTTGTCTGTTTTCCAGAAATGCTTATTAGACTAAGGTCTTCTTCTATTGTCAGGTTTTCTAGTTCACCTATAAGTTCCTCCTGTTGGTATACAGTCCTTTATTGATTTTGTGTTTGACCATATGCCTATTTTTAAATTCCTTTATGTGACACCTTGTTATTTTTTTCCGGAATCCACCTGTGTCATCCCATCCTGTCCCTCCTCCAGTGTGGTTGTAATATCTGCCCTATCCATCACTGCCCAACATAGGGTAACTTTGGTATTATTGCCATACCTAACAGAAGTCTTTGTCTAACTTGACCGCTCCTCAACACCTGGCTCGTTTCTCCCAGATCCTGGTTTAAATTACACCTCCTTCCCCACACCCAATTTCTTGTAGATATTCTGTGCCTGCAGGTTAATTTAAGGTGGAGCCAATCCTTAAGGGGGGGAGGGATAGCTTAGTGGTTTGAGCATTGGCCTGCTAAACCCAGCATTGTGAGTTCAATCTTTGAGGGGGCCACTTGGGGATCTGGGGCAAAATCAGTACTTGGTTCTGCTAGTGAAGGCAGGGGGCTGGACTCAATGATCTTTCAAGGTCCCTTCCAGTTCTAGGAGATGGGATATCTCCATTTATTATTATAAGTATAGGCTCTCCTTTCCTTTTCCCAGTGACTAATGAATGTAACCCCTTCCTTTTTTATGGCATCTTCTCATTCACATATTGAAACCCTGACATTATCCCTATCTAACTCACCTTGTGTGTGGCAAAGGAAGCATTTCAGTGATCTCTATTGGAGAAGCCCTAGACATTAGTCTTATTCCCCTAGTAATCTCAGTTTATTTTACAGGCCTGCTCTCCTGTACAGCCTGATGTCACTGGTACTGATATGAAGCATGATCACCAATTCAACCCCTTTACTTGTTAGAAATCTGTGTAGACATAGGGCTGCCAACTTTCTAATTGCAGAAAACCAAACACCCTTGCCCTGCCCCGAGACCCCACCCTCGCTCACTCATTTTCACCAGGCTGGGGCAGAGGGTTAGTGTGTGGAAAGAAGTGAGGGCTCCAGCTGGGGCCAGGGATGAGGGGTTCAGAGTGTGGGAGGGGGCTTTGGGGTGTAGGAGGGGGGAGGGCCCTGGGCCCTCCAGTAAGCATCTGACCCGCCACCTTTGGATCTGGCAGGCAAGTCACCAAGCAATTCTCAGTCACCACATAACTAGTTATCATTATTTCTAGTGATCGAATCTCCTCTCACCACAGCCTCTCTGAACTCTCATCTCCTGGTGGGACTAGGTTCATGACAAATGATCATCGAGTTCTACCTCTGTGGAAAGCGGGGGGTCCCCTTTTAAGATGTTTGTCCTTAGTTTTCACTTTGGTTCCCTCCCATAGGGGACCAAATTCTTCAACGGGGGGTTGGGGCAGCCATTTCTGAGACAGGCCTTTTCTACAGTGCTCCTATGAATAATTTAGCAGTACTCCACACAGGTGAAGGGTCTGCCCACCTAGATCATGTTCATAGAATATCAGGGTTAGAAGGGACCTCAGGAGGTCATCTAGTCCTTTCCCCCCGTCCCCCCCCGCTCAAAGCAGGACCAATCCCCAGACAGATTTTTACCCCAGTTCCCTAAATGGCCCCCTCAATGATCGAGCTCACAACCCTAGATTTAACAGGCCAATGCTCAAACCACTGAGCTATCCCATGTTACAAGATCAGGCTCTTAGTTTTCATATGAATAAGCAGGTGTTTCCGCCTAATATCGTATTAAATATCTGTAATTTCTGGTGTTACAAAATATGCATTACTGTCGTCAATATGAAAGGTAAAATGTCTTTAACCATCTTGTGATACCCTTTTTGTTACAACCAAAAGGCCTCAGTGCTGAAATGAGCATGTACACATTTGAGTAATATTGTGAGTCAGTGAACCAACCCACGCAGCAGCAGAAGTGTATTCCATTACAGTGCAGTGCTTTGATGGATTTCATGTCAGAACCTAATCTGCCCTGTTGACCCTGCGTTGAGGGTTTTTTTATGGTCTTTTAAAGGGGTTCCTTTGGGAGCCTAATTGAATACAATAATATAAATAGAAGCATTAATGAAATAGTTTCTATTTGATTTTGCAGTGATGTGAAGAACTGCATTACGACCCGGCTAATAATGAGAACTTAGCTGATTTAATGGCTTTTCCCTGTATATTTTTGTTACATTTCGTTGCATTCCAGAAATGAATGGTTTTGAATTGTACTGTAAGCCGGGTTATCAAATGCTAAAAAAATGTATTAGCAAGTACATTATATTTTTCAGAAGTTTTGCTGAACCTATTAATTTTCATTTTCAAATTCTGAAAACACATAGCAGCCTTAAGTTTAAATATCAAATAATTGACTTATATGTATGTATTGATCTAAATGGGTAAGGTGCCTCCATCACCAGAGTATCTGGGCACCTTACACATTAATTAGATTGGCAACAGCAGAGTCCCTAGTGGTCTCTAGCCCTTTGCAGTTTATAGAAAACCCTGCTTGCTGGATCAAATGGATCCATTGCTATAATTATTTGTGTCTTTACCTTGTATAAAAATCTTCTCTCAGGAAGTTGCTACTTTAAGTAAGATGCTGTCTGGTGTTTTTGTGCATGCTACATATTATTGGTTGCGACGACTCAAAAGAGTCATGTTAAATAGTCACAGTGAGAGAGGGATAGCTCAGTGGTTTGAGCATTGGCCTGCTAAACCCAGGGTTGTAAGTTTAATCCTTAAAGGGGCCATTTAGGGCAAAAATCAGTACTTGGTTCTGCTAGTGAAGGCAGGGGGCTGGACTTGATGACCTTTCAGGGTCCCTTCCAGTTCTAGGAGATGGGATGGGATTAAAGAAGACAACTCCAGTGTCACATTTCAAAGAGGAATATTTAAGCAGCCCTTTGAGAGTGTGCAACCCCTCCTCCCATTCAAAGCTGCATGTGAGACCAAAAGATGGGCAAGTGTCTTACACAGAACATTGCAAAACACTGATCTAATTTTGCACTTGACGGTTCCCCCCCCCCCCCCGCCCCGAGTAGATTTCAGCTACAAACGCCTCCTTTGCCGTGCAGCAGGCTACAGTGATAAATTGATGCTGCGACAGATTTTTTTTTTTTCAGTCTTAGCATAAAATGGTCGAATGATGTTCCACTGCAGAATTCAATTTCACAGTTCAGTTGGGTCCTTGATTACGCTGCCAAATTCAGATTAATGTGCACTTAACTAACATGGATCAGGGGACTCCTGGCTGACAGCCAGCAGTAATAGTAGCAACTGAGAGCTGTGTAGAGTTTTATGCCCTGTCCACCCCCCGTGCACCGCCAGTGGAATTGATTGATTTAATGAATTCATAGGTATAATTATTTGTAATTGTGCTACATCATGAGCCTGTGTCTATGCACCCCCCCACCCCCCAGAGATGTTACACACATTGTCATGGGCTATTTTTGCTATGCTGTAAACAGATTCATTTCCAAAAATTGCTGTATTTTTGCCCATATCTTTTGGGTTTGAATAGAGCTATGGATGAGCAAACATCCTGTCTGAGAATGTAAAAAATTCATTTACTTTACATAGAAGAAGCTTGAAAACACTTTAAGGCAAAGGAACTTTTAAGTGGAAATAGGAAATGTGTCGTTAGTTGTTTTTCCATCAAAGGAATAACGCATACACTTGTGGGGGTTTTTTAAAGCCTCCTATTGAGATAATTTCTTCCCAGATTGTCTCTGGTTTCAAAGGAAAATTAGCGGTTGTATGACAGTGCAGTTAAGTAGTTTGTCATTCTGGAAAATCATTTAAGAAATGGTAAATTAAATTAGTCTCCGTGTTGCTTGTTCTGTCTTGCTTGAAGGAAGCCCACTTTGAGAACGATGAAGACCAAACACCCATTTCAGATAGGTTATAGGCTCACAATCACTACTCTCCCCCGCATCCCGGGGCAAAATCTTAGTTTGAACTTTCCTGTTTTCTGCTTATTGTTTGTTTAATCTATTCTCGCGTTTGCCCGTTATAATGATGCTCGTATTGTTGGGAAGAACAATAGGTGCAATACCAATTTTGGGGAGTTGTAAGAAAGACCCTGAAGAATTATAATGTGTGAATCCTATAAGCAAGGCATTTGAAATGAATGTACCATTGTCATTTGAGCCATATAACCCTACATACCTTACCGGGTGCTGTTGCAGGAAGCTAGGACCAGTGCTCGTGTGCAATGCTCTATCTTCCCTACATAGTTACGGAAGTGTCCCACAGTCAGTGGGAAAGGGCAGGTAACTAGAAGGGGCAAGAGTTGGGCCATCAATGGAAGAGATTTTAAGTTGGTGGCAGTGTCCAATTTGCCCTGCATATGACTGAGATCTATCCAATCAAAATACGTCTGTCTATGTTACCAGCCCTCACTCCCTTCAATAGTGGCAGTCATTTGGCCACATTATCACATTGCACAGTAGTACAACCAATGTTCGCAGGGCCTTATCACCCAGACCGTTGGAGTGGGAACCACTTTCCAGCTCCCAGTCAGTCCTGGTTTCATTCTAGGAGTGGTCTGTATCTGTATATATGTAAGTAGTTAATAGTCCAGGTACCAGGAGATGGCAGTCAAGAATATGTAGCATAGCTCCTGTGTTTTGCGGGACTTATAAAATTTGTTGTGCACTGCAAATGGCTTCCTCTGTGCATCTCTTTACCTTAGCTCTTAACAGGTTGCAATGCAGGTAAATTGGTGTTAGCATGGCAGTAAGGATGGCAGTGTGGCACAGACATCTGCTGGGTAATGGATGCTGGATGGCAGCTACACACAAGTCTTTCCAGTGCCCCTGATCACAGTAATCACTTCCAATGCACCCATTGTGTTGGGAACAGATATGGTGCCTGTCAGAACTGTTGCACTGTGCACCCTGTATTACCATCTAAAGTGTCTGTCACAGTTCCTGCATGTCCTGTTTGTTCTTTGCACCTCTGCCAACCAGGTGAGGGTCGATTCATTGGCTGCCCTGTGTGATGTCTTTATGGTCCCCTCCATTAACAGTGCGCTATGCAGGATTCAGGAAGTAGGGCTTGATTTCCAGCCCCGGTGAGCTCTCCTCAGCACTGGAACTGATTGGGAAACAAAGGTAGCTTTACATTCACTTGCTCCTCCTGTTTTACTCTTGTGAAAGCAAAGGGAGGATCAAGAAGAGGGTGGCTGGAGAGGGGAGGAGCTAACACAACAAGAGACTTAAGGAGCTCAAGTGTTTAGCTTATCAAAAAGAAGATTGAGAGGTGACTTGTTTGCAGCATATAGGTACAAGAACCAATGGCTGGAAGTTGAAACCAGACAAATTCAAATTAGCAATAAGGCCCAAATTTTTAACCGCAAGGGCGACTAACCACTGGACCAAACCACCAAGGGAAGTGGTGAGCCACTAGATCAAGACTTGGATGCCTTTCTGGAAAGTATATTCTAATCAAACCCAAGTTAGTGAGCTCAATACAAGGGTAACTGGGTGAAATTATTTGGCCTGTGATACACAGGAGATCCGGCTAGATGATCTAATGGTTCTAAAATCTATATTTTTATTGTGATCAGAATGTACCCAAAAAAAGAATGTACCAAACTGGTAATTTTAAAAAAATCTCTATTCTCAACAAGAGGGTACCAGAGTGTCACTTTAAAAGGAATAGGTATTTAGGTTGTAGAGGACATTCCCCTCAAAATTATACCATCTGTTCGGGACATCATGGTACTGGGTATAAACAGATTGCTTGTGCTCCACTAATCCTAAAGACTATAATAAAATAAAGCGATAGTTAGGGATTTTTACTTGTCACCTCAGCAGTCTGTGGACCATCAGTGATCCTTGGAGTTCCTCCTGGTGGTCCAGAGGGTGAAACATGCTGAGAACCAAGCAAGGGGTGAGGAATAGCAGTGTTAAGTGGGTCTGTGATTAGAGATTTCTTTTACTAAATGTCCACAAAAAGAGAAAGTTAGAAAACCAAGTAGGAACCTCAGAAATGAGAAATCACAGTGGAGGTGGCCACACCATGATACTGAGGAATTGAAGTCTGACTTCATTGATAACGTAAGGTTTAGAATGCTCATAATCCCTGCAATTATTTTCAGCCATTGATCAATGCTGAATACAACATGTTAACTTTGCCTTGTTTTAATTTTTGCAGGTGGATTACGATCGAGCACAGATGGTAGTTAGCCCACCACTATCTGGATCAGATACCTACCCTAGAGGCCCAACAAAGCTACCTCAAAGTCAAAGCAAAGTTAGCTGTTCAGGTAGTAGCTTCCAGTATCCTTCAGTCTATCACAAAGCCTCTCATTATCACCAGCCAGCCCTCCAGTCAAGCTCTCCTTATATTTCCACGGCTTCTTACCCAAGCTCCCCAAGTATCACATCAAGTGCTTATCCCCCACCTAGCTGGGGTTCATCCTCTGATCAGCAGCCCTCCAGGGTGTCACACGAACAGTTCAGAGCTGCCCTCCAGCTCGTTGTCAGTCCCGGCGACCCCAGAGAGTACTTGGACAACTTTATCAAAATAGGAGAAGGCTCCACGGGGATCGTTTGCATTGCCACTGAGAAGCACACCGGAAAGCAAGTCGCAGTGAAGAAAATGGATCTCAGGAAACAGCAGAGAAGAGAATTACTCTTCAATGAGGTAAGCCATTTTGGATGAGGGGACAATTTTGCAGGTTACTGATCACAGAGAGGAGCAAAGCAGAAACCCCCTCAGTGCCCAACGGATAAGGCTTTGGCCTCCGAAGATAGGGATGGTGAGTTCAGTTGTAACTTCCTGAGTCGCAGTCTCCATTGGGGTGGCCCCTTACTATGGGCAGGTCACAAACCGACCATCAAGCAAAATATTTGTCACTTTTATAAACAAATGTAAAACTTCATTTTATTTTCTGTTCTGCCTTTCCTTTAAATATCTCACTATGGGCTTAGTCATAGCTTTGTCGGGAGCCCAGCATTGTTGCCCTGAACCTGGAGATGCTCTGAGTGAGTCACCTGGTTCCCCGCTGCGCTGGGAAGGGAGGTCAGGGCTGTAATCTGTCCCAGCATATGTTCCTTGGCACCCCAATGCAGCCAAGGCTTTGCCCATTTCCTGCCTTATTGTGCCACACCTGCTCAGCAGCAAGAATAGAGCGGCTCTGCCCTGTTACCTGGGGTGTGGGTAGCCGTGCAGGGGCAAAAGGGAACGAACGCCTTATGGCCCCTACTGCTGCTTTAACCGGGTCACAAGTGAGCTGTATATTATTAGGGTGTTTTGGTTTTTAATTCTCTGCACGTTGACCTTGGTGGCACCACGAAGAAGGCTTTGCTTAACTGATTTGATACAATCTCTGTTGTACTAAAAGGAGAAGCAACAGGCAAAAAAAGAAAGAACCATTCCTGTTTTTATATTCAAAAGAAAGCTGTTTTCCACTAAATGTGATTTAGAAATTATATTTCCTCCATCTTTCAGAAATTATTTACAGGGAAAGTTCTGGACATGTAAATATATTTGTTAGAAAAACATGATGTAATTAGGTATAAGGATTTAGCAAGGGTGTTACATCATAACATTTCTTGAATCATAGAATATCAGTGTTGGAAGGGACCTCAGAAGGTCATCTAGTCCAACCCTCTGCTCAAAGCAGGACCAATCCCTAGGCAGATTTTTGACCCAGATCCCTAAATGGCCCCCTCAAGGATTGAATTTATAACCCTGGGGTTAGGAGGCCAATGCTCAAACCACTGAGCTAATTCTCCCCTGGGCCGCAGTAAAAGAAAAATGGTCCTGAATCAAAACGTTTCCAGTAACTCATGCAGTGTTTGTCTTTTGCTTAGGTTGTAATAATGAGGGATTACCATCATGAAAATGTGGTTGACATGTACAACAGTTATCTCGTGAGCGATGAGCTCTGGGTTGTTATGGAGTTTCTGGAAGGTGGTGCTTTGACAGACATAGTGACGCATACAAGGTATGTTTGGTTAGCATCATCTGTACACTGTTTTAGTGTTGAAGGCACCTCTTCTTTCAAAGGTGCGGCAAATCCTCTGCTTCTACTAGGGCAAGAAGGAATATCTGGCTTTGTCCCGCCCATGCTTACTGCCACTGCCAGTTTATAGAAAGGGGGAAATGTTAGCAAAGGTGGGACTAAGTGCAATCCGTGCCTGCTTTGTCCCAGCTTATGCTCTCGGTGACTCAGTGGAAACTGATGAGTGATTTAAACATGGTTTGGTATTATCAGCCTCTGTCTAAAAGCAGACAGATCTGCAATGTAATAAATTCATACTCCTGACAAAATGCAAAAACGATGAGAACTTTACTATGCATTTAATCTAAAAAAAAAAAAAACTGTCTCTGTCAAAGGAGTCTAGAAGCCAGTTAAAATATCTGAAAATGCTCAGCTGTGCTCAATATACAACAGGTCCATTTTTCTACTGATCGTCTCTCTTTAACGGAGAATAGAAAGTCCTTTTTTATCTGTTAAAACCTCAGGTTGGGGTTTTGTGTTTCTCATACAATAACTGTGTAGCTTAACACCTAAAACAGTGCCGGGAACGCCATTCCTTACACGGCCGTAGTAGGAATGAGGGGTGGGGTCTCACCAACCGTTCAAAGGGAAATATGGAAATCTTAACTTGGGCCTTAGCAGAAAGGTGATGGAGAGAATGATTTGCAACACTTATTAATATATATGTACATCTTATGTTAGAGTGAAGTCCAGCCCCGTCCCCGTCTCTCTTGTTTTTGCTTTCCCCCCTCCTCCCCCATCCTGTTTTTTCTTGTCCCCATCCAATCCAGAACTTTAGGGCTAAATTGCCACTTTTATGATGAAAGCCTGGCTCCACTGAAGTCCATGACAAAACTCCCCTGGACTTCAGCGGGGCCAGAATGTCACCTCAGAGCCAGAGCTGTATTAGGGAGGGGAGCTGGTGTTGGTGTACTACCTGAATGATGTTGACAGGAGCCATTATGCCTCATGGAATAAGAGTAAGAAAAATGCCTTCAGCGGTGCTGGACAACAGCATACTATTGGCAGCAACTGTTACATTGTTGCAAACGTTTACAATGAGCTCCTCCCAGGGCTGGCCTTCCTCCCCTGGCCTCCCCGCAGCCTGCGCCGCCATGTTCCCCCAAAATTGTTCTACGTTTCCATCGACAGAAGATCTCCTTTCCCCCTTCCCTTTGCATTGTAGAGTGCAGGCTGTTGTTTGATGGCTACCTCCGTCATGAGAACCCTGAGAGGAAAAGGACTTCCTGAGCCCTCTGACCCACAATGCACCTGTGCTGGCACGGCCATATTTTGACCCTTCAGCCATAGGCTATAACTCTGCTCATTCAACTATTGTGGAAAAAGGGACATGGGATCAGAGCTGAGTTTCATCCAGCCCAATATCCTGTCTCTAGTACCATTCTTTACTAGCTATATCTGAGCAAGATGCAGTAAACCCTGCTCTAGGCAATTACAGGTTAAGAGAAAACTAAACAAATGGCAACATAGGTTCTTACTGTTGGGAATTCTTTCTCTGGCCACAACAGCAACTTAGGGCCTTGCCTAAACACAAAAGTTGTACTCCGTTAACTACACTGGTATAGCTAAAGTAATATAGTAAACTACCCCCTAGTGTATAAATGTGCTGGTACAGTTATTCCCATCCAGAAAGGGAAATAAGATAGATTGGTGTAAGGCCCTTCATGCCAGTATAACTGCACCAACATTAGGGGTTGTACTGGTATGCTTATTTCAATAAAAAAATCACACCCCCTAATCAACATAATTTAACAGGTACCAACGTTTACATGGAGCTCCTGACTTTATGCCTGTCTTCCAACTTGCCTTCTGAAGGGACAGATTTGATTTTGTGTAACATATTCCCTCTGTTTGCCGCCCACCCTTTTTCCAGCACTCAGAAAGAAGGTAGGCAGGAGAAAACTGTTTTACATTTAACCAGTAAAATGCCTTTCTCCTTGAATGGAGACCACACAACTAGCACATCTACGTGGAGGAAATTTAGCTGTGAACCAAGAAGAGGACTCCCAGTTTAGCAACGAATATCAATTCAGTCACAAAAATTATCTAACAATTTAGTGACATGTTCAGGTCACGGCTAAATAGGAATTGTGAAATAGATACTTCTTTTTTAAGTGCTGCCTCAATTGACATGCAAAAAAATCACGGCCATTGTAAGTCATTTGTTAGCGACGCTGCCCCAAAACTTCAAAACCGCTCTGCCAAATTCCTTTGACAGGAATGTAATGGCAAACAGATGTTTACAGAAAACTGCTACTTAAGAGCTGTCATCGTTTTTTTGCAACCACAAGAGTCATTCTTTAATCTTTTTTACTTTTTCTGACCTTCCCTCAACAATTTTGCTGAAATGCTGTAACATTTACATAGCAGCGTGAAAGCAGAAGTCTCCTTGGTGGGGGGGGGTTTATATTAATGTAATAGAGGGAGCTTTGGCCAGCAAGACAGGAATCATGCTCTTTATTGGTTCATCTAGAACAGAAGGCGAGTGGTGAGTCACAACTGAAATAGGGATTGTTTCTACATCTCTCATTGAATGACCGCTACGGGATGGTCTGTGGATGAAGGCTGCTGTGACAGAGCACACGACAGAATGGCTTACAGTTCATTAACTCCCTTCAATTTCGTTGTTATAAAGATGGTATAGCAATGTGACAGGCTTTTTTTCCCATGAATATTTTTTTGTAAATGATGACTGGATAAGTATATCTTATCATATGATTTATGGGGTGCTTCTTGAAATATCATTTTAAATGTTTATTTGTAATGTGCATAAGAGCAAAGGAAATAACCCTAAATGATTGCGGACAGGATGTGAATCCACAGATTTGCTCTGAAATCCAAGAATCATTTCCCTTGTTCATTCTCTTTCATGATTCCATCCCAATTCTGATTTGTCCTTCTTGGCAACTGGTGGACTTACTGTATATCAAAGAACTTCGGTTTCTTCAGAACGGGGAATTGACTAACTAAATACATTACAACGTGCTATACATTATATGTATTTAATGCCGCACACCTACTTCGTTTTCAAAATTTTTCCTTGTGCTTAAACTTCCAAAAAGTATAGCGGCTCCATTTTTTAAAAAAACCAAAGTGCAGTGCTGCCCTGGTAAGTGACTATCAAAGTGGCATCAAAGCATTCCCTGTGTGTTATCTGTCAGTGATTGGCAGATAAAATTTACCCTATTTACAAGTAAGAAGGTTCCCAGCCCTGCTAACTCAACACCTGACTATTTCCTTCTCACACATTATCACCAGTAACAAACGACCCGTTGGTCAAATTAGGCCCTGAGTTACACCTGTGCAGCCCCATTATCTTCATACCCTCCAGCATGCTCTCCGTGATACCGCTGTAGCCTCACTGGCAAAAATGGATTTGCACAGATGTAACTGATTGGAACTGAGTAAAAAATGTAGTAAAAGTTGAGAGTGTCCAGAAAAGAAGACAAGCCAGTTGACTTTCTTCTCTGTGTTGACTCTGCAAGACTAAGAGTTGCAAAAAGAGATAAAATTTTACTTCTGCTATTGAAGTCCAGAGAGATGACTTGGACACTGCGCAGGGAGCAGTCTGTTCAGCAGGGAGGTGTCATTTTTGCACCATCACTTTTCAGAACAGAAGTACACTTTAAAGGCAGAATGAAGGCTCTGCTTCTCAAGATTATTTCCACGACTCAGTATTTTATTTGTTGCAAGACAGGGGTTCCTGGTCATTAGGGACTGGTGGTGCTTAGCCCCACCAATATTATCCCGCTCTCAGTCAGACTGTATACACTCTCTGTAATGTAGTTACTGTTCCTCAGAGTGAAATACCACCTGCTGTCTCAAGTGGTACTGGAGCTTCTTTAGGCAGCTGTGGCTGCAGTACTGCCTACTGCCACCAGGGCCATCTGGGAGGGCTGAAACTCCTCCAGCTTTCAGAGGTCCTAGAAGCTCCAGGACATCTGGGGCAGAGTTAAGGTTGTTGTGCGTGATCTGTAGTGCATAGTAGTTGAGTTGGTAAGGTGCAGGCCTGTGGTTGGAGGAGCAGTGGGTAGTTTAGCTTTTCGTCTCTGTGCTGTTGTGATTTTTGTGCCATGTAGAGCAACCTGAACTGTTTCACAACAAAGTTATTAGTGTATTAACATGAAAACAAAGTTTCTGATCCAGTGGCAGTTAACTACATAGAGTTCTGTGCAGCTGGAGACCAACACAGAGTGACCAATGGCTCTTGAGGGACAGGGTATGAGATTCTTCTTCAGGCCTCATAATCCCTCTTTCTCTCCGAGAGTGACATCATCATTTAGGAGCTGACCCAGGGGAAAAAACTTCCAACCCAGACCACCATGTCACATTGGCTGGAGCTCAGTGGAAAGAGTTCAGTGTGATTCCCCTATTATAATTCCGGTGAGCCTAATTTCTAGATATGGCTGTCTAGCTGGACAGAGTCTGTAACTTTGACCTTGGCAAGGACAGGAAGTGATGAACAGTCCTGAGAGGGAAGGACGTCTTAGAATGAGAAGCGGATGGGGCGGCAAATTTGGGCTCGATCAATTCCTTTGAGAAACTTGGCTGCTGTCTACCACTGCTGAATATTGACTTGAATGGGGTTGTGCCAGCTTATATCAGCAAAAGTTCTGGCCCGTTGTCCTTATCTGTTTCTTCCTTAGTTTATTCTTCCTCTTTTTTACACGTCTTCACTGCTTACCTTCTTGCCTTTAGAATGAATGAAGAGCAGATAGCTACAGTTTGTCTGTCTGTACTGAGAGCGCTGTCCTACCTGCACAATCAAGGGGTTATTCACCGCGATATAAAAAGTGACTCTATACTTCTCACGAGCGATGGAAGGGTGAGCGTTTAACATTTTCACTCCTACTGTATCTTTAACTGTGACAATCCGAACGATCAATGTAACTATCCTATAACCAATTTAATGAAAATCCTATGGAGTGTTGCAGACATCAGCTGTTGAACCCATGATATACTAACCTTGGCTCCACCTGCTATAGAAGGTCCATGCCTCACAGCTCTTCCCACAAAGGAATGCAGGAATTGCCAGACCATATCTGAACAATAGTCCTTCTAGTCCAGGATCCTGTCTCCAACAGTAGCCAATTCACCTCTACCCCGATATAACGCGACCCGATATAACACGAATTTGGATATAACGTGGTAAAGCAGCGCTCCAAGGGGGGAGCGGGGCTGCGCACTCCGGAGGATCAAAGCAAGTTCGATATAACGCAGTTTCACCTATGACGCAGTAAGATTTTTTAGCTCCCGAGGACAGCGTTATATCGGGGTAGAGGTGTACCAGACTGAGACAATGTAAGTCATTGCAGCCTATAAAGGGTTAATAGATTTCTTCCCATCATGTGGCTTCTCAGGGGTGAAATACATAAGGCAGAGGAAGCTGGGTGAAAGGCCTCACTTGAGAAGGAGGTCTCCTCTTTCTCCTGGCTGGCTGAGGCAGGAAAAGCCACGGAGGATTGTTACCAGCATTTTCAGTTGACTTGTTTTGTTTGTGACCATTATTTATGAACAATAAACAAAGCCAAGAGGAAAGGGCCATAAAAAGGACTTGGGCATAGAATCTGATTTCCCTGGCTGGTAAAACAACTCACTAGCTTACACAGATGTTTTAGAGGAAGATCTAAAATCTCCATTGTATAGCACTGAGCTGTGACGGAGTGCTATTGTGCACTAGTAGCCTACTGATGCACATGCTGGAGTAGCATGTTGCTGCTAGCGTATGGATCATTCATTTTACATTTCACTTTTATTTTTTATAAAACCTTCTTAAAAAGCAGTTGCATGGAGCATTATAGAGGTATCCTTCCACTACAAAAAGTAGTTCCTAGTAAAAGGTGTAGGTGAAATTATATGTTTATTTGCAATATATGATTCAGTCACTTGATGTCTGTGTGCAATGTAGAGAGTTCCAGGCAGAGTAAACATGGTAAACATGGGAGACAAAGCTGGAACTCAAACTCTGTGGAAGCCAGATTGAATGTGTCAGTAGTTAGTACTCTAGTTCTTTTCTTTAATAAACACCTCCCAAATAAGACGGTCTGGAACTTGATACACAGTTGTGACAGAAAAGTATAGCCAAATACAAACTGTGTACAGAACTGTTTCAGAAACCTGGTTAGTGGAGCTGTACGCAATTCATTCTTAGCTGCACTTGCAGTTTACCTACTGGTTGAGCTGTACCTGTGACTGATACCCACTGTCAACAACAGATAACTTTGCTAGTCTAGACGAGGCCTGTGGCAGGGATCACTGGGCCCAGAGAAGGATTTAATGCTGTTCTGTGAAGCAGTAACCAAACCCTGTTTTTCAGCTGTACTAAGGTCAATTTGGAGGTGTCAAGGTGCCACACAGAATGGCTGCTGTCTGCCCCTTCCCTTACCTAACTGGCTACCCCCTTCCTACTCTTTTCCGAGCAGCCGGACTGACATGCCATTTGGTGGAAGGGGTAGCTGTGGGAGTCGGACATTCCTCGCAACCCCTTCTCCCCCTCACATGGCTCCTCCACATCTCTGTGACGCAATGTCTGTGGCTTTCGTTTATTAACCATGCCTCCGGGAGGGAACTATTCAGTCCACATATAAAATATTAAGGATTCTTCAGGATAAAATGTAAGCTATTGATATTGTACTGGGCTACTGGCACAGAGCTTATCCTGTGCTACAAATTCCAGGCAGAGCAATATATCCGACTTACTCTTTATATTACAGGAGTGCTTAGGGGCCCCATGCAGCATAATGCATCCACATGGTGCTAGGTGCTGGATGTGCACATAATAAGAGAGTCCCTGCCCTGCAGACCATACAGTCTAAATAGACAAAACAGACAGACGGTGGGGCAAAGGGAGAATTATCATTTTACAGATGCCCAAGATGGTACAGGAAGCCTGTGGCAGAGCAGGGACTTGAACCTGAGACTTTGGACTCCAAAGGTGAATTCCTGGCCCCACTGAAAGCCATAGCAGAACTCCCATTGACGTCAGTGGAGCCAGGATTTCACCCTTAGGGCTAGTCTACACTACCCGCCGGATCGGCGGGCAGCAATCGATCCAGCGGGAGTCGATTTATTGCCTCTAGTATAGACGCGACAAACCATCCGCTGACCGCTCTCCCGTCGACTCTGTTACTCCACCAGAACAAGAAGCTCAAGTGGAGTTGACGGGAGAGCATCAGCTGTCGACTTACCGCAGTGAAGACACCGTGGTAAGGAGATCTACATACGTCAACTTCAGTGACACTATTCACGTAGCTGAAGTTGCATATCTTAGGTCGAGCCCTCATGGTAGTGTAGACAAGTCCTCAGTCTGGCACTTTAATCACAAGAGCATTCTTCCTGATTTGGTTCCTTTTATTGTCTTCACCTACCAAGAGGTATATTCTTCCCTTTGTAGGCAAAGGTCACTCCCATCAGAATTAAATGTGCCTGCATCCGGGGAAGAAAATTCCATACATGTGAAAGTTGTTCAGTCTCGTCTATAGTAGTGTTGCTGAAATACCATCTGATCTGCTTCCAGGATCTGCACACAATGCCTCATTATGCTCATTACTCTAGTACTTATTATCTGCAATGCAGATTTCTTCATGGCTATGTTGTGCAATTATCTTTTTTTAGAAAATCGTCTTTTTTTTCTGTACTCGGATGAGCAATAGATATGCAAAAACTGTTACACTCCTACAAAAGAGCTTCCAAACTGTGCACTATTTCATCTCTTCTCCATGCTGTAAACTGAAAAATATGTTTGGCTTGGACAACTTGGATATTATTTGCTTTGTTTTGTAAATCCCTACAATTATTTCTGCATTCTGGTTTTATAAAAAACCAACTGCCCTCAAGAAAAAATAGCATCTCCATTGAGGCCAAAAGAAAACAAATCAGCACTGATAATAAAATGCTGGTCTACACAATGCATCGATTTATTGAGCTTCCTCTTTAACTCTTCATATAGCTATTCAGGTTCATTCCTTAACCACAAACTGCAGACCGACATGGTAGGCGAGTGGCAGACACCCCCAAGTCAGTCGATTTAATGTACCCTCTCTACACACATACACACATCGTACGTCATTTGAAAGTGTATTATGTCTACTTTAAGAGAAGGTATGATGTGGAGCTGTCAAGTGGTGCCATTATCATAGAAATGGGGATAAACAGTGATACCATCAACACGTTAAAATGACCGCTTTGAAATATTTGCATTCAGTTTTATGACTCTTAAGTATTATCTCAAGACATAAAAATGGAGTTTGTTGTGAGCCCAAAGCATCGCAACAACAATCTAAAACAAAATCTAATATTAAATTCATACAGGTATCATTGAAATGACATAGCACTGGTGACATTGCTAGTCCACATCATTATCATCATCCTGTTCATCATTATGATCACTGTCGAGAGTGCGTGGGTTACCATAGTCTTCATTGCCTTGGCATGTACACAGTTGCATGCAGGGAAATTGTTCTGACTACAGACGCATTTGATTGTGCAGCAATCCCTATTGATCCAGGCACAAATAAGGTTTTGTGGAAACACAGTTGCCATTGGGCCCTTGAAGACTACAGGAAGTTGTTCATCATCCACATTTTTCTATTCATGTTGCTCTGGTGATCCAATATCTGGTTTCCCTATGTGCGAAGATATCCTGATTTTTGTTTGCCAAGATACTCTTTTCACCTGCTCTTCAATATTGTCCTGACATGGTGAGAGTTTGGCTTGTGGCTTGTCCTTCTTGATGGCTAGATTGAGGCAAAAGCAATTCAGGTCTCTGTGATCTCCTTTTCTTTCTCATTGTGGTCAGACAGCATTGCTACCAACTTTCTTGCAGGAGAAATTGCGGCTTGTCTGTCCCTCTGTCCCAGTTTGGCCAGATCTCTGAAGTGGTAAGCTCCCTTTATTTTGACAACATTAAGCCCAGAGTTTTTCCCAATGCCAAATAGGGTTGACACAGAGTCACATCCTGTTAATGTGCGTATAGCAGGAAGTATGTTGCAGACGTCAGGAGTGAGTGCATCACAAATTGCATGCACAGGCATGAATCATCGCTTGACAACTGTACTGGTAATGGTGTCTGTGTCAATCCACATGTTATCTATATGTTCCATATTTGGAAAGTTGTGAACAGCCAGGATCAAAACATCTGTATCAGGTGACCAAACTACTATCGTTCTTTGACACCAAGAGATCCAAAAAGCCATACTGGCACATAGAGCACATATAAGTGACTTCTTTCCCATGCTTCAGGGATATTTCTTATGATGCTGGATTGTCTGCAGACTGTTCTTGAAATACCACTCTAGCCACTGAATGAACGAATTCCTTTCCATCAGTGGCCTCTTGCACTGATGTCTGTACTATTATCTTCTTCATGGACGAGCTTTCCACCAGCATGAAGTTGTACACAGCTATTTGGAATGTACATACCTCCCTGGAGTCTTTCGACTTCCGTTTTTGCAGCATTAGCGATGAGCTACCTCTGCTCATCGTAACCGATGCAGAATCTATGAAGCTGTAGAGTATGTCAATTAAACTCATAGTGTAGCTGTGCAGGAAGGCATATGTGCAGTGATGTGATAATTTTGGAATTGTTATATGCTATGCACTCTGCAGTTGAGAGGCAACTTCTTTGAACGGCTTCTGAAGGATGATACTCATTGCTGGCTGAATAATATGCCTCCTTATCTATCAAGCAAAGGACAAACTACCTCACCAATAGAGGCACCAAAGTAGCTGACATCTGTAAACTACAGTCACGGGGCTTTAGATAACATTCAGAGGCTTTCATTTTGGCTATTTCAGATCAAAGGATTGAAGCAGCATTAAGCTGTTCATCAGGCTCACTCTCCAGATGAATATACTCAAAATGTTTGGATGACTTAAATTCCTGCTTCAGATTAGTAGCAGCTCGGATAGCTTCCGCTAATGTTATCGTGCTGTGTAGAACATGGTAGACTCATCTTGCAGAGCCATGGTGCTTTTTCTAATCTTGCCTATAATTCACTACTGGAATAGCTCTCAGTTTCTACATCTGAGGGAAGTAGGGCTTTATATCTTTGTAGCAGCGTGAATAGGGGAAGAGTCTTCTTTTTGTACATAAAATCATGGACGAGAGAGAAGATCAGCTGATAAAATTCAATGTCATATGGTGACTGTATTGTTGCAGTGTAACTAGATGGGTTTGCTTTAAGTTTTGTTTTAGTCAAGTAGGAAGAAAGGCATGTTGAGTGGTAAACGGCATCCTTAGCAATCAAATCTTCCACAGATATTCTGCTCAATGTGTCGTCATCTCCTCCTTGAAGTGCTGCCTCCCTTCGATTGGTTGCTGTCGCAAGTGTTTTTATTTTATGAAGTTTCTTGTATTTCTTGTGTGTTTGTTCTCAATCGAACACTGGAACAGGATCAATCACTGAAGGATGTGCTTGCTCTGGTGGCTATAGAAGCAGGTGAATATGATGCTTTCTGATCAGATTAAGAGTCTGTCTTTTTTTCCTGGGTTCAATACAGCTCTGATGTACCAAATTTGACTTGCTGATGTATTTATGAAAGTAACCCACGTGATAGAAAACTCATCCAGTAGCCATTGCTGACTTCTGCTGCCAGCATCACAGAATTCTGTCTAGCACCAGTGGCTTTTGGCAGTTTTGCAGTCTTTGGATTTGCTGGGCAAATAACACGTTTCAAAGTTGGTGAACAGTCTTTTTCTCTTTGATGTAAGCTTTAGAGGATTTGTATCCTCTATGTTTTCATATATTGTAACTTCCCTGCAGAGATAAAATTCGCAAAGTATGTTGTTAGCATTATCACCACTGCTACCACCATTTTGTACACATATACAGACTTGTGCTAATTTAGATATTAATTCCTTAATATATGGAGATATACCTATCTCATAGAACTGGAAGGGACCCTGAAAGGTCATTGAGTCCAGCCCCCTGCCTTCCCTAGTAGAACCAAGTACTGATTTTTGCTCTAGATTCCTAAGAGGCCCCTTCAAGAATTGAACTCACAACGCTGGGTTTAGCAGGCCAATGCTCAAGCCACTGAGCTCTCCCCGATCCCTCTCCCTGATCTATATGTTAATATCAAAATTGCCATTTTGGTTTAGTGAGCACTTTGACTGAAGCCCAGTGAGACGTTGTGTATTGTCATCTCTAACACTAATACTGTGCATAAGTGTCACCATTAGCGCGAGACTGATCTGGTCATCACATTTCAATTGAAAAACATAGAAGATTATTATAATCACTTGTGAGGTACTTTGACCATTAAGAATATGCCAAGTCGAAGCATTTCATGTTAATATGTTGCAAAATGTTGATATTTCCCCATCTTTGCCACATACTAAGCAGCTTCATCATTAAAAAAAAAAAATACCGGCCCTACAAAACCAATACAAATCTTTGAATAGATTGTCCTGTGATAGCTTTGACCAATAAACACAAACGTATGGTGTAGAAATTAACTTAAACTGTAAAAACTGAAGTCAGTCATGCTATTGTGTTTCTGGCACTGCAATAAATGACAGTTTCTCTTTTTGGGTAGTATTGTTTCACCTTGCCTACGGGCTCATGGTACCACTTGACAGCTCCACATCAGATCTCAATGTCAAGCAAAGATAAAATCAGCTTTTCAAATGACATAGAGTGTGGGGATGTGTAGGGTGGGTATATTCAACTCCAAAAATACAGCCCTTTTTGGAGAATTGCCTCGTGCCGACAGTGAACGCTAATAGACTAATGTGCAAAGTTTTCCATCTCTGATATGCAAGGCAAAAGGTCAGTCCTGGAAATGCAATTACACTGTAAAATGTGTAGCCGTAGAAGTTAGCTGAATGCAGAACAGCTTCCAATAAAATTGGGTTCTACCATAAATAAATGAAAACAACCTGCTTACTTAGCTTTAAGGACTCAATCTTACTAACAGGAGTATTCAGTAAGCAGTTTTCTTTTTATGGAAGCAGCATCTCTTATAAACAGAGGCAATATAAATCCAAGCGTTTAATATTGTACAGCACATGTATGCGCACACACACACAAACGTGCACATTTTATCTCTTCATACATTTTCAGCCATGCATTTTTGAAAACAGACCGTTACTGCTAAATGTTGTATAAACAGAAAGCTGATTTACAGATGTGTCAGATAGAGGGCAGCAATTTGAGACCCTTCACTAGAAAAAAGCCCCAGGAGTGCGGAGGGTAGTCAGAAGACTTTGTAGCCTTCAGCCCTCTTAGAAAATCCCTGCAGACGAGGCTGAGGGTGTAGCCAAAGAAGGCAAATTTGGACATAGCCAGAGGGCAGAACGTAGCCACAGGACCCCCCAGTCCAGCCACAAAACTACCCGTCTGCAGGAGTGGGAGAAAGCAATGAATGAATGCCAGTGTAGCCATATTTGAGCTGTCATCCCAGCTTTCTTCCTGGCTCAGCCAGTGGAGGACAACATGCTGTTAGAGGCAGGTAAGCAGTTAAGGAGCCAGAGTTCCCAGGGAGTGGGAGAATGGGGCATGTCAAGGACATTTTCTTACATGATACATTCTCCAGCCAGGCTTTTGGAGAGGATGTTCAACCAAGTACTCCTCAGAGCTCAAGTAGAGAGATTCCTGCAGGTGTTCGGTAGCTTGATGATGCCACTTACATTCATATAGGCCTATTTTGGCCTAGATTTCAGTGAGTTTCCTCCTTTCCACGTGCATGCTTTGGTGAGATGGCTTCTCCCATAGAGGCTATTTATCCATTTGACGTTCCCCTGGTGTTATCTGGACTGGTGATCTGCTAGCTCACTCCAATCCTTGACTCTGGGAGCCAGCCTGCTCCTGCTCTGCTGTGAGAACCCCCACTCCTGGGCTGTTCACGCACAGCCTCTAGCATGTAAGCTGCTCTTGGATTGTGCAACTGAAACTAGCCAATATCTCCAGTCCCAGACACAACCCTAGGAACCACCGTCTTAGAATCATAGAATATCAGGGTTGGAAGGGACCTCAGGACGTCATCTAGTCCAACCCCCTGCTCAAAGCAGGACTAATCCGCAGACCCCTAAATGGCCCCCTCAAGGATTGAACTCACAACCCTGGGTTTAGCAGGCCAATGCTCAAACCACTGAGCAATCCCTCCCCGCACTGGTCTTACAGTGTCCAGTTATGCCTGCTGTACACTGCAAACTTATATGAGTTCATCAATTTAACAAAGAAATGTATATGTACCAGGCTTGTTATCCCAAAGGGAGTCTTTGACATGCTTCAAGCCAAACGCACTGCTTCAGGTAAAATAAACAAACAGATTTATTAACTACAATGATAGATTTTAAGTGATTATAAATCAAACAAGTCAGATTTGGTCAAATGAAATAAAAGCAAAATGCATTCTAAGCATCTTAACACTTTCAGTGCCCTTACAACCTTAGATGCTTCTCACCACAGGCTGGCTGGTTGCTTTTCAGCCAGGCTCGCCCCTTTGATCAGCGCTTTAGCCGCTTGGTGTGGTGTCTGTAGATGTAGGTGGAAGAGAGAGAAAGAGCATGGCAAACATCTCTCCCCTTTATCATGTTATTTCTTCCCTCTTGGCCCCTTCTTCCCCCCCCCCCCCCTTCAGAGTTAGGTGAGCATTATCCCAAACTGACCAAAGGAAGCGGGTGACTCATTTGAGAGTCCAACAGATCCTTTGTTGCTGCCTAGGCCAGTGTCCTTTGTTCCTGTGAGGCTGGGATGGGTTTGTTCCATACATGCCCTGATGAGGTGTGAACTGCCCCTCTGCTCTTGGAGAGTTTAGCCTGGGCCTGTTTTAAGCCATAAGGACACAGTTTCAGCCTCATAACTATATACATGAAATTGCCACTTATAACATTACTATAACAACAATGCTCAGTGCATCATGAGCCTTCCGAAGACGCCCGACATGACAAACTTTGCATTGGATATCGCACAATCATATTATAAGGATGAACATGGGGGTGCAGTGTATTCCCCCGAGGTACAGAACATCACACCATTGCAGTGTAAATTACCTTTAAGAGCACTTTACACAAGTATAGAGGAGGGGGAAAAGGCCCTGTCTTGGCAGGCAACAAAGGCATGGTTTTCAATCACGTTAGCTCAGTTGCGTTAGTTTGACATGCTTGAAAAGCTTGTTAAGACTCAGGCTAACAAATCTGAAGGCATTTTAGCTGGCCATGTTGTTGTCTGGCCTCCTTCTTAAGAAGATTTTGCATTTAAGTTAAGCTAATGTTCTTGAGTTAATAAGATTGAAAACCACACACTTCTTTTGCCCATCAAGACATGGCCAGATGGAGCCTTAGGTCAGGGTTGCCTCAAAAGTTACACTTCAGTACCATTAAATATGCAAGTGACTTGCCTTTCAGGATATGTTGCTCCCAATGGAAGTGCTGTTTTCATTATTATTGTCCTAGAATACCACCATGGTAGCATGTGGGTTTTCCACAGTGAACTTAATCCAAACAATCCCACATGCACATGGGTGCAGCAAAACCCACTCCAGGACTGAGTGAATGGCCTAAGTGTAGATGCATTTCAACCTCCTCAGGGCTGTTCTCCACCAGCTTGTGGGGAGAACAACATATTTGTGCATGGAGTCACAGTGAGCACTCAATAGTAAATGGAGGCAGCACAAGTGGAGAACTAGACTACCACTATTCTGTGTCATCAGAGCTAAATTTTAAACCAAATATACATAACGCTACCTAGGCTTTAGGATTTTTACTTGAATTTAAAATCAGGTCTGCCTAACAGCCTCATACTGGTTATGTGAGTGGAATTTTAATATATATTAAAACAAAGACACAACTAGAGTTGTCCAGAAAAATGACAATACCATTTCACAACTTCTGCGGTTTCTAAATTTGGTTTTTGTTCCACATTGGAATGAAACCAAAACCTTTGGAAGGTTTCCTCAAAGTACAACTTGGTCATAACATCCATTTTCAGATCAGGTTTTTCCATCTCGCTCTCATGCTCTCTCTCCCTTTAGAAAGTCCACCTTTCACCTGAGAAACCATCCTGTTGAAACTTCCATGGGTATAAGGGTTCGTGAAACATTTCAGTTCTGACACGACAACATTTTTCAATGAAAAATCATTTAGTTGAAAAGTTTCCAATGAGCTGTATAAACTCATGGAATGTGTAAGGCTATGCAAGGGCACAGTTAAATATGAGAGACTGGAGTTTTCAAAGGAACCTACAGGACTTCCAGTGGATTTTGGCACCCAACTCCTTGAGGTTCATTGGGCACATGGGTAAGATTCAGGGACACTAAGAAAAAGAGGAACGTTGACACAACACAAAAGAAAATGAGCAGAATGCCTTTAGACAGTCACAGCAGCAGCAATGCTTCAGCCCATGAGGCAAGACACTGACTGTTGGGGCAACCACATGTTGGTGTTGGACAACCAAATCTGAAATCTACGCTGACTGTGGAAAAGTGATGTGGAAAGTAAATTTCCCAGCCTGGCCTCAGGTGTAATTTTAAATGTCTTTCAGCATTACCAAGTAGTTGTTTGGGTATTGTGATAGTCAATGAGTTGATATTGACTTAATGTAAGAGCCCAAACTAGTTTATAGTGGTTCTCAAACTTCTTTGATTGCGTACCCCTTCTTTGTATCCGTAGTCGCTTACGCCCCCCACCCCCGCAAGTACATATACCACCGCCCAGTTCTGAGGGCAGAGTGGAGAGCAGTGACTGCTGGCCAGGCGCCCAGCTCTGAAGGCAGCACTCCGCCAGCAGCAGCACAGAGATAAGGGTGACAATGTGAAAAGTGATGTTCAATATCGCTTTTCACAGCAGACTTAGCGCCCCATTGCCGCCCTTACTTACTTCTGCGCTGCTGCTGCCACCCTGGGGCTGATAGCCGGAGCGCGGCTGCAGGAGTTGCAGGGGGAGTGCCTGAGCCCAAGTGGCGGGGCTCTGGTTGTCAGCTCTGGGGTGGTGGGGCTCTGGGTGTCCCCTTTATCCCTGCCTCCCGAGTGTGCACGACCCTTATACATGAGCCCCAGACATCTGGAGCTGACAGCCGGAGCTCTTAAAAAAAAAAAAAAGCACACAGTTCGTGCCTCCCTTGACACATTCCCATGCCTCCCTTGGGAGGCTCCCCCCCCATAATTTGAGAACCGCTGGTTTATAGTGACTGGAGAGGCATATTGACCTCAGCTTTGGGTTTTGTATACTCACTGAGATGTTTCTTTCTATTCCAATATACCACACTTCTTTAATACAGTGTAACAAGGCCATTTAGTTGTCATGATGTTGGTAAAAGAAAGTTCTATGTTCTTCACTAGATACTTAATTGATATAAATACAACAGCGTTTCATAAATTGGCAAATTTTACAGTGTTTTTCGTAACTCAACAAGTAAATATGAGAGAATGTTGACACCACAGGCGCTACTCTACAGATCTCTGATATTCACATCATGTCTCTGTTTCAAGTCGTGATGGCAACTGCCATCTATATTTGGATGATTTGACCAAAAATAAGGAAATACTTTTACTCTGGGTTTTATGTGCCCCTTAGAGTAATATTTGATCAACCCTTTAAAGCATTTATCACCTCTACATCTAGGAAGTTATATATCTATACATGGAAGTTTCAGGCAAGCTTAATAATAGTGGTGCTACCAGCCCTGCCTATAATTCTACGCTCTTTGTCAATTTCTAAAGCACAAATCAGCTTCATTTTAAGCAGTTTATAGGTATTAATGCAATTCCAGTACAGTAAGTCCATAACAGTGCCTATTCGCCATTCATGTTGTTTAATTGCATTATTTATTGTTAGATAAAATTATCGGATTTTGGGTTCTGTGCCCAAGTTTCCAAGGAAGTTCCGAAAAGGAAATCTCTTGTTGGAACACCATACTGGATGGCACCGGAGGTGATATCCAGACTGCCTTATGGAACTGAGGTAAGCATAACAAGTGCATTGTTCCCTGCTGCAGTGTCCGGCTGATGCAACCGCTTCCTCACAAAACAAGTACAATTTTAAGTGACTTCATCGCTCACTGTGTAGAGATGTATAGTTTTGATTATGTTTAATACAGTAAAAAAACATGCACTAAATTGTAATCACTGCATGTGCAATAAAGTAGCAATAGACGGTACCTCAAAGCAGCGACATGATACAGGGACGTGTCATAAAACGTGAATCCCTGGGGATGCGCTCAAACAGTAATAAATAGAATTTATGTTTAGAATGTTATACAACGCAGCCTCTATGTGTATTTTTAGCTTAGGTGATATAATTAAAGGGAATTGCCATCATTTTCTCATTAACGAATGCATTGTAATACTCTTTTCACTTACGCCAGGGGGCTGATTTTCAAACACGGGCATGTGCAATTACATGTAGAGCCCTGTACGGTTACAAATTCATACCCGCGGATGTGGATATCCACTGATATAAATCGGTATCCACGGAACCACAGGGCTCTCCCAGGAACTACAGTGGCGAAAGGAGCAGAACGTGGGGCCAGCCTGGCTGAACTGCCCTCAGCCCCGCCCCCTGCCCCACCCCCGTCCCTTCCACGGAACTGTCTGCCTCTCCTGTCTGTGCACCGTTTGAACACACTAGCATGACCATGGACAGCTGCGGGTAAGACTGGTGCCTGCCCCAGTGGGCGGGGGTGGGGATGGTACAGCTGCACCAGAGGAGCTGCCGGCGCAGGGCGCTGGCTCCTGGAAGCGGCGGCCCCACGTACTGCTCCGTTTGCTGCTGCGGTTCCCACAAGAGCCCTGCGGTTCCGCAGATACCGATTGATAGCCGTGGATATCCGCATCCGCGGGTATAAATCTGTCTCCATGCAGGGCTCTAAGTACATGTACAAAAATGCAAGCCTAACTGTGCATGCTGTATGCACGTTTAGTTACCACCCTTGCACCTGTGACTCAAGCATTGGCATGTATAAACGGCCAGTTACACGGGTCACTTGCCATTCGTGTTGTTGCTTTGGTTTGGTCATTATTTGTAGTGCGATTGAGCCCTGAACCTAAACCAGGACCCCACTGTGCTGGACGTGTTACAAACACAACAAGAAGATGGTCCCGGACTCCAAAGGACTAACACTGGGTGCAGTTAGCCAGATTGTGATCAGGGTGGGATTTTTACAAATGCCCAGCATTGTCCTCACTCTGCTCAGTGGTAACGAGCTAAGCCAGGGTTGAGCGGTTTTGAAAATCCCACTCACATTTCACACGCATTGCAACTAATTGCATCCACTCATGCCCTACTTTCCACTCAGAACATAAACTAGACAGTGTTTTACTCTCTCTCCAACTTTCTTGCCATTTCTTAACAAATGGGGATTTCCTCCCATAAACGTCTGATGTCAGGTGCTGATCTTTCCATGCCCTTCTGCAGAATCTGACTGATTCTTCATAGGAGGGCCCATTATACCAAGCTGTAGACGAGGGGTCTCAAAGTTCCGGCCTGTGGGCCATCTGTGGCCCAAGAATCTCCCCACTGCAGCCCGCGGAGAAGAGACGCATTCAGACATGTTGCCGGCTCTGTCTGCTGCAGGCACCGCCCCCCGCAGCTCCCATTGGCTGGGGGAGAGGGACAGAGATACTATCACTAGTCGCCAGGCAGAGTCAGCCATGGAGGCAACGTCACTTTTTACCACAATGAATATAGACAAGTCAAAATACCAAACACAACTATCTGATGCACACCTTGCTGCAATCCTGAAGGTTTCAACTGCTCGGTCACTGAGGCCAAACATCAACAAACTGACAGAATTGAAGCATTGCCAGGTGTCTGGCAAATACTAAAAACTCTCTGGCAGGCGAAGAGTTGTATAAAGTTGTATGACAGTTTTATTATTTCTAAGAAATTCGAAATAAAAAATACAATATAAACATTTTATTTTCTGAACACCATCTTCAGTGACATTATTGGCCCACTGGGAGGATTTGAGGACTGGCACTGGCCCTTAGGTAAATTGAGTGTGAGACCCCTGCTGTAGACAATCTAGGTGAAGTCAGAAGCACTTCATGGCTGACCGTGATCCTTAACTGTCTAGATGTCGGTGAAGAAGTCAGAAAATTGCAAAATGAAGTGTGCAAAAACCTCAGTCTGAAGGTTCTGTAGGTTCATGCCTGAAGAAAATGCTGAGTTATGTAGGAGGTTTACTTGGATAGCGATAAACTCCTACAGAGGAATAATAAGGAGGTTTAGGATTAGGTCCCAAATGAAAATGAATAACCAGTACATAACACACAGAATAAAAGATAATTGTTAATGCTCTTCTGCACTGGGCTCGAATGATGGAAGGGCAGTTTCACCCATGACCTTTCCTGTGGTCTGGTCTGCAGACTTCAGCTTTGAAAATTTGTCCTTCAGTTGTATATTTTATCTTCCCTGGTCCTTCAGGGCAGAAAATTTCAACAGATCCTACGTATATGCAGTTATGATTTAGCTGTGGACTTATTTTAAAGAACTTGGCAATTCTTCCTGAGCCATTCTTCATGCACCATATGGCTGTTGTCTGACAAACAGGCATTTCTATGATGGCTAGACCGTGCAGTCAGACTTTCAGAGTTACAGCTCATCAGGATTTCTGAAGAACTGATGAAAAAACCTCCCATCTGGTTGCGAGGGCTTGGGGCGGGGTGTGGGGGGAATAGAATCTAGTGCAAAGCTCTCAAAACATTATACTTCCACACTATCATTTGTGATCCAATGTATGAAAGAAAATAACCTGTATGTTATTTTCCCACTTGGATGCTTATGTAGAAATATTTAACAATTATAGAAGATTTCTGATTAACCCTAATTTTTGTCTGTTACTGTGAATGAGGGAGGATAGTTCTCTCAAATTAAGCACCACCGCAACATGGGTTACATTTACTTTCAAAGAGGCTGCAATTCATCTCAAAGTATGGTCAACTCACCCATTAAGATGAGTAGCAGTGACAATTTCTGTGACTCAGGGAACTATTTTGAGAACTGCCAAACTGTCAGGTGAATAGACCATTCATAGCTTCTATTGGGGGACCTTCAGATGAGACTAGAAAGGAGTTGGCTGTACAGACTCACAGGTGTTATGTGATGTTATAACCCATTTGTTACTGAGTCACAGGATTTCAGAACTGGAGATCACTATGGATTTATCAAAAAAATTATTCCTTTCTCTGAGTAATGACAGTGACTCACAGTTTCCCATCCAAAGAAGTGACTTTTAACACTCTCTTTTTTTACTCCACATGGTAGTAGGGTTTAGCATATTTTTATTTGATGTTATATTATCTATGATAACAGCTAAGATGAAGACATAACTGATGCACACAAGCCGGGAAATGAGTCATGCTTTAAAGCTGTAAGCAAGAGGCTGTATCTACCCATAATGCAGAGTGGGACAAATTCTGTTCTACGTTAGAGCGGTGTAAAACCAGAAAAATGCCACTGTCATCTCTGTTACTCTGGATTTACTGCATGTAACTGAGAGCCAACTCTGGCCCACTGTGTGTGGCGCTCAGTACACAAATGGTACGGGGCCCGATGGTCATTGATGCCAAGGGTAGGCCTAGACTCAGAGCTGGAGGAATGATCCCACAGCTCGCATAGACATACCCACACTAGCGCTCGCTCAGCTAGTATGCTAAAAATGGTTGTGTAGCCACTGGCAGTGGTGAGCAGCAGCGCGGGTTAGCTACCCCAAGTACATACCCACGAGCTTCAGGTGGGTCTACACTCAGCATGGCTAGCCCAGGTCCCCACTCACCGTTGCCCATGCTACAGTGGCTACACTACCGTTTTTAGCACGCTAGTTCAATGCGAGCTAGAGCAAGTATGTCTATACAAGCTTTGGAATCAAACCCATGTTTAGACATACCCTTTGGCCGCTTTACACTATTCAAGCAGTGTAGAGGGGCTTTAAAATGTGCCTAAGGTATTTATTCCACTTTAAACCCCCTTTACACTGCCAGTAGCATTAATTTAAATGAGAATCAGGCCCATTATTATTCAATACGGAGCTTAGTAGGCTTAAAATAGCTGGTTTTGTGGCAGTTAAATTATACTCTGCTCTTCCAATATTCTCATAAACATACAGTGTTCTAGATGCTCTATAGGACAGATCTTCAGCTGCTGTAAATCAGCGTTTTTCCATTGCAGTCAATGGCCCTTATTTGGATCTGACACATACTAGTGCAAATCTGGCCCATGCTGGTGGAAATCTTTATTGGCCTCAATCAACTTTGCTGATTTGCACCAGCTGAGAATCTGGCCCATAATTTATTGCGAATTCCTTTCAGTCTATGCTTTTTTCTCAGTAGCAAAATGTATTAACAGTGGGTAAAAAGCTAGCAGCCATCTCAACGGAGCATCCGTTTTTAAGCAGAAGGTCCCATTGAAACAAACAGAACATACTGCATAAAAAGCAACGGTATTATAGGGCGGGGAAGACTGAACATCTCAAAATGCTCATCCTTGTATATGTGTTTGTCTATTAGTTGCACAGTTCAACAACTGTTGGTGCATTGCAGGTGGATATCTGGTCACTTGGTATCATGGTAATAGAAATGATAGATGGAGAACCACCTTATTTCAATGAGCCACCGCTCCAAGCAATGCGCAGAATCCGAGATAACTTACCCCCACGAGTGAAGGACATACATAAGGTGAGCATGCTCATGTTTATATGGAGTCATGCACATATTAAGGTCAACCAAATCCATAACCTAATCATGATGGCTAGCTTGTGACTTCAGGCACATCCCTGAGCATTGGGTGGTGCATAAACTGGGTATAGTAGTATTCTGTGGGGCTATACCAAGAGTAGATTACTACCCACTCCATCCTGTGCTGGCTTAGTTACTCTGGACACTGAATTGGGAGGGGGATAGGCTGGAATCGAAGCTCCATTCATTCGCCACCTCTGCCCACCCACCAACTCTGGGGCTAGAGTAAGTGGGTGAGCAGCCCTATGTATTTCTCCACATCCAAACTCAAACTCCAAGTGGCCTGTGAAGGGGAGTCCTACTCCTTTGCATGGCCTGATAGAGTCAGCATTTGGCCCTCAGTAATAAGAAAAACTGACCAGGCTTAGTGCTGTGCTAATTCATTTTATACCGAGTCATGTTAAGTGCCATGTTCTGATCTCTTTCCCCACTCACGCCACATGACTTCTTAATGTACTCATATAGGGAAGATAAGTGCCCTTTCAGTCCTATATATGTACTAACTGTAATTCCTGCCGCAATTCTGCGTGCTCTTAACCTATATTTCAATTGACTTTCCAGCAAAGCTGGTTTGAAAAGCCACTCAGGCGTGGCAAGTTACTTACTTTGTCTGCTTTTCATAACGTCAATGTGATGTTGCAGGTTTCCTCAGTGCTCCGCGGGTTCTTAGATCTGATGTTGGTGAGGGAGCCCTCCCAGAGAGCAACAGCACAAGAACTATTAAGACATCCGTTTTTGAAACTGGCAGGCCCTCCTTCTTGTATTGTGCCACTCATGAGGCAATACAGGCACCGTTGAATTCAGTGAATTTTCAGGAGGCGGCGCGTACAGAAGTTGGAGAAAGACTTGCCAAGGAATCCAGAGCTTGTGTGGAAACCATGGGGAAGTGCAACACTACAGAAATTTATCAGAGTCAGAACAGCTCTATGGAAATAATACAGTGTACAAAACAATGAGGTGCTCTCCTGGGTTATAAAGGACTTGTGACGTTCCTTCGCCACTAAATCAAACAGTCATCTGTTGGCTTCTAGCACTGTCGCATGAAGCACGTTTTCCACAGGTAGTCATCTCTTAGCCTTTCAGCCATCAAAGCAGATGGACTCAATTACACATGTGGTTGTGGGGGAGGGGGCGAAAGATAATAGATTATAGCACAACCGGGATAAAACACCAGAATTTTATTGAAAAAGTAAACGCTATGACACTTCTATTTCAGAAGAACACTTTTCTGGCAAAAAAAAAGCACTTTTGATCTCAATCATAGCAGTGTAATGTATTTTGAAATGAATTTGTAATTTTCTGTATAGTACTTTTTTGATAATTTACAGTACTTTGATGTCATGTACCCATCGTGCTAGTTGAAGTAATAAGAGGAACTTAGCAAGCGTTTGAACAAAACCTTTCCTACTTTTTTATCCCTTTTGAAGACAGGAAAAAAAAAAAAAAAAAACCTTTAGGAACTTAGAATGTTGGCAGATTTTCCAGGAATTTAAATAACAGACACAGAGATGGGTGCAGACAGTACTGATAAAAATGATGCTTTTCCCATCACACCACTGAAATTATAGTTTTAAAGATTTGAACATTTCTGGAATCACTAGATCGGATGAGATGATTACAGTCACACAATAGAAAGAAGTGCTTATGTTGAATGTTATAAATTATGAGGTTTTGTTTCATATCATTATTTTCAGAGCCATGTATCTTAGTACATCAAACTCACGTACATCTGTTCAAGAGATGGTTAATGAGAAAGGATCATCTACTAGCAATATGGCAGATTTTTCATTTAGTCTATACTGACCTCGTTATCACAAAATAATCCCCATTATTTATATCATGTGTCAGAAGTCAGAAATTGACTGTAGAGGTCAAGTTACCAAGCGGGTATTTTCCAAATTTCAAACAGACTGTTGTAATAATGTTATGATGTGTTTTCCATATAGAAAAAGTTGTGCTGCTGTGTAGACCTTTCTGAATGTTGATAGAACAGTTGACTACTACAATAAATTTTGTGTTGCTTGTTGGATGAACTTGCATGTTAATTGTAGGCCTAAGTAGATTTGCCTTTAAAATTTTTAGAAGTGTGTCATGATTATTTCAATTATAAATAAATTTTATTTATTAATGATTAGTTCATTTTAATTATGCATAATACAAAAGCCATGTCTTTTCCAAATCGTTTTTTCTTACTGACCTCACTTTGCTATACGATGATAAACATCAATAATCCAGTTTTGTGGAAACACTCTGATTAGTTTGTTTCTTATTATGGAATTTTGTTGTGAATAAGTTGTTCATTATTTATTGTAGTAAAATATAAACAAAACCCACAGCTCTGGCATGCTGCTGAGCTGAACTTTCTGAGTTTTCTTCTCAGAAAGAGATTTTGCCAATGGCAAAGAAGAGCCTTCATTTTTATACCATAAAAAAGTTAGAGCAAACAAGAGAAACAAAATCAAACAAGAATGTTACATGTTTAGTAAATCCTCTACAATTTGCATATCATGACATGTTTCTTTCTTAGATTAATATTAAGTTTGCATATTTTAACTTTGCAAAATATACCTAGTCCTGTGTGTGGTCTTGAGCTCTATTAATTCTCTTTGAAGTCAGTGGGAACTGAGGACACTCGACATCTCAAAGAATGGAGCTCGTAGGGCCTAGATCTGCACTCTTTATTAAGGTGAAAAGGGTCTCCGAAAAGGCTGTCTCAGATTGCTGGACTGGGTCTGAAGAGAACATGCCACACCCTGGTGTCGCCAAGCAACTGATAGTCGGTAACAGCCTTCCTTGACTGGAGAGCTCTGGTTGTTTGAATCCCAGCATTTCTTACAAACCATGAGGGTGAAGATTAGAATTATGCCTCCATGTTTACTGCTCCCCCCACCATTTGCAATGGGAGTGTTGCCTGAATCTCACCCACAGAATCTTTGTGTACAAGACACTATGAAATTAAGTCTACAAAAAGAGAAAACGCTCATATTCTGTGGTCTTGACAACTCAGGAAAAATGCTACATCAATAAAGACAATAATATACAATTAGAACCATTATATTAGCCACAAAATTCAAACTTTTAATCATCTTTGAATAAAATAATGGTTTTGAGATTCAGCACATTTTAAACAGTACAAGTGGAGAATTTTGTGTAATTTTCTAATCACTAGATATTTTTAAACAGTATTCATCGAGTTTACTAAAAGTTATTGTCAGCTGAAAAAGTTTTGTGAGCTCCAGCTACTGGTGGAAAAAAATCCACATGCAAATAAAAACTTAAATGTTTGCATTTTTCTTGTGTTTTTCCTGCCTCTTCTGTGTTTCCCTGCGTTCAAAATGCTGAGCAATATTTCCTTTGCAAGAGAGAGTGGTTCTTTTTAAAGTTCTGTTGACTTCATCCTCTAGTAATTTATGAGAGCTATCAGTATGAAGGGGCACTTGAATAAAAAAATGTATAAACGGACTTGTCCATTTTCTTTCAAGCTAGGCAACTCAGAAGGCAGACAATGATGGAGGATTAAAACAGAGAATGTGCAGGGCCTGTATGGAGTTCTGATGACTGAGTTGTTCTGAAGGGATAATAAAAAAAAGAAAACAAAATACAAAGACAAACATTTTAATATCAAGGTCAGTAAATTTCAGCATTAATTTGTATTGGAAACTTCCGCTCAATTGCAACATGTATCTGCAGTTATTAGTCTGACTGTTTTTAAAGATGCTGTAACAGGGTCCTTCTGTGGGCCCACCTTTTTTAGTTGATTCCCCTAAAGCCTATAAGGAAAAGTTCATAGAGCTCTGCTGACGCCCTGTGGCAGATGTAGCTTGTAAACTCCACCCTAGACAGAAGAGAGATTGGAGTGGCCTTTGACACAGAGGAATCTAAACTGAGGCTGAGCAGATCCAAAGAGGAATCATATGAGCTTGCGGAGGCTTCAGTTTGTTGTTTATCATATTAACTTGTTAATAAAACCAAACCCCAGAAATAGGATGAGTTTTGACCCTGTGCCGCTGGTATTGACTGTGTATGGGAGCAACTTTGGAATAACATCTTTTCCCATAGTGCTACGAACCCGATTAGGCTCCATGTTGGACTCATCTTTAATAACCTCAGGTGAAATTCTGCCCTTGACTGAAGTTCATGGGAGTTTTGCCATTGACGTCAATGGGAACAGAATTTCACTCCTGGTCTGGGAGTCTGTTGGATTACAGATAAAACCATTCACCACCGCTCTCTTACCGAAAGCTACTGAGCTACTCTCTCAGCACGCCTAGATAAATACAGTGTCTTGTGCTTTGCCGGTGTAATTTACTAGGCTGTGCGCATGATATTTCAAGAATGAGAAGGTACCTTCCAACTGTAACATTCCAGTGGTAACATATCCAAATGACAAGAAAGGTAGCATGATGCACCTCAGCACCTGTTATTGTCAATGAGTTACTTTATTGGCTGACGTCATTGCTGTCTCTGCATAAGCACCTAAAGATCTAGAATGAATTACGAGAAATAAACAAGAAGAGAAATGAATGAATTCTGAATATAAGGGACATCACAATAATGTTCAGTGCAAATCAGGAAGAAAAATAAAAAATGTCATAGGTTAGAATTAATAGTTGTTCCAGATGAGTCAGCTGATACATGCAAATCTAAACTGACAAGCAAGGTTGAAAGACTAAATGCTAGATTGAAAACCTTTGGAAGACAGAAAAATCAAGCTTAATCTGCTTAAACAATACAATTTCAGAGGAGTGTACTGCTAACCATTACATATAGTGAAGAGCAGACATGGTGAAGCAGAAAGTATAAAGTGGACTACACAATATGAAAGAGCACTTCCTTAGCATTTCATGCAAATGGAAGAAAACAAATGGATGAGACTGAACCCCAAGGTGAAAGATATGTCAGTGATTGCAGTTAAGTAGAAATGAGCTAAGCATGTCACAAAAAGAAGAGCCAGGAAGACAGACTGGAAATACAGGTAGATGCATACCAATGGGTGGTAAGTTCAGCATGGCCCCCTAGCATCCACATGTACAGCTACATCAGAGGTGGCCCCACGTGTAAGAATGCATGAGTCCTGTAGCTGTGCAAGCAGGGAGGATTCTTGTGTGCAAGACGATCACAGTCCGGTCAAGTGTGTCCAAAGGGGTTTATGGACTGGCTATCCCCTCCTTTCAGATTCCAGCATCAGCCGCATAAAATGAGCTCGCTACAAAAGAGAATCAGCCTTTTGATTAGCAAGGCTGTCAGATACTGCTCTCAGCGACACCAGCAGAAATCTGAAGGGACATCATTGTCCTTGAAAGACTGAGGTAGATTAATAAGCATGTGAATGAGAGCAGAACCTAGCCCACTGCTTCTAATGGTCCTGTAGGAGACTGGGCCAGGCAACAATAAATGTCTACTATGTAGATTTCTTGCTAGAGCTTAATCCCAGCCCTACGGTTACATTCCTGTGTAGGAGCGATCCATCCAGGCTTCCCTCATTCCCAATATGATCTCACCATAGGTATGAATTGTGCCTATTGGCTTGAGAGATTCATAACCCACCAGGGGATCAATGGGGCCCTCAGAGTCAAGTATTTCATTGGTTAGTGCTTCTCCTCTTCTTCCCTCCTTTTGGTCACGCTCTTGCTTTGTCTATCTTCTCCGTTCTTGTCTCTATCTCTCTCTCTCTCACACACACACACACACACACACACACACACACACACACTTACTTTCCTTCTCTATTTCCCTCCATTTTCTCTTCTGGCTCTTTCCCCCTTTCCTTCCCTCGCCTCCATTCCCAGCACTTGGATTAGCTTAGAGGAGAGAGAAGGCCAGAACACGGCTGCACAAGGAGGAGGCAGGCGCTTGGCTCCGGTGCTATGCCTGTGCAGTTATGTCTGAGCCCTGGCTGCAGTGTGGAAGCCTGACTGGAGCCAGTTTCACACTGCAGCTGCTGCTTCTGGAGGGCGGGGGAGTACTGCATAGACACATGATTGGAATAGAAAGCAAAGGCACAGACAGAATGGTGCTTTTCTGTTGGCGCTCTGGCAGGGGGCTCCTGGTGCATCATCTGCCCCTACCGCCTCTGGGTGCCTGGAGCCATCTCTGCTGAAATGGACTGTAAAAAAGACAAATGACAGCTCAGGGGCTCGTTTGGCATCTGCCTGTTTTCTTTTCGCACTTGGATGTAAAATCACTGAGCAGATGTTTGCAGCTTTACGCCCATTCCTGGCTGGAAGAGTGACAACAACAAGGAAGGCAAAGGCAGAGGAGACATGCAGAGAAAAGCAGCGAGAACAGGCGAGCATCTCAGCACCAGGGAACGGTTCCATTAATATAAAAAGGGGTGAGCGCAGCGGCAAATGCTGCTGCATCTACGGTAGAGAAAAGGGTAGGTGAAATCATTCCCTTCAGCGCTTCCATCTGCTAGAGCTAGCAGGGGCTTTGGGGCTTTCAGGCCAGGCTAGAGTCTGATTAGAAAAAGGGTCTTTCCCATTCTACTTATACACAGAAACAGTCTCAGCTCTTCATCTTGCTCCTCTCCATCAGGGGTATACGTAGCTGTGCTGCTAGAATTTCCCATGGCGAATTCTGGTGACTTAGAGGGTACATCAACAACCAGCTTCCGTGATTCTAAGTCAGATCCTGCCTCTAATGGTGGTGGCACAAACCCAGAGCACCTGCACTTGAAGTTTGAAAGCCCAAAGACCAAAGCTTTATCACAGTAAGAGCTGTCACTTCTCTTCCTGCAGACATGGGGGAAAATAAGACCTGAGTGTGACTAACATTAATGACACTGACTGGACCACGTTGCAGTTCAGCTGTTCACTATGGTCATCTTTAGCATACTGCTGTGGAATGAAACCTTTGGGTAGGTGATACTCTTGAGTGGGTCTAGCTTTCCTTTCCAAGAGATCCCAAAAGCACATTTTTGGGCAGTTGCTTGTCTGCTTCAAGTGACCTCTTGCATGGAGTGCTACATTTCGCTCTCATCTGCTCAACATACCTGCAAGGCTGCTCAGAGACATAGAGACTTGATTTAGGCTGTGGTGCTGTCAGACGGTGGCTGATGTCTGCTTCATCAGAACTAGACAGTGTGAGCTCTTTGCTTTCCCAGTGTCAGACTGAGATTAGGATGTGGACAAGGTTGTTCTGCACCAGCTGTCGTGTCCAAGTGTGGCTGCGCACCTGTTATTTAGTATTAGGTGCCTATTATCCCACACCAGCACTGACTTCTTATTTTCAAGGTGCTGGCTTCATCTTTAGAACCTTTAGTTCCAGGCGAGATATGAGATTGTCTTGCCACAAGCCTTTTGGTGCACCACAGCCGTTTAGGTTAGCTGGGGCATTCAAGCTAGAATCTGTAGATTGAGTTGCGTGCGTCTTGTGGGACGGGGAGCTTTCAGTGGGGTACCCTCAAGTCTGTAAGTCACTTCCTCAGCTAATCCTAGAGAGCTTGGCTTTTTTGAGCTTTAGGGCACAGTGCAAGGTCTGTCCCTCTTCTCCGGATTTTGCCTGCAGGGAGGGCAAGTGGGGTTGGTTTTGGTTTTAGACTTGCCTGTTTCTGTCAATGGCCTGGTTCTCCAGTGCCCTGCGCCTCGTGTAAGTTCTTTGCAGTGCTGCAAAGTGGACGGAAAAGGCTCCTATTATTCGGATTTTGCAGGGGTGTCAATGAGTGCACACACAACGTGCAAGGCAGTGGAAAATCAGGCCCGGTGTTATTTTCACTATGTGCATGAATCCCAGGATAGCTAACTGGGATCACTTATGAAAGGGCCAGAATCTTCCACTCTTCCTGTGAACAGCACCTTACTTCATGACTAGCCTCATTCATATCGGTGAAGCTGTTGAAGAAGTAAGGTGCTAGTCAATGTACGAGAGGCAGAATCTAGCCCTTAATATAAATAAATAAATAAGGGCTTGATTCTCCTTAAAGTGGGTGTATTTTATATATGTAACGTACACCTCTTTAAGGCCCCTTTATACTTCCAGGGGGGTATAAAGAGGCACAAGAACATAAGAACGGCCATACTGGGTCAGACCAAAAGTCCATCTAGCCCAGTATCCTGTCTTCCAACAGCAGTCAATGTCAGGTTCCCCAGAGGGACTGAACAGAGCAGGTAAGTGATCCATCCCCTGTCGCCCATTCCCAGCTTCTGGTAAACACAGGCCAGGGACACCATCTCTGCCCATCCTGACCTCACTGTGAAGGAGAACTAGGCGCTAAATATATTATTTTATTATTAAAAAACATACAAATAAGTTCTCCCGTAGTTTCAGGATTTGAATTAATATTTTTCTTGGCTCATAACATATAATATATAGTACAGGCAGTTCAGGGAGATGTTCTCTAGGTGTTCCTCTTTAAATCAGGTAAAATAAGAAGAGAAAAGTACATTTTGGTTCAATAACTACTGAAATTGCACTAAAAATGGGCGTCTTTCCAGTGACTTCAATGGGAACAGGACGTTAGTGAAATACCCCATGTTTCATAAAACGTGCAAACAAGCAAATGGCTGGGAGGAGGGATGCATTTTTTAGGTCGCATTGTAACATACAAACTACAGTACAACTAGCCATTATTGCACCAAAGATACTGCCAACACAAACTAAATCCACCTTTGTATCATTCTACACGCTCTTCACGTACATCTACATTCAGTCTTATAAACGACCAGTGCTTATAGACAACCTTAGGTCATTTCACAATAAAAAGGCAAATCAAATTTTATACGGGTGTATATTTTAATTCATTTTAAAAATGTTTTACATTAGCTGATAGAGTTCGTATTTTCTGTTACATTGGGTAACACCTGAAATGATCTGCATAGTAACGGTAACATTTTTGTTTTGTTGTGAAATTGTCAGGTTCAGGCAGCAATGTAACGTTTCAAAGACAATCACAATACGTGCAGGACGCCCAGCCAGAAGCATTGATTGACTTGCAGTAGCGTGGTGCTCTATATTTTGTGCATCAACAGGTTCGTAAGTGTAACTCAGAAGCAAAACCAAACTTTCCTCTCTCAACCTTAAATGCCTGGTCAGTTCCTCAGCTGGTTGAAATCAGCTGACTTTGACTTCACTGGCGCTACACCAATTTACACCAGCTGAAGGTCTGGCCTGGATTTTTCTGAATAAAATGTCTACTTTGTGGCCACTCCTAGATTCCTTTCATTGACTTCCAGGGGAATTTCTAGTGTGTTAGGAATGCAGGACATGGCTCTTAATAATGAATACACTAAATTAATGCTTAGAGCAAAACTCTGAGTAGTAAATCTTCACTCCAATACCCAGCTCTTCATACATGTATGGCAAGGGAGTGCTGCATATGTGGGGAGAGTAAAATGTTGGGGTTTGAATATGAGAAGAGAATTTTGCCCTCAGCGTGAAGCTTTGACTGTGAAGAGTGTTTTCATCTCCATTTGGCCATTATACTGTAGATATATCATGCGTGTGTGTCCTCACCTACAGAAAAAAAGTGCTTTTGCTTTGTCTACCTGATAAGTACTCAGTTTGGATGCATCCTGCCATCTATCCCATGTGTTTGTACTGAGATCTGTCTCGAGGAAGTTGTACCTGGTTGGCTGTCAGTTTGTGGTGGATATGGTAAATGCAGACGGTTATCACAATCATCAACCCCAATATCAGACCCAAAATCAAAGGCAAGGTTTCTTCTAACTGTTCCCTCTCGTCCACTGGACACTTATGTTCTGCAATTAGAGAGAAAGAGATGATGAAATATTTTAAATATTAACTTGTTCTGTACTGCAAAATGAACTTCGCCAGTGAAATAAAGCTAACTGAATAATGCCTACAGTGAAATCATCTGTACAGAATAAAATCATGTTCAGTAGCAATGAAACAAAGGAAAAATCATTAGTTATTGGTGGCTCAACTGTTCTAAAGAAAACTAAAATAGCATTGACCACTGTAGGCCCTGGTTCAGGCCAGCACTTAACCACATGCTTAACTTTCAACAAGTCATGTCAATTTATTATTGTTATTATTATTATTATTACCATAGCACCTTGGTCTGTCTTAATAGTCTTTTTTATTCTTGAAGTGCCTTCCTTTGCTGAAAAGTGACTGTAAAAATGGCCTCACGGGGGCTCGTTGTCTCTTGACTCCAAATCACCTTTGTTCGGTTTGCAAATTTAAAAAAAAGGGTTGATTTGTTTCTTCCTAACTGCCAGCCCTGTGAATTCACTTCAGGGTCTGATAGTGAAGCGGAGTTATGGCCTATTCATCCCTCCCCTTCTATAATCTGGCCCAGTGCAAGGGTATTAGCACTGCAGTTACAGCTGAAGGGTGGGGCACGCTTTGATTTCCAGATTAACAGCCCTGGGTTTGAAGTCCTTTATCTACATAGTAGGGAAAGCGTGACTTATCAATGTGCCTGCATCTTGTCCTGCAGGGACTATCCTGAAGGTGAAAGCGGGTAGTTCAGTCTTTGATCCAGCTCCTCAATGGGTGTAAACGTCAACAGAGCGAAGCTGAAGACCCGACCCAGAGTGCTCCCACTGATTTCAGTGAGATGGAATGTGGGAGTAAAGACACCCTGGATAAGAACTCTGCAGGCTTGGGATGAAGATGTGCACTAATGCAAATGCATCAATGCCCTACAGGCAACAGCCACAATTACTAGATAAATTGCATATGCACAGTTTGCAAGCTCTTCATTTGTACAATGCTAGTTCAATGGGGCAGGGACCTCTGGGTACCACTGCAATATAGAACAATTACATACAAAACATGTTATTTAGACAGCACAGTCAAGCACTCAAAAGTTAGGAAATGCCAGAATCTAGTTGATCTATACAATCTTAATGTGATGCCCTTGTGCGTATGCATTATGATGCAGTCTTTAGTTATATGATCACATCGTATTTTTTCCGCAGCCTTATTCACTGAACAAGCTGGACAGCACTCAGGAGGCTGAGAGGGTGCTGCTAAAATGTTGCTGACAGTGCAAATGACAGAAGAAAAAATTGCAATTTTCAAAAGTCTCTCTCAGATTTTCAGGGAGGAAAGAAAAGGCACTTCTCTGGCCCCAGGGCTTTCTCCCTGCCAAATTTCAAATACCTGCTGCAAACAATGGAGGTGAAGGAGCTTCTCAAATAAAGGTTGTGTGAATCTTAATGGAAAGTGTTAGACAACCTAAATACCAGTTCCCCCTATTATTAAAGATGGTCAGGCCTGGCACCCTGGTTACCTGACTCTGGAACACAGTCCTCTACCACTAAAACTAAAGGAGAACTCCTCTGAGTGATGTGAATCGCTTATCCTCTATGTATGCCAGCCACAAGAGGGCATAATCACCCACCCATACACAAAGCCAGGCAGTAACTGCAGGGAAAATTGCTCAAATGGAATTCTGACAACTTATACCCGCTGAGAATTTGCCACTTATTGCTGACACACTCCTGGTTCTATTACAATTCCTTTGAGCTACTGAGGTTCATAAAACAACTATTCAAAACTCCGGGTACAAAAAGCAGCTGGCCATGGAGAAAGGGGCTAATCTATCTGGGGAAAGAATTCGATTATTAAGCTTTTTAAAAACAAAAACAAAGAAGGCAAGAAAAAACATTGATGTGAAAAGTATTTTAGCTGTCTCCTTTTCAACTCAGTCCCTGCACTGTTTTTGCCAGAACAGTGATTAATCACCAGTACTCTGTTATAGACACGGCCACAATTGCTGCAATGCAGTTAAAAAAAGAGGGAGGAAGTGGCTACTGGTTATTATTCAGGATTCAAAAATTGATGCCAGGGTTTGGTTAAATACACCCCTTCCAGGTAATGACAGTCAGAATCCCATTGGAATGTTGTTTCCAACCCACAGGCATATGGGCACACAGGCATTTGTGGTATTGAACCTGCAAAGGCTAATGTGGAGAGCAGAGTTGAGTGTGGAGGAGAGCTAAAGTAAGGGACACAGAAGCCAGAATTACATAGATCCAGTGGCCCTAATGACCTATGCGAGCAGCGCAGAGGAGCTACAACCACTCTGTGCCCTTGTCTCACATTCAAAGAATTTAGGCCCAAATCCTCAAAGATTTTAGGTGCCTAAATGCCATGGGAATCAGCTACTGTGTGCATCGCTAACAGTTAGTTTACAAGGCCTGCTGGCTTCAACAGCAAAGCTCGTAAGTTCCCTGCATCAGACCTGTTCAGCTCACCGGACCTCCACACTTCACTGCCAAAATCTTAATGCTCCTTGTCCCCATACTGAGCAGATCACTGGTTGCTGGACATATACACCACACTGATCTTTAACATCACATCTTACAACGTAATCAAATTTTCCACCTCACCTGCTCAATGCCACCATGTCAAACATCTTAACTCCCTTATTTTAAATTCATTTTTTCCAAACTAAGCCAACCATGTCCTCTGCAATGAGAACTGTTTACAAGCCAAGTTGCACATCTCAGACGTCAACTATTATTTTAAGCAGAAAAAAGTCACAAGAACATTGTAACAGGAAATATGTATTTCTTGCAATGTTTGCATAAGTGTAATGGGTGAAAGGAAATTGATTGCTTTAAAAAAAAAACTTTTTGTTTAAAATCTCCATAATTTAGCCCAAAGGCAGTAATCTATCAGTTTTTTTCATATTTAATAAAAAGCAGAATTAATGATAAGGGAATGCTAAAAACTATATGATTCTTGTCTCTTTAAACGCAGCCAATCAGCTGATTCAAAGTCTGTAATGTTCTTAATAGTCACAGACTATTGACTGAGGGAGCTGCCTGGCCAATGGGGTTGCTTTGTAAATTCCTAAGGGACCTATGGATGAAAAGTGCTTTATAAGAGCAAATAATATTGTTATTATTTACTAATTCATTTTAATTCACTCTAACTCAACCCAAAGCAAATCTATTTAGAGCCCCAGGCCAAAACCCAAGAAAGTCAATAGAAAGATCTCATTGACTTCAGTGGGCGTTGGATCATGCCCAGTGAGCTTTGCAAAACATCACACTATATTTACTATATTTGCTTTTGCTTTAATCTGAGCTTCTCTATTCTTATTTTAAAAATCATATTGTAATTAGCCCACTTCAGTCTCAGATGGTCAGTTGTGGAATTCCCTGTAGACTGTCCTGGAGAGGCATCACCTTCAACCTCTCAGAAGAGACAGTGGTGGAAGAGTGTCTGGTTAGTTCAGTCAAAAAGGACTGAGGAGTCATCTCCCCGGTTGTGTTTTGTGCATGGGGAAGTCTATAGATCACAGAGTGAGAACTAAGCTCCAAAAAGCTACGTGACAGATGTTAGGGGGTGTGGACGTTCCGTAAGGCCACACGGACTGGACACACACTGGGAGCAAGTGCTCAAGATGGCCCCCGGACCCAAGAGTGAGGATGGGTGGAAAAGGTCAAAGTCTGCTCTCTGGATAAGTGCTGTGGAGTTCTTTGGTGTGTAGGTGGAAACGGGCTGGTTAGGGGGAAGAGAAAAACTGATGCAAATTACTTCCCAAATCCTTTGTGGCCCGAGAGGGATCTTGCCCTTCTGTGGCTACCAACCACTGGGTCAATGGAGAGAGAATGGAGTGGAGAGGGAGTTCCAGAGGGTGGGTTTGTAGGGTCATTAGCAAGGCTGTCTCCCTATCCTGCACAGGTGAGATTTTCAGCTTGATGAACATGTTCCTCTCCTTGATTGACCCTTCTATTCACCATTTCAGAGTGGGACACCCAGGTCTTGGTTGATCAGTGGACACAGAGTCACAGAATCATAGAAATGGAGAGCTGGAAGGGACCACAAGAGGTCATCTAGTTGAGCCCCTTGCTCTGAGGCAGGACAAAGTAAACCTAGACCCAGCGGCGGCTCCAAGCACCAGCACTCCAAGCATGTGCCTGGGACGGCAAGCTGCGGGGGGCGCCCTGCCGGTCCCTGCGAGGGCGGCAGTCAGACAGCCTTCGGTGGCTTGCCTGCAGGAGGTCTGCAGGTCCCGTGGATTCGGCGGCAATTCAGCGGCGGGTACGCCGAAGCCGTGGGACCGGTGTACCTCCCACAGGCAAGCCGCCGAATCCGCAGGACCCTGCTTGGGGCAGCAAAAAAGCTAGAGCCGCCCCTGCCTAGACCATCCTTGACAGATGTTTGTCTAACCCAGGGGTCGGCAACCTTCAGCACGCAGCCCATCAGGGTAATCCGCTGGCAGGCCAGGAGACAATTTGTTTACATTGACCGTCCACAGGCAGGGCTCCCAGTGGCCACAGTTCGCCATTCCCAGCCAATGGGAGCTGTGGGAAGTGGCAGGCTGCAGGGAGGTGCTGGGCACTGCTTGCTGCAGCTCCCAGTGGCGAACCATGGCCACTGGGAGCTGCAGGGGACTGGTCCTGTGGATGGTCCACGTAAACGAAATGTCTCGTAATCCCTGGTCTAACCTGTTCTTAAAAACCTCCAATGACAGGGATTCGACAGCCTCCCTTGGGACCCTATTCGAGAGTCAGGATGTGACCGCATGTAACGGAAGACAGGTGAGTTTTAAGCAAGCACGTGTTTGCTGGGGGAATTAAAACGCTACGGACCCTGATTGCTCACAGATAGATGATCATAATACTTTCCATTTATGTAGCACCGTTCGTCCAAGGAGAGCAAAGCACTTTACGAGCACTGAGGCTCACACCACTTCTCTGTGGTAGGTAAGTGCTGTGACTCTCCTCTTCCAGGTGGATGGAACAAGGCATGATGCAGAGGTAAAGGGACTTGCTCAAAGTGAGCGGAGCAGCGGAGGATCCAGCAATAGAACCCAACCCTCCTAACTCCCCAGCCCCTGTCCTCAGCCTTGGACCACAAGCGTGACAGTGGGACAGTCAAAAAATTTCAGCTGGAACATTCTCCCATCAGAAAAGAGGATTTTGTTGAAATCAAAAAGTTTTCTGCAGGAAAATCAAAATGGAACGTTTCAATTCATATCAAGATTAACTTCTGACTTTGCCTAAGCCACTGGGGTGTCTCATGGGAGCTGTAGTTCTGGGTCCATCAGGCCCATATGCTCACCTATGGTCCCTACTCCCTGGCTGGCTACACAGCCCATGATGCACTATGGTATCTCCCTGTGACTGTACCATTACAGTGCATCATGAGTCACATAATTCCCATAAGTGACATTAAATGCGCTCATTGAGGGGAGAATACGCCCTCCCCCCCCCCAAAAAATCTCCTTTCCCACAGTAGCAGGGAAATTCTTTTGGCCCCAGTCCAATAAAGCGCAAAAGCACATGCTTAACTTTTAAGCACGTGAGTATTCCCATTGAAATCAGTGGGATTTGTCACACTTAAAGTTAAGCATGTGCTGGAGTGCATTTCTGGATCAGGCCACAGTGCCCAGCACCTTGCAGGATGGAACCCTTTTGTAAGCAAGAAACAACAACTTGTCCTTCTTGTCAGTTGTTTTTTTTAAGCCAATTGCTCAGCAAACAAAGACTGTCTGGAATATAACCCCCTCAACTCAATGGTGAGCACTGACGTTTCTACTTTGGGAGGCAGGCTACTCAGCTGTGGTGTCATTTATATATCTGTCCCCTAAAACATATACTCTACACAAGTTGATATGAGTTATTTATGCATGGTCATTTATTCCTTAGGAGCGTGATATTGTCAAAGGAAACACAACGTATTTATCGTGGCATGCCTTGGCTTCTGTGCGGAGTGCTTATCCTATACTCAAGAGAAGGATAAAATCATGGACTGATTTTCTTCTCATTTATGCTGTTTACTCTGGTATAACTCTCCTGAGTAATTCCATGCAATGTAAGAGAGATCAGAATCAGGCCACCCTACAACTATGCCCCGTATAAGTTGATAGTAGGATTTTTTTTTTCCCCCGTGAGTACCCATGTTGTTCAGGTTAACGGCTAACGTGCACATTTTCTTGTTCAGCCCTCTGTATTAGAACAGACATCAATGAGATACAAATTAGAAAACAGTTCCCCTACCCATTGCCCCAAACCAGCAAAATATAGGGCCATATTCAAAGTTGCTGGAAAGATTCCCATTGACTTTGGATTTGCCATGATGGGCCAGATTTGCAGAAATGTTCAATGCTCATACGTGGCTAGATTTTGAAAAGAACTGAGCACCTTTGAAAAATCTGGCCCTTAGGTAGGTACCTCCGTGGTGCCTCTAACTCACAGCCTCCAGGTCCCGATTCCACCCCAGTTCCCAGCTCTTTAGTGCTGTGTGGGGACATGTCTTCTTTATAGGATTACTGTTTTTTGGGTTCCCCTTCCTTTATGGGAATAAGCTGTACAGTATAAGTACCTTTATACCAGTATAACTGTGTCCATACTAGGAGGTTGTTCTGCTTTAACTAGACCGGTATTGTTAAAACAGTACGGTTATACTAGGGATAGGAAAGTAGAGGGCCATGTGGCAAATACAGAACTGGCATGCCTTGAAAATGAAAATGATAAGTATATTCATCCCAAAAAAGTGGGAAATTTTTATTTCAGTAAAAAAAACAAAAACTGAACATTTTTTGGTTTGATGGGGAAGGGTTAATTTTGGTCTTCCTCCCCCCTTCCTTTTTTTCAACTGAAATTTTAAAAGAAAAATCTGTTTTCAAAACAGGCCATTTTTGTCACCAAAAAAAGTTTCAAACAAAAAGCGTTCAACCAGCACTAGCGTTAGGTGTAGGAAAGAAATAAAAGCAATGAATGTATTTGTAAGGGTTGGGGGAAAGGACTTAAAGACAAATATGTACTAAACGTGTAATAGACATTCTATTGGGTTGGTTAACCATTAACAAAAGCTACAATTCTCTACAAAATTCTATGGGACGGTTCATAAGCCAATTTGTAAATGGTAAGGACAAGAGTTCTCACTATTTAATTCATACTGACATCTCTGTTTTAAAAGTGCACCAGTCCTCCTGCAGATAAAAGTCTCTTCAGATTTAGCAGATCTCTTTCTCAATTCTAATATATTTTAAAGTATTATGTAGCTTGTTCATAATTAATAGAAATTTTACCAAATGTGAAATTAATGAGTTGCAAAGGAGCAGGCTAATTACTGTAATTTAAGACTAGCAGGAGATCCCAAGCTGAACAAATAATAATGCATAATTTATATTTACATACATGCCCTGTACACAGACATCCCACATATGTAGTAATGGTATGCACATGATAAATGGCAGAATCATTTGTTAAATTGTGGAGCTGTGTGATAACGTACATCTGTCTGGCATCTCTGACCACCTCATCTGTACGCTGCCCGCTATTTACTTTCCCTTGGGACTAATTCAAACAGCCACCATTCAAAAAAAACAAAACAAACCTCACAAGTTTGCCAAATAAATATTACCTCTTTTCCTCAAAAGATAGAATTCCCACATGCAATTACATTGTCCTAGACCTAGCCTGGGTAGTGTCGAGTCCCGGACAAGTGACGCATTTACATGCCCATTATGGTTCAAAGAGAAGCGTTGTGCCATTAGAAAATCAGGAAAGGCCTTTTGGGAATGGTATAAAGTGCTGGTTGCTGGCTAGCTATGGTACGAGATAGCAGACTTTACAACTTGGATATTATGTACAGACAGAAAAGCTACGCTGGGTAATTTTAATAAGAATTTGCATATTTCAGTTATAAATTTCCCCCCCAACCCACACCCACAAGGCCTGTTCAGTTGTACCCATCATACTAGGAAGCCTAGATTTGCAGGTGGAGGATACAAAAAAATAGCATCTGAAAAGTGTCAAAAAATCTCTCTGAAATGTCTATAATATTTTTTCCTGTGGTTTATACAGAATACATGGTGGCATGGCAAGGAATAGAGGGTTTATTTGTGCCGATAGAGAAGACTTATATAATTCACTCCCATCTTCACTGTGAGTAATGCAGCCATCTCTAGCTCCGGCTGAGTCAGGGCCTGTAACAGCATATGTTTGCTATGTAATTTAGGGGAATAGTACTTGTGGTAATAAGCACTGTGCTTTGCAGTAAGTGTTTGTATTACTACACGGGGAGCTATTTCCCACAGGTAGAATGACACAATTCAATATTTTAAATGTTATGTTTGACAAGGAACGCCACCCTTTTCTAATCATCAGTTAATTAGTAACGGATCTGGCTACTCCATGTATTATTTACTTTCACCTTGCTTAGGAATAATGATAGACTTAATTAATCCAGTAAAGCTGGAATTTGCAGGGGACTGATCCTAAAATACTAACTCAGGCAAAATGACCGTTGGTCCAAACTAAACCTTTATTTAACGTGGTATAAAATTGGAGTAGCTCTAATTCAGTCAGTCAGTGGCATGACTCCAGAGGAACACCAGATAACAGAGCAGAATTTGGGAGTTTTGCCTGAGTTATAAGACAACTGGATCAAGCCCCATAGAAATATCTTGGATGATATCCTGGCTGCATTGACATCAATGGCAAAACTCTCATTGACTTCAATGGGACCAGGATTTTACCCTGTCAGTATTAATCTAAGCATTTCAGGTACAAACATACTTGCAGCAATAAATAAATTAATAAATAAAAGCCACAGTACAATGTGCTAACAGCAGATTCTGAACAACAACAACAACAAAAAGTGCAGAGAACAATACAGTTCTGACAATATCTTCTGTTAAACCAGATTTTCTTTGATCATAAAGTTGACCAAATCGGGAAAAACAAAGACATACAAAACACAGAAGCAGCTTCTGTCTATTCTATATTTTTAAAAATACTACATTAAAAGAATTAAGTACTGAAAAGTGAGGAAATGACAGAGTTACCCACCCATCTATAATTTTCTGCCTGTGAATTACAGGACACTGACTAATTACATGACCTCCGACTACTTTTCCTGCAGGTTCCCCGCCTCGTTCAGTGCACAAGATGGACGGTACTCCGTGGCAAAGACAACTGTTCAATATTTCTTTTTATCTTCATTGTTCAGTGGGAGGGTCCATGTTTCATTTGCTCCACACCCTCCAAACACTGCATTGAATAAGGATTTCTTTCTCTCTCTTTCTGTCTTTAGTGGCTTTAGTATAGCATTTATCACTACAGATTCTGTGAACCTCAGAAACATGAATGGATTTTATCCTCACCAGACCCCTATGAGCTTGGGAAGTGTTATTAGGGTGATTTTACAGAATTCAGAAATAGGGGATTGAGACACAGGGAAAATGAGGGACTTGCCTGAGGTCACACAGGAAATCTGGAGCAGAACTGAGGATTGACCCCACGTCCCCAGAGACCCAGTCCGGTGCCTTGACCACAAAACCATTTTCCTCTTCCAGATCCATGCTGTATTCAGATTACACCATGCAACAAATGCAGTTCTCTGGACCACAGACCAATTCATCAATAGTCCCCAACCAGTGGGGGGCAACCCCGTCTTCTGAGAAAGCAATAAAATCTATGGAGCACTAAGACCCAGCAATAGCTTGGTCAGGGAAAGGTAGCAGCCTGTGTCTCCCTGGCCTTCATCCCTCCTGCTGCAGTGACGGAGGCCTCTGCTCTTACCTCCTCTCCCCATAACCCAGTCTCAGTGCAGTTCCACCTCCCTCACCAACCCCACACACGGTCCGTTTCAGACTGTAGTGCTGAAAGAAGCCTTTAGATCTCTGCCTCCTGTGTCCACCTGAACTAATCATTAGAAAGGCCCAGAGTCGCCTGCCAACTTCCCTCTGCAATGTAATGCAGACCAATAGAATGCTGGCTGACTGTTTGGATGATGCATTACAGAATCAGTGCACATGCCAAAAGCACCTTGATCAATTAGACAAATCACAACCAGTTGTCACTTGCCCCACAAAAGACAGACAGCCTAGGGACCTCGGGACAGATCGGTAAAGGAATTTAGGCTCCTCGTGATGCAGATAGGCACCTGCTGGGATTTTCAAAAGTGCTTCAGCGCCTAATTCCCAGGAGGAGTTTGGAGGCAAGGATCATGTTGAACGTCCCAATAAAAGCCTGATCCTGTATAGACAGCACACTCAAAACTCTCATTGAAGTCACTGGGAGTTTGAGGTGTGCAAGAGATGCAGAGATTAGGCCAGAGATTAGGCTCAAAATGATTTTGCCGCACATTCCTACCTTCGCTGAAGACGAAGTCAGCACTGATGTCAAAAGGCTGAATGCGGACTTCTGACAGCAAGAGAGTTACGGTTCTCTGGTGATCGCTGGTGATGAGGGAGATGGTCTGCTGAGCTTGGCATTCGTAGGATTTCCCAGCTGGGGTGAGTAAGGCAGAAAGGTGGTGCGAGCTGGCTGTGTGCTTCCCAGCTGTTGAGACCACATAAACAGCAGTGAAACAGTTAGACCCCAAAATCTGGCAGTTGCCAGTGTTGCTAAGAACGCTAACCCTGTGGAGATGTGCCTGGATTGCGGGGAGGTGGGCATGTGCTTTCATAAATCAATAGCTATTCTTGGGGCTGGATTGTGCCTTCTAAACAACACAGAACTCTACTAGGAAGTGGAGCAGAACCACTCCACCCAATGGGAGCTCCTTGCAGCGTTGTGGGATCTCTCCGGTGAGCAGAGTACGGCCACTGCACCAAGCGTTAGGAACGTGTACTTCCCTCTATTCCCAGTGTAAAGTGGAGACATTGCTCCGCCTTTCTCAATCAGTGTAGTGATGCTAGCAGTGCTGACCGCATAGTGGGCTTCATCCAAAGCCCATTGACGCAAATGAGAAGTTTTCTATAAATTTCCATGGGCTTTGGCTCAGGCCCCATATTCCCAGCATGCAGGCAACAGCAAGGACTGCGGTTACACGTACCTCTGTATTGGGGTGCCAAAAAAAAAAAAAATAATAGCTTGAGACACTCAGTTCAGGACTCAACCTAGCTCTTACTGTGTTTCTTGGAAATAAAAAAAAAAGATCATTAGCCAAGTGGAAATAAGGCAAAATTTTCTCATTATGTCAAACATATTTCTGCATACAAAGACTGTGCAAGATCAGCTGTATGGAATGATGAATAACTTCTGCCTTTCTGATCATCTGCAGCCCTTGTGTTCATCATTAGGTTTCACATGCTAGAGCAATAGGGCTTCATATTTGCTCAGTGTGTGAGAGTTAATGTGTGTGTGGCTGTGTATTAGAGGCATGCAAAATATTCACTACAAGATGAAAAATACTCAGAATTCAAAGTTGTACATTATGTTATAGACTCAATTATGGGAGGTGCATTAAGGTATGCAAACCCTTTTGGGGTGAACTTTATTTTTCAGTTAAAATGCATTAGTTTTCAAACCCAAAAGACTATGTTCTTAGTAGAAATGGGTAAATGTGCCTTTTTCCCCCCTAGTGAAGCTGGCATTCCCATTGACAAAATGGGAAGCGTGATGTTATTCCACATTTAATATACCGGCCATTTTATCAAAACCAAGAATTAATGGGGTTTGCAACCATTGTAAAAAATAAGGCCCCAATCCTGTATGAGAGCAACTGAGCCGCTAGTCTCTGCCAGATTAGAGCCTTACAGGACGAGAAGTTTTATGTGACTATCTGCAAAACAAAAATGGTGTATTTTGTACAGCTTACATGAGTGTTTATAAACACACAAATTCCATATGCACTCCCTGCACTTACAGGAGAAATATGTTGCAAGTCGTTTTTTTAAGACATCATTGAGCAATGTGCATGGAATTGTGGATGTCCCCATATTACAGAATTATTTTTAAATGTAACTGAACATGTAGAATGTATTTCCCCAGGGTTTTGTGCTTGGAAGAGAATTGAACTGCTGGTGGTTAAGAACGATAAACATGATGTCTAATTGAAGCCAAACAGTTTCTGAAATATTCAGAGGTAGTGGCAATTATTAGGACAGAAAAGGATAGCTCTGTCTTTCAATTTATCAAGAAAATGGTGAATCATAGAATATCAGGGTTGGAAGGGACCTCAGGAGGTCATCTAGTCCAATCCCCTGCTCAAAGCAGGACCAATCCCCAACTAAATCATCCCAGCCAGGGCTTTGTCAAGCCGGGCCTTAAAAACCTCTAAGGAAGGAGATTCCACCACCTCCCTAGGTAACCCATTCCAGTGCTTCAAGTTCCCCCCAATACTATCCCACTGAGATGCCTATCGTTCATGTACCATAAAGAAAAGGGGCGGAGGAGGGAAAGTATCAAAAGAAACAAACTCAGATGAGTGAAGGAGGAAAGATTGAGAAAGGAAACAAAAGGTGGGAAGAAAAGTAAGAGAGAGAGTGTGAGTGAGTGTGTGCGTACACAGCAGCACCAGTGCAATCCCCTCTGCCCCAACATCAGAAAAGAAAACCAGAGGTAAACGTCCATCCCTTATTACTATTTAAGTGATTCAGTCCAAAGGTGGTTTCCTTCAAATTAACCGCACATAGGACCTGAATCCTGTTCCTATTGAAGTCAATTTCAAAACACCCATTGATCTGCAGGAGAACAGGATCTGGTACAGCAACTGCCAGCCGCAGTGATCAGTGGTAGAGGAAGAAACTGAGGTTATAGCAGAATGTGGGAGGTGGGCTCTAGGGACTGAAAACACAGGCATTTTCCTACTCTCCTGAATGCAGTGTAGACCTGCCGCAGTCTGCAAAAGCGGATGCAGAGCGGGGATGAAGATGGGGGCAGTTTTCCAGCAGCTAGATACCGCCTTGGTTAGAAAACGCGCTGAATTCACCTCCCAAAGACAGAAACGTGTTTAAGCTTTGCCTAGCCTAGCAAGCAGATTGGGGGAAATACGGTTTTCTCGCCACGGCAAGGAGAATATCTGGGGACTGCGAGCAAATTGTACTAGATAGATAGATAGATAGATAGATAGATAGATAGATAGATAGATAGATAGATAGATAGATAGATAGATAGATAGATAGATAGATAGATAAAAGCGGGAGGAGGTCAGTGTAGCAGTTAGGGGGGAAATTAGTTTGTCTCCATGTTCCTTCTTTACCTATTCATGCTATAGGCGTGGGTGAATAGTTGCATTTCATAGGCATGGCCCATACGCTGGGAAGATTGGACTATTTGGATGTGGTTTCAGTAGAGCAATATTTTATTTGTAATTAAATTGGATTTTAATCAACACTCCTCCTGATTTCATCAGACAACCCAGCCCCCTTCCGCTTTACTCCCGGGTACCCCGAACAGCTCAGTGTTCCGTTTACCTTTTTTTATTTTCATCTACAACAACGGCCAAGGGGAAAGCTCTTTGGCTTGTGGGGGAAAAGGCCTTTCCCAGCCAGCACTTACGATTGACGGCATCTTTGAAGTAGGTTCGCTCCGAAGAATCATAGACAAATTGGATCTTGTTCAATTTCCAGACCGCCTCTTGCCTTTTGGTTGTGTTGTGGCCTTCCTGCCAATCCAAAATTTTAAAAAATGGCTATTTCGGTAAATGAACTTCCCTGGCATTAAAATGTACAGCTCGCGTCGTTTTGATAATGGTTGTGGGTCGGTTTTTACAACGATCGCATCTCATTTAACACACACCGATCGCGGGATTTCCCCGCTTGTGGGTTTCCCTGTGACCAGTTCAAATGAAGCCGAATTTAAGATTTCGGGCTGGTTTTGCTGGCATCAGATGTCCTTGATTTTTAGTGAAAAGGGAAAACAAAAAGCAGGACCCGGAGGCACATAGCAATCACCCAGTCACTTACCTTTACAAAATACAGTTTGAGGGTGTAAACTTTGTCTAGCCACGATATTTGGAGTTCCGATTCGGTAGTGCCACATTTCCCCCTCACTTCTGCTCCTCGGGAAAGCGGAATCTCAGCTTCTTCTGTTATCAACTAAATGCGCAAACAACACAACACACGTTCAACAACCGAACAGAAAGGCCGGATGACCAACACCAGTCCCAACGGTTAATGATTAGGGACAATAGAAGGGGGTAGTTTACATGGGCTCCGATATAAAATAACATCAGAAAAAAGTATCAGGGGGTAGCCGTGGAGTCCGGTGGCACCTGAAAGACTGATAGATTTATTTGGGCATAAGCTTTCCTGGGTAAAAAAAAAACCCTCACTTCTTCAGATGCAGATGTTATCAGAAAAAAAGGTGATCCTTCCCCCTCCAACCCAAGCAAAAAAATATGCCCTTAAGAGTAGGAGCAAAAAGGGGAACATACAGGAAAGCAGATACATTTGCCTATAGGGAACTGGGTTCTTTCCTGACGCTATTTCAGGCATTGACAACTTTCTCTGTCCAAATGCAGCTGGATTCGCTATTCTGAATCATTTCTGCTGGCAAAGCGCATGGACAGAGAGAGGGGTTTTCAATTAGCATCGAGATCCCTTAATGGCGCTAAAATACTGAGACAGTGGGGTCATTAGCGGGATGGGCTGAGATCTTCATTTTGAACACGGGACATTATGTTAATGGCTTTCGGGCCCGAGGCTAAGCGAACATACTACGTCCCTTTCTAAAAGATCAGCCCCGCGCGTTGAAAGCGGGACCCTAAATCCCTCTTACATCGACATAATTGCTGGCCGACACATCATAAGGGACCATCACTTTGGCTGCAAATTCGGCCATCAGACACGTGGTGCCGTTGTCCCGCACCACAAAAATATCCTTTTCGGGGCTGGTGGAGAGCCCGGAGAGGTTCTCCACTTCTTGCTCGGCCCCGATTCGAGCCATGGCATCTGCGGGAACAAAACAGATCGGTAGAGACACCCGGGGCTTGCTGGCGGCGCCGTGCTCCGCTTGCAGCGTGGTGGGCCAAAAAAAAGTTACCCCTTTGCCCTGCTCTTCTGCAGCCAAGTCCCCCACCCCCACTTAAGCCCTTTGCATGAAATGAATCGGCTTTATTGCAAGCCCTTCTCTGGGCAAGGCAGCCGCCTGTAACGCATCCCCATGGCTCAGCTCCCAGACAGCCGCCCGAGGATGCTCGGAGCTCCCCACTCGCCCGCAAGCCGGGCAGGTCCCCTCGCCGGTGGACCCCTAGCCTCAGCCCGCCCGCCCGTCGGAGCGCTACTCACGGACTAGGCACAGCAGGCCCGGGACCCGCAGCAGCCCGGCTCTGAGCCTCACATCCATGCTTCTCTCCGCCGGGCGCTGGAGCCGGGAATTCCTGTCGGGGCCAAGAGCGAGTTCCCGGCTCTGGCGCTGCACGGTCAGGCTGCGAAATGCACCAAGCTAGCAGAGTGGCTGGGAGCTGGAGGAGGAGGAGGAGGAAAGGGGGGGGGGGATGGAGGAATGCCGGGTGGGGGAGCTGTCCAAGGTATCCCCCGCTGGAGCACAAAAGCAGGGACGAGTTCGGAGCTCGCGTCTGGACCTGCTCGTGCCCGCAGCTCTGCAAACGGGTCCAAACGCTTCGCCTGGCACGCGTAGGAGCACTGGGGGGGAGAGGGGCGCCTCTCGGTGTTAAAAGAAAGCCTCGGGGCTCTGCCGCTCCATTTCCGGGGGCTCCTGGAGCCTGTGAAGGATCCCGCTTCTGCCCGAGACAAGAAACTGCGACGGCCAGTCTTGGGGCCGGGCCGTTGCTCTATAAAACGGGGCGTCGAGGCACTGCGGTGCTATCCACGTGGCGCCCCTGTTGCCCTCGCTCGCTGTAATTGCGCTAACAGCAAGTCAAGGCCTCTGGTGGTGTTTGGGGTTTTTTGGTTGGTTGTTTTTTTTTTTTTTTTGCATAGGCTTCGCCACTGATTGCCCCGCAAATAACCTAAGGGCAGACAGTACAACCGCCTTCCCCCCCCCCCCACTACTTTTTAAATGGGCCACCTCTAAAATGGCTGCAGCGGACATGATGGGCGCTGGGATTTGGTTTGTGGTGGGGCTAAAGGAGGCATGAAACAGTCATCATCCCTCTACGTAACCAGCAGTCAGCCGGTTCCTGCTTGGGCACAAGAACAGGGCCGGGTCCTTCAATGGAGTGACTCCAGCTGGCGATCAGCAGTTGGCACCGGGTGTTTATTAATCATTGACCACAATCTCTGTGTCCTCAAAGACACCCACTGAGGTTTAAGACTTTCACTTGCTTTGTTGAAAAAAATGTAAGTGCTCTCTTCCCGGAGTGTCTAGCTATGCCCTGCCTTTTGAAAGAGGGGGAGAAAAAAGTCCCAGGTAAAACAGATTCAAATGATCCCAGATTGGAGGGAGAGAAGGGATCGTCAGCATTTTAGATGACTTTTTAAACACTAAGTGCTGTGACTATATATTGATAGAAAAGTCAAAGATTTTCGATGCAAAAGATTGGCTGAGGAAAAGCACTCATTCTGTTATGGACAGCGCTGCAGATAGCAGGAGACAGGACTAAACTCTGCAGTCTGCAGTTATAAAAGAGCAACTCCCCTCAATGATTGGCATTTTCCCGGCCCCCAGTTGCTATCCTCGCTAAAAGTATATTGTGTTGGGATTCATTACCACGGGCCTTATATCAGCAGTGAGAGATTACCTGGATTCTCCATCATATCAATTGGGCCGCCTTCACCGGTGTCAGGTGGCATTGGTTCACTGAAGTTAATGAAACTATCCTGATTCCCAGCAGGTGAGGATCAGGCCCATAGAATCGATCTTCGAAAAGGTTGCAGCGTTCTGGGAGGGTGTGGTTAAAAGGCAGACGGATACAGCTGATCGAGCACACTCAATCTTAGGGGTCTGCTAGTGAACACTGCAAAATGGTGTTCGTTACATTCCCATGTTCTTACCGTGTATTTCTGAGCCATTCATCTTTTTTTACCTGATCTGTCATATGCTTGCTCCTAGCCCAAAGGTGACGTTTTCTACAAAGGTTGAGCAAAATCCTTTCAACCATGTTTTAGCTCGGAGAGGATGAGAAATGGTTCGCTTTTCCCCATAGGAAAACAGTCTAACTACACGAGAGAGAGAGAGAGTTACAGCAAAAAGATAGCTGAAGATTGAAACCTGCGAAAGATTGAGGGCCAAATCCAGCACCCACTGACGTAAATGGGAAACCTTCCAGTGTCAGTCAGTGAACATTGGATCAGGTCCATGGGCCCAGCTCCACAAAGGTATTTAGATTCCTAAGGCCCCTTGATTTCAATGGAAGTTAGGAGCCTAAATACCTTTGTGGATCTGGGCCATAGTCCTCACGAACAACTAGAGCCTTTGCTTGTTTCCAAATAAAATGGCTTGCTTGAAAGTTGTATTCAGAGCATGGTCAGAAGAAAAAGTAATGAATAGCATCAACTCAGAGACACTGAGCACCTAGGCTGTTACTGAATATAGTGGGAACACTGTTGAAAATCAGACTATAAATCCATAGTGGGGTAAATCTTTTCCCCTGCCTTTACAGATGCAGTGACTCCACTTCCAGCAGAACCAGTGCTGTTCCATGTGCAGAGAGGAAGGGGGCAAATGCCGAGGGGCCAAGCAGGGTGTGTGCATCTTCTACCACATGTAGAACTCCTAGATTGATCCTCCCATCTCCCACAGAGAGGGAAACCCATACTAGAGATGGGACAAGTGAAATTGCAGGCATGGAGTAATTGCAGGCATGGAGTGTCCCCACCACCGCTGGACAATTCTACACAGAGAGGCCACTCACAGGCCAATATTCAGGTTGTGGAATTCACCACCAGAGTGTTTGCCCCTACATGCACACTTAGAGCCCAATTCTCTGAGTCTACCCAAGTCATTTACACTAGTGCAAAGTGTCACCAGATCAGAATGTTATTTTACACTCATATTGCACTGGTATAAATGATTACACAAGATGCAGGGAAAGAAGAATCTGGGGCTAGTGTGAAATTGAACATAGAAGCCAGCACAAGGTCTATGCAACTAAATCCTCCTTAAATTTCATTGTTTTACAAAATACGGCCTATACCACAGCCCCAGTGCCATTTCTATTTCTTGGGCGGTATTTGTGTTTCAGGATCTCACAGTATAATATGTGCACAGATTTTTTTCCAAGTGCTATTTTTGCCACAAGTTACAAGCACGGTAGGTGTAGTTCCATTGATTCCATACTCACAATTAAATATTCCCTCCTGGAGAAACTTTGGTCTCCCATTAAATGATGTCAGCTGAAGGAGTTCCAGCCTTAAAACCACTGATAGAAAAACATAGTACATATGTAATACATGATGGACCTCTTTTATGAGCTGTATCTTCAATCGTAAGGAGACACTTGTTAACTCACTACTATACATGCTACACTAATGTACATTAATGTTACACTAGTGATCAATCGGTTTAAATACTGAAACCCATTCATTTTCTGATCGTGAAATTATCCTGCAGTGCTTTATACAAGGACAAGAGAATCCAGCGCTCAGATGTTCAGTTCACATAAACCCCAGTCTGAACTACCTCCTGAATGCGCTAAATTGCACTGCGAGTCTCCTAAGAATCGAATATTCTTTGCTCTATTTTGTTTCTGGTCAGCCAGGAAATACCACCATGATTCTTGTGTGCAAGGAAACGCCACATGACCAGCTGATGGTAGTTCAGTATTTTCTGCTTGCTCTGGCCAGAACTAGAAAAGGTGTCGGCATGAAAAAAAAATGGGTGTTTACTGTTCAGTGTTAAAAGAACTTGAAGGATCAAACTGAATTTAGGGCAGAAGTGTGTTGTTTTTTTTTTATCTCAAGGGGCTCCCTTCATCCCTAATGTTGAAGGTTTGGTAAATAACAAAGGACACCTACCGTAACCTCTCCTGCTTCCAGTCAAGTCAAAGGTAGCTTTGCCATTAACTTTCAACAGGAAGAGGATTGGGCCCACGAACAATGTTTACCCTCATTGATCACAAAGGAAGGTGAAATTGTAAGTGTGAATGAAGCCCAAGGTGAGTTATGATTCTCGTACTCTCATGAATGGACATTCAGAATAAACCCAAGAGCTTTCGTTTCACCATTATTTTGTTCACGGGGCGCATGTTTATGTTTTGGGTTGGTTTGATTTTTTTAATCTAACCTGTGTCCTTGGTGTCTTTCTATCCAATCTTCCTTTTTTAATTGTTATAATAGACAGCTGCTTTAGCAAAATAATTGTTGTTCCCTTAGTGATGCTAATGTTGTCAGAGGAAGAAACAAACCCATTTAGCCAAGTATTTTATGGTTGTGTTTGATGGTGGGTTATATGTTCCTGTAATAGTTGCTCATGGATCAGTAGTAATTTCAACTGAGGAGAGCAGCTGTTTAATGTGTTGATTTACAAGCAAGTGGGCAAATGTGCTTTTGTGAGGATAAGGTCAGAAGCAACTTCTATGGCGTGTGTATAAAGATATAGATATAACTATAGATGGATAGGTATAAATATCTCCCTAATTCTGACTCTGAAGTTCAGTACCAAAGGAGTGAAGAGAGAATGTACTACAGTGTTACAGGTGGAAATAATTAACCTAGTAGTTAGTAAACCAGAGACAGTAGCTCTCAGAAGAGATGGGCAAAAAGCACTTTGGTTTATTAAGTTTAGTGGCTGTCCGTGTGAAAGATCCCATAACAGTTTTGGGAAAGTGTAAAAATAACTCTGTCAGATGCTCTTCCTTTCTGAACACAAATTACATTAGGACCGGATTTTCAGAGAGGCGATGCACCTACAGCTTCCATTAACTCCAGGTGAGGTGAAAGGTGACCAGCCCTTCTAAAAATCGAGGGCAAAGCTGGGTGAGGCATTACTGCGTGCCCAATGTCTGCTACTTTTTGCCAAGAAAGCAGCTACACCACCACCAGCTTACTCGTTTTCATAAAATGTTTCCCCATCCAATATACATGTTTCCTCAACTCTTCCCCTCTGCCTGCAGGCGTTAGGATCGTTTTGTTAATTTGTGCTCAGAATATCTTAGAGAGATATGTGTATTTAAGGTGGGGGATACTATCTTGTATTAAACTAAGTTGTTGGGAGATAGTATGGGACCACTCACAATTACAGTCTGAATCAGACATATAAATTAAGGGTTGGCGTTCAAGCTTACCTCTCATCCGAGCAAGCTTTGCATTGCATTCAGGTCCGTTTGTGGCATGTATTCATGATACACCACACGCTACTTCTAGGGGAAGAGGCAAAACAAACAAAGCCCCTCGCCGGTGTGTGGTATTAAGATTTTTAATGGCATATATCGCTTGAGATGACTATTGATCCTGAGTAGCAAAGGCTATAAGACATCTACCCCACACTGACACATGGCGTGTGGGTATATGCACACACCGTTTGTGTACATACACACCGGTTACATCCATGTCAGAAATAATAGAATTGGAACAGGCAAGCTTGCCCCCTCCCCATCTCTAAGTCACTGAGTTCAGAGATGTCGCCTGACATACACAGGGGAGAGAGATCGACCGCTTCCCAGCAGCTCACCTGTGCGCTGTTCTCAGCACAGACAGAGCCGTGCTCCGAAGCAGAGCGCGAGCAAAGTGTGAAACCAGATCTACTGGGGCCACAAGTCTTTGCGCTCCAGAGTCTGGCTTTCTGCAGTTTTTGAAGCTCAGCGTTAGGTACTTTTTCTCCCCTAACTACACACGGCGATCGATGGGGTGGGGGCGCAGGAGGGGTGAAAGGTTAGGGGAGTGTTAGTATTTCAAGTCACTCTTGCTATTCCTACATCATTTAACTGTGACACAAAAGATCTCCTCTTCTGATGATCATACGCGTGTCTAGTTGGCATCTCTTGAAGCTCGAATGACAGCTCCTGCTCACCATCTTGGTACCCGTGATATGGATAGTGAGACAGATGCAGTCTTAGTTGTAATGTTTTACATTGCACTTTATTTGCCGGTGCCAACTTGTTTCCAGAAAACTACTGTAACGCAACCCCCCCAGTGAAAAGTGTGCCAGTTACATGCCGGGGGCTGGTTCGTTACCACGGGAAATTGTAGGTTAACCCTTGCCTGGTGTGAGGTAGCTGTGTAAATAAATCTGTGAATAAATAAATAAAAGTCTTTAAGGTGCCACCAGACTCCTTGTTGTTTTTGTAGGTTAACCCTACATTTTGGCTGTCTAAACCGTCTAACATGCTCACCTGCAGCTGGAATAGTCCCGTGTTACAGCCATTTATTTAACTAACCCTCGGCACGTGGGACCAATGGTCCTCACAAATTGTCCTGTGGGAGCTGACCTCTTTCAGATGAATAAAACAGAGCGTGGAAGAGGCTTTTGCAGCCTGCTATAGGCCCCTCGAAAAGCCAGGAGGCAGAGAGCGCCTCCTACTGCTTTGCCCTTAGCGGGATTATTCCAGCAAACTCAGAACCTGTCTGAACAAAGGTCGACCTTTTGCTGACTTACATTTGTGTATGCAGTGTTGTGGTAGCCCTGTTAGCCCCAGGCTATTACAGAGACAAGGTGGGTGAGCTAATATTTTTATTGGACCCATTTCTGTTTATTGACTTCCCAGTTCCCACAGATCCCTGAAGACTGGAAAGCTTGTCTCTCTCACCAGCAGAATCTGCTCCACTCCAAGAGATTACCTCACTCCCCTTCTGTGTCTAACGTATGTCAGGGACACTGCACAAGATCTCAGGAACGTGAACCAGGATTAACAAGCAGCCCCGGAATCGGTGAAGCAATGGCCTCGTCTGTCTTTTCCAGCCAGGAAGATAAGACAGCTGGGGAAATGTATCCTATTTACCAAACAGCCCGTGGATCTAGAAATGGCCAAACCCGAGGAAATTATTTCACCAGCACCTGGGTGGTTTAAAAAGGTGCATCAAAAGGTAAGTGAGAATCCGGGCTAAGAGATTTCACAGCGCACCCAGCCTGGAGTCGAGAGCCCTCACTGCCAATACCCTTCTTGCCGTTGACACTGGCTCTAGGTACGCAAGTGGCAATTTAGAGCTGAGTTTGCAGATTAAAGAGACGCCTGAATTTCGGAAGGCGGGAGAGGAGCTGCTGTTGGTTGCACTCAGGAAAAGGGCCGCAAGATCAAAATACTGTACTAATAAAGACAAGCTGATTAAAAGCTTGTCTATTCAATGGACTGTCCCTCTCTGAGCCGCTCTCTCCAGCGTTTATGGCAAGACACTTTGCTCTGGTGAAGAGCTAAAATGGAATTCAGTATTATTATCCATTAAAATACCCCTTCTTCCACAGCTGGGGCCTAGCCCTTCCCAGCCACTTGTAAATAGAAGCCTCCATTGAGGAAAGCCCTCTGAAAAATGTGAATGAATTTCTTAGCCCCATTGAAGTCAATGGGAAACGTCTCCTAGATTTCAATAGGGCCAGAATTTCTTTTGAAAGGGAATACTTCCAACAAGTGACAATAGCCATAAACTGGCTGAAGGTGGTAATCAAAATTAGGAAGCATCCTAATTAAAGAACCACCAAACTCAACTTGGTTAGCCTAGTAATCCTGAGGCTGGAGTCGATATAACCCAAATTCAGGGACAGAGAATACCCACGCAGCTCTTATAGGCACTGTGCTTGTGTACCAAAAGCAATCCTCTGAAATTTCTTCACGTCAGCGGGGAGGTCAGAAATAGCTCCAGATAATTAAGGCTCAATATTTCTGAATTGTCAGTGTTTGTTATTTCAAAAGCTACAGAACTGTGGTGTTGGGTTTTTTTAAAATGCAAAGACAGCAGACATTTGCCTCTGCTCCATTTGAGCAGATGTAGCAGTTTGAACGCTCGCTCCCAGCTGGAGAATAGACATACTCTAAATGTTTCCTGGTTTTCACTGTTAATAATAAACATCATCTTCTTTTTCCAGATTTGTGTATTTATGGATTAAGGGTGGTTGGGTTGGGCGGGTGATCTCCATTTAACATATTTCTTCTGCTTCTCATCGGAGCTCTAAAGCTCCTCGCTGCAGTGTCATTTTCAACACAAGGTCAAACATATAAACACATTTTATTGTTTATAGTCCAAGTAAATACAAACAAATAATATTAGCAACTAAGTATCCACACAGACTATTTTGTAAAATCAACAAACATGTTAGCTGTTTTTATACAAAATACTGCAAAGCAATTTGATAAGATCAAACAGCTTCAGATGCTTTGCGTTTATCATTGTCTTCTTTTGGCAATCACAGTGAAATGTTTTATAGTGTAATTATTTTCAGTGTTAGAATACAATTCTCCCAGTGCCATCTCTATTAATTTATGTTTAACAGAAGATGTTTGGGATGAAATAGTGTTAGGAGTTTGGGGGTTTAGTATAGAAACTATTATGGGCCATTTTTGATCCATACACTAATACCTCCTCAAATGCCTTCTTTTTCCTTACAGAGACAAGGTGGGAAAGAGATATTCTGTTTGTTTGGTGAGAGAGACAAGCTTTCAGGTCTGGGTCCTTTTTCTTCATATTGTGGCGTTTCCATTTTCTTATCTATTACTGTACGGGAAAGGAGATTTTCCCTCTACAAGGAAAAGCTTGTAAAAATAAAATCGGGTATTAAAATAACTGAGATGCTGGTAGCTGTTTTAAAATTGCTTTAATTCTTTTGTATAAGTCTCCTTAATGAAAATATTCTGGCATTTTTTTACTAGCACCATTCTTAGGCGATAGACCCTGCCCCTGAGAGTTGTCACTGGTTGGAGCAAGAGCAGAGGGATCTATTAAAATGATTTAATAGATTTACCTACTGCTAAAAATAATATTTGTAAATGATTTGAGGACGAAACTTAGTAACTTCACAGCGAAAATGACCTGACTGTATGAAACAGTGTTTCCTCGGCGAGTTTGTGGCGTGTGATTTTCGGAGTTTTTACTGATGTTTTCAGTATTTAATTAGCACTCGTCTTCTTCTAGCTTCTATTTTATTTCCAAAATAATGTTTAGGTCTGTAGGCGGACAGAGAACAGCATAACGTCTCTCCATATGAGTTAGCAGTTGCCAGACCGAGTAGTTTAGAGGGCCAAGGGTGTCTGTCACTGACTGAAAGGTGAACGTGATTTACAGTCTCATTTCCAAACTTGATGAAGTGGAACTGAAATCTCCAGGTACTGTCAGACGAGACACGGTAAACAAAAAAGCCTTCAGCTTTGGCCATGTGCTGCTTTAGTATAAGGTTTAAGGGCACAGCTGTTGGTATCCTTGTTTCATAGTATCAGCCTTCCGTTATTACTGGATGAAGAACAGAAAACGTAATTGTGCCAGTATTGCCAAAATAAAAATCAGTTTTATCTAAAGAGACAAGCATTCAGCTCAAAGCCTAGATAACTGTTTTTTAAAGTGTCTCTTCCATTAACTGACCCCTGATTCCTTAAAAAAAAAAAAAAAGCGGCAGTTGGATGCGGTAAGTCATACTTCACAAGATACAACATGCAATACACCGAAAAGGGGGAAACTGTTTGTTTTAAATTATTCCCCTGGGTGATAATGCAACGCGAGGGAGCACCACAGGTGTGTTTTAATGTCTGGTAACTGTATTAAAATATTGTAATAAATATTTCTGGTGAGGCCATTCATGTAAAGAAATTGCTGATTAATATAATTGTTTGATGGACTGGAACTAAAGAGGCAAGGCTCCTTTGCCTATAACAGCTACGTTAGAAGGCATCATAGAACAATATAATCTTGCTTTCAGCCTCCGCTCCTTTGTCTTGTGTAATTATTTAAACGTGTGCAAAGTAAGCATGAGAAGACAGGACATGGGGCTAGATGGACCATTAGCCTGACCCATTATAGCCGTTATGTTCTTATTGGCACTCACTTTTCTAGCAGGGGTAAGTGAGTCAATGGGTGCAAAATGCCACCAATCGGATTTGGTAGTGTCCTTGCCTAGGTGTAAATGCAGTGCTTATTTTGTGCCAGGGCTAAGCCTCTACACTTCCCCGTTAGGTAGTTGTTAGCACAAACCGAGAGGTGCAGGCAGGCGCCCTCAGTTAGGAAAGTTTTTTTTTTTTTTAAATTGCTTTCATTACAAATTGAGCACCGTGTAAATGGTTGCTTAAAATGCAAGGCAATGGAGAGTCGGGTCCAGACTATACAAATACACAAATTAGAGCACACAAGGTATTAGTTTCACTGGGCTTCTCTACACACACATTTTACACTGATTTAGTTAGATCAGCTTACAAAATAAGAGTTCAGTTAGTGCAAACCCCTAGACTAGATGCAGTTTTACTGGTAATAATGCGATCAGAGAGGTATAGCTTACTTTTACCTAAACCTTAAAATATAGGTATGCCCACGTCGGTATAAATGCAGCCCCGGGGGAGTTCTAAACCGCTGTAGTCAACAATAACGGTGTGTGGACCAGCCCTAGGACTCCGGATTTGCCAGTAGTATGTTAAATAACGCAAGCAGACATCTATTTTCTGAAATGTTAGCTGTGCTAGCAGCAACCCCTCTCTGGAGCGATGCATGGGACTGTCCTGCCCCCGGTCAATTTAAAAATACAGGAAGGCCAAAATTAAAACCGTTGGGAGTTCAGCGACACCTGTTGGGGCTGTTTGCTCTGGGAGTGGAACTGCCCGAAGAAGAATACGGGGTAGAAGGAGGCTGGTGCATAGGCGCAGATGGAAGGGGGAGAATGTAAGGCCCTTGGTGGGGTTGGGAAGGGGTGGAAATGGCACAGAATGGACACAGAGGCTTACAAGGGATTTGACAAATTGACATGCAAATGACCATTGTTATTCTGTTGTTCAGCTGGAAGAGCCCGCATTTGAGGCCGTTTCGTGGCCAGGCAGCGGGGGAAGGAGGATCTCGCTGCACGGCGGGCGGCGGGGCTGAGTTAAAGGGGGGTTATTTAATGGTGGGACCCCGGCCCCATGAACCGCTCGGGGCCCGGAGCGCTGCGGGGGCGGGCTCCGGGGAGAGTGAAATCGCAATGACTCGCTCAGCAGCACCTCCAGGTTACCGGCGCGTGGCCTCAGCCCCGGGGCGGCGCGTGCGCGACAGGGTCCGGTCCTTGCTCTGCCCTAGAGCCTTCCTCGCTGCGGGGCAGCCCCGGGGATACAGGGGGCAAGAAGGGGAAACCCAGGGGCAGCTTCAGAGGAACAGGGAAGCCCCAAAGGAACAGGGGGGCGGGCCCAGTGGACCAGGGGGGCAGGAAGGTGGAGATGAGGAGGGGAAGCCCCAGAGGAACAGGGGGGCAAGAAGGGGGGAGGGGAAGCCCCAGAGGAACAGGGAGGGCAGGAAGGGGAGAGGGGCAGGATCAGGGGGGCAGGAAGGTGGAGATAAGGAGGGGAAGTCCCAGAGGAACGGGGGGCAGGAAGGGGAAGCCCCAGAAGAATGGGGGGGCAGGAGGGAGGTGGGGAAGCCCCAGAGGAATGGGGGGG
>NC_048300.1:10826929-10876189 GCF_013100865.1 Trachemys scripta elegans | reverse complement strand
GGGGGGGGCAGGAAGTGGGGAGGGAAAGCCCCCCAGGAACAAGGGGAGAGGCTCAGAGGAACAGGGAGTAAGAGGGGCAGAGTAGGAGCCAGGTACACAAAGGAGGTGCTCAGGGCAGTAAGCAGTCCACAGCGTGAGCGAAAGCCATAGTGCAGAAAGGAGAGTTCAGTTCCACACAGGCTGGGCTGGGCCAGAGCTCGCAGAGGGAGAGAAGGAGAAGATTGGAGAGAAATGGGATTCTCAGAAATCTTACCAGTTCCCCAAAAGAGAGAAAAGAGCAAGAGCTCAGGTATGTGGGTAAATCATTTACACAATGCCAGACTCTCATATACCATGGAGTAGGAGGTCGTATAAATCCTGGATGAAATAGACACACTGTGTTAAGACATCTGTATAGACAAGTTAACCATGGCCCAATTAGGTTTTATTTGTTCCCTTATGTAACAGGAGAATTTTAGTTTAAACAACACAGTTTAACATCATACATCTGCCACCTTAGGTACACGTGCATCTGAGATCAAAAATTAACACATACCTGCAAAAGGGAAGAGTTCAGGTTGACCAGGAACAGATGTATTTGAAGAGAAAACTGTTTTACAAAGTAGCTTTAATATTCAAAGTATTACAAATTATTGTTATAATATTTTTTTTTGGCATGCGGAGCTGGGAATTGGTGGTGCAGTGACCACAGAGACAAAGTTTCAGTTGGGAGTTCTCAAAAGTTGCTGAGCACCATTGTAACAGTTTGGTTTGGATGTTAGTTCTCTTGTAGTTCCCTAAAGGTTTTTGGAACAAGGAGACTGTCCCAACTACTACATGAATTTTCTCCAGGGGTTGACTTTGGTGCAGGGCAGACATTGCCCCTTGTTCTCTCCTCTTCCTATGTCTAGACAGCCTTGCCTAATCCCAAAAAGACACCATGTATCTCTTTCTCCTCCTCCAGGAGGTGGCAACAGTTTTATAGATCCCTCTCTTGTGGCTCCCTCTTGTGCCTGCCGGGTGGCCAGCTGCTATTGTGAGTCCATGGTATTTTACTGAAGAAAAACATCATAAAAAGGAAAAACACATCAGTCAATGTGAATCTGACCTGCTTACGACCTCCTTGCACAGGACCTCACCACTAGCCCCACTCCCCATTTTCTCCAATCCCCCCAGACTTCTTGTCCCTTCTCGACTCCTCTTCCAAAACATACTAGACTAGCTCCATCTTTTCAGTTCTTCCCTTTACTCCCTGGTGGGAACAGCGTCTCCCCACTCCCAACAAGATCCACTATCCCTTCAAAGTGGGTCTCTACTCCCTGATTCCATTTCTCCCACTCCTGAACCATACCAGACAGACCCGCTCATCCTTGAAATCCTTTGAACCCTGGCTCTAGCCACTAGATCATCCTAAGTCACTAATGCTCTCTACCTGGCTACAGGTACTTCCTGGGGAGATGAGGAGCATTTCACAGAGCTCCCGTGGGCAGTAATTTTAAGGAACACCCATTAGATGTCAGCCCTTGAATCTCAGGAAACTGAGTTGAAAGGGACGACACCTTTGGTTGGTGTACGTCACTGGTTTGAGGCATGGTGAACAGGTGCACTGGAACAATTTGTATAGTGGGGGTGCTGAAAATGGAAACCGTGTATTTGGTTGTTATTACTACTTCAAGCCAGGAGGTGCTGTCACACCCCAACGCCCCTAGCTCCAGCACCCTGACAGTGAAGCAGACTCACCAGAAACCCGTCTGTGACAGTGGGTTCATTGTCCATTAACCTGTGGAAGTGGAATTCATTGGCAGCCTGACTGCAACACTGGATTCAATGGCCATTTACCTGTAGGAGCTGATTGCACTGTCAGCATATGTTCATTTTCCTTTTACCTGTGGGAGATGATTACAAGATCAGTAATATTACAAGTCAACATCCAACCTACCTGTGGGAGCGGAGCTCCCTGTCCACATGTTTGTAACAACTGGAGTCTTTGTTCACTTAGCTGCATGAGGTGTGAGTTGTTTTGAGCAGGGGGGTATAATTAATTGACTTAGGGGAAGAACTGCTTTTTACAGCAAATGATTTATTTGAGAGAAGGAGGATTAAGCCATGTATCTGGACAGAACCCATTCCCTGCTTGTTGGAACTTAGCTTGCTGGAACCCTACCCACCAGAGCCATGCTTGACCACCCCTGCTATTTTGAGCTAGGTGCATAGACCATCACCAATTGTCCCATGGCCATAGACACAAAGTCAGGTGCCTGCCCAGCTGCTGTTGTGGACCCACAGCAGCTTGCCAAAGAACAATCTCGGTTTTGGTGTAAAGTCACTGGCTGGTGACTTGAGGCAGGCGACTCGCCAGCAACGGGCCAGTTTTGGCAGGGTTCCTTGCCCACTTATATGTAACAGTGGGGATCATTGCCTGCTGGCCCGCAGGTATGGAGTTCACTGGAAGCTTGTCCATTAAATAGGAGAGAAGGATGCAGATCCACTTGTTGTGGCAGCTCAGCTCGCTGGCAGCCTGTCTGTAACAATGGCGGGAAAAGTCAATTTACCTGTGTGAGATGACGGTTGGTTTGGGGAGGGAGCAGCATTAATTCATTTAAGTGAAGAATTGATTTGTAGGGCAAACGATTTATTTGTGGGGAGGAGGATTAAACTATTTATGGGGGCAGAACGTGTTCCCCTGCCTATCAGGGCCCCCTGCCTGTTGGAACTGGGCTTGCTGGAACCACCCCTGCCAACTTGAGTGTGGTTTCCTCCATAGTCGGTTGCTGGTCATCCCATGGCCCAAGGCTCTGTCCTGTGCCTGCCAGTCTGGCCCAGCTCCTGTTATGGGCTCATGGCATTTTACTGAAGAGAAATCACGGTCAATGTAAACATCACCGGCTGCTGGCTTGAGGCAGGGGGCTTGCCAGCAACTGGCTGGTTTCAGCATTTATCCATAACAGCGGGGATCATTGTCCATTTGCCATGGGAGCTGAGTTCCCTGGCAGCCTGTCTATAAGAGTGAGAGTCTTATTCACTGATTGCACCGTCAAGGTGATTTCAGTCATTGTGCATTTACCTGTGGGAAAGGATTACATTGTCAGTAACATTTCAAATCAATGTCCACTTATCTGTGGGAGCTGAGCTCGCTGCCAGCCTGTCTATAAAAGCTGGAATCATTGTCCACTTACCTGATGGAGCTGATTGGACTCTCAGCATCACTGCAAGTCCACGTGTAGTTGTCTGTAGGAGCTGAGCTCATAGAAAGCTTGTGCATAACAGTTGAAGACATTGTCTGCTTACCCATGTAAGCTGAGCTCACCTGCAGTCTGTCTATAACAATGGGAGAAAATGCAAACCTATCTGTGTAAGGTCTGAATTGGTTTTGGAGAGGGAGTAGCATTATTTGCCTTGGGGAAGAACTGAGCATAAGGGAAAAGGATTTATTTGTTGTAATGAGGATTAAACGTTTTATTGGAGAAGACCCAAATGCTCTTAAGCAAAGTCAACAGTCATGGGAGGAGAGGGAAGGGCTCTCATGAATCAGTAACTGATTAAAAGTTAGGAAACAAAGGGTGGGAATAAATGGTCAGTTTTCACAGTGGAGAGAGGTAAAGAGTAGGATTTGTACTGGGCCCAGTGCTGTTCAACAAATTCATAAATGAGCCAGAAAAGGGATTAAACAGCGAGGTGGCAAAGTTTGCAGATGATACTAAATTACTCAAAATAGTTAAGTCCAAAGCTAACTGCCAAGTGTTATAAAGGGATCTCACAAAACTGGGTGACTGGGCAACAAAATGGCAGATTAAATTAATGTTGATAAATGCAAACTAATGCACATTGGAAAACATAATGCCAACTATACATACAAAAAGATGGGGTCTAAATTAGCTATTACCACTGCAGAATGGGATCTTGGAGTCATTGTGGATAGTTCTCTGAAAACATCCACTCAATGTGCAGCATCAGTCAAAAAAGCTAACAATGTTAGAAACCATTAGGAAAGGGATTGAAAATAAGATAGAAAATATCACAATATATAACTCCACTTATATAAATTCATGGTACGCTCATATCTTGAATATTGCGTGCAGTTCCACATCTCAAAAAAGGTGTATTAGAATTGGAAAAAGTACACAGAAGGGCAACAAAAATGATTAGGGAGTATGGAAAAGCTTCCATATAAGGAGAGATTAAAAAGACTGGGACTGTTCATCTTAGAAGAGAGATGACTGAGGGGGGGATATGATAATGATGTATAAAAACATGAATGGTGTGGAGAAAGTGACTAAGGAAGTGTTATTTACCCCTTCACATAACACAAGAATCAGGGGTCACGCACTACATTTAATAGGCAGCAGGTTTAAAACAAACATAAGCAAGTATTTCTTCACACATTGCATAGTCAACCTGTGGAACTCATGGCCAGTGGATGTTGTGAAGGCCAAAAGTATAAACGGGTTAAAAAAAGAATTCACAGAGAATTCACCATCAATGGCTATTAGCCAAGATGGTCGAGGATGCAACACCATATTCTGGGTATACCAGAACATGTGACTGCCAGATGCTGGGACTGGATGACAGGGGATGGATCCCTCAAAATTGCCTTGTTCGTTGCCTCTGAAGCATCTGGAACCGGCCACTGTCTGAATACAGGCTACTGGGCTCGATGGACCTTTTGTTTGACCCAGTATAGCCATTTGTGACATTCCCCAGGGTACAATGTGGACTGTTGAACAGCTGTGTCCCCTCAATTCTCCAATCTGGGGTGCCTTTTACACTGCTTTGCTGTGAGAACCACCACTCCTGACCAGTCTCTAGCAGGCAAAGGCACTCCCAGCTGAATTCCATGAATGCTCTGGCCAGCCACTCATGAATTACATAGAGGACGACATAACCACCACAACCACCACACTCCCAGTCCCAGACCTCCCCCATAAAATGTGCATGTAGTACTACCCAGCCCTCTACTGGACAATGCAAGCTCATATAAAGTCCCTCATTTCATCAACGGAAAATGATATGCAGAAACCTTGTTATTTCAAGGGGAGTTTCCCCAAACACTTCAATCCAAACACACTAGTTTAGCTAAAACAGTAAAACAAGTTTATTAATAACAGAAAGATAGATTTTAAGAGATTACAAGTAATGGGGAACGAAAGTCAGAATTGGTCACAAAGAAAATAAAAAGATAAAATGCAAACAAATACCAAACATAGAAAGCCAAATGGATTTAAATGAAAGCTTTTTCTCACCAGTTGCTCTTTGCAGTATTTACTGGCTGGGAGCCCCCAGTTCAATGTTTCTTCAGGCATTCAGAGTGGTAGCCGTGTTAGTCTGTATCAGCAAAAACAACGAGGAGTACTTATGGCACCTTAGAGACTAATACATTTATTTGGGCATAAGTTTTCGTGGGGTAAAACCCACTTCATCAGATGCAACTTCAGACGTTGTTACTGCCATGAGCAGAGAGACGTGGAGGAGAGAGGTGTCCTCTCTTGTTATACCATTCTCCCCTCTTTGAGGATTATCTCCAGCCGGGGTTCAGGTGACTGCGAGTCTGTTTACATGGGAAACCCCACTTGTTCTACTGTAAATCAGTAAAGTTTTTGCTTACACCCTCCTTCCTGCCAAAGACTGGCCACTTAAGTAGGTGATGGTCTACTTGTCTTTGTTGACACTTGGATAAGGTGTTGGTTGTCTTTTGTTTCTGAGGAACTGGTTTGTGCCTGCTTTTCTAAACTTGGAGCATGTTACAGCAATGTTATATAGTAGAATCTTATAACTTTACATACAATGTTGATACACACATTTTACCAGGACAATAATGTTTAGTAGATTGAGTTTCAAATGATACCTCACAAGGCATACCTTGAACAAAATTTATCGCTGTCTTGTAAAAAGGATGAATATAGGGGTACAGTCTATCACACTATTCTTATGTTCTTAACCCATTCCCCTGCCTGTCAGGGCCCTTTGCCTGTCAGAATTGGTCGAGCCGAAACCCTGCAGAATGGTGCTTTACTGCCCTTGCCAGTTCAAGTGCAGCTCCATAGTCAATTGCTGATCGTCCAGTGGCTCACAGAGACAATGGTAGGCTCCCTCCATCCTGCAACCTGCTGGGCTGGCCCAGTTCCTGTCTTGGGCCCATGATATCTCACTGAAGAGAAATTGTGGTTGGTGTAAACATGACTGGCCAGTGGCTTGAGGCAAGGGACTTGCCAGCAACTGGCTGGTTTTAGCTTGCTTCCTTGGCTACTTGTCTGTAACAGTGGGGATCATTGTCCACTTGCTCGAGAGAGCTGAGCTCCCTGGCAACTTGTCTGTAAGAGTGAGAGTCATTGTCCACTTACCTGTGGGAGCTGATTGCACTATCAGCACGATTTCAATCATTGTCCATTTACCTGTGGGAGAGGATTACATTCTCCGTTACATTTCAAGTTAATGTCCACTTATCTGTTGGTGCCGAGCTCTTGCCAGCCCAACGCCTACCAGAGTAGCACTCAACTACCCCTGCCAATTTGATTGTGGCTCTTTGCTCGTTGTCCTATGGCTCAATGGCTCATCAGCGCAGGGACCCACTGGTACTCTTGTCTTAAAAATCAATGCCCAGAAAGAGAGAACTCAGGCGGTGCAGGCGCCATCTTAGAACTGCTTCTGAGCAGTGCCGAGGAACTGACTGGAAATGGGAGAATAAGAGGTAAGCTGTGAAACAGTGCCCGTGGCTGACTGGAATTCAGCTGTACGGAGGAGTATTTCCATTCACTTCAATGGGTCTTGGATCTGGTTCCTGGGAATGACATGAACAACGAGAGGCAAGGAACACTTGGTGTTTGTGAAGAAGCCCAGCACCGCCCTGCAGGGAGTGTGCGTAGGGCAATGCCTCAGCAATGGCTCTCCAGGGGTGGGAGAAATGGCCCTGGGAAGAGTTGGCAGCCCCATTGTAAATCCAAAGTAGAACTAAGTCTTGAGTAATGTGTTGCAGAGAAACATCCTGCACTGGCTTATTGTGCAGAGACGGGCTTTGTTAATGAGACCCACTGGAGGGCTTCTCCATCTCCAGTTTCCAATTGCAGACATAAACTCTCCGGGGATTCAAATGAGCAAGTCTGGGGCTTGGAAGGGTGACTCAGCCTATCCCACCTTGCGCTGTCACTGCAAGTCCTGATTTGGGCCCTCCATCTTCCTGATCTTCCCTTGGAGACCCCAGGACTTTCCCCAGTAAATGGCACATTGTCATAGTTAGTGGAGTCCTTTCATTCCTTGCCTCCTCATTCCTTCAGTCTCAACAGCACAGTCCCAGTCACCCTCCAACTCCTTCATAGCAACGGGGCAATAGGGGACAGAACGTTTCCAGCCCAGTGGTCTTGGCACAATCAGCCACTATCGTGATGTCATCGGCTCATCACAGTTTCATTTCATATCAGGGAGCAGAGGTTATCTGTGGTCATACCAACAACTTTAGTGTGACTGAATAACCCTTGAATCCCCACAGCATATAAGGCACAGAGTACAAAAGGGTTTTTCCATATAGAAATGCATCCTCTCGAGACATCCCTTTCCTCCATAGCCCTCTTTGCCTGCCTTGAGTATCCAAGGACCTTGCCAGGTCCTAGTGTTAAGATCCAGTCCCTGCAGTCTTTATACAAATTAAATTGCTATTGAAACTGCCTCAAGTTTTGTTTGTATGTACTAGCGCTTGCTTATTCTCTCAGTTATGACTCCAGGGACCCATTCTCACTCCTTCTCCACGCAAGCCTTGTGCAGTTTTCACTGTATATAAATTCTTTGGTTGCATTTTTGCTCCCAAGAGCTTTCTAACTAAATCTTCTTACTATTGTGATTCCTGCTTTTTCATATGCCCGAGGGACTTGTTGTCTCTCCCAAGTTAACGGTTGAAGCAAATTTCTCATTGGAGCCTGATTTTCGTATACTTTCCCAAAAGAAATGCAATGAGCCTGAAATTGCACCTGCCACATGTCATCCCTGGGGAGAAATTGTCTCTAATGTCTGGTGGAAGTCACACAGGTGCTCTTAGAGAGTTGGGGCCAGATTTTGATTTCATTTATACAGGATTTGCAGTGGGGGAAGTCCATTAATTTCAATGCGCTACTCCAGGTTTACCCCATTGAGAGATCAAACTGTAGTTAGGCCCCTGGCTGGCTCAAATTTTTCTCTGTTCCATTTTCTGAGTTTTACTAAGGTTATTTATCTTCCCAGAACCCATGGCATTTTATTATGAAAAAGTGAACCTGATTTATCATTTGGCTGTTGAGGAACAGAAGGTCCTTTCATAGATTATTCTGGTAATTGTAGACGGTATTGACAATTCATTTCCTGCCAATAAAAATGCTGGTTTAAGCCTAAAGTGTGAATTATATATGTTATATATATTACCTTATATTCAAATTTACATTTAACATGGAACAGAGTCTCAAAGAAATACATGACTTAAGTACACCTAGAATTAAACAGGTCTTATTGTGTGAAGTGAATATTTTTGGGGGTGCTGTCATCCTTCAAAGCTGACTTCTTTTGTGGAGCTATTCATCATTGTTGACTGACTGACTCCCTCTTTTATCACCCTGGCTCACCATCCTTTAATTAGTCTATAAATACTAAGGATGGGTTTAAAACTGTTTGCATCGGATCCATCCAGTTAGGAAATGTAGCCTGATGGACTGAATACAGGTTGGGAGTCAAAATGTCTCAAATTCCAATCCAGGCTCTGCCACAGACGTGATCCAGGGAGATTTTGAACATTTACCTAGAAACCTCAGTCCCATTTTCAAAAGGACCTTAGATGCTTTGGGCCAGGTTCACAAATGGATGTAGGTGTCACTGGCATTCACAAAACCACTGCTCAGCTGCCACTCAACTCTGGAGGTACCTAAATTCCTTAAGCACCTAATTTATTTGCTGCAAAAGTCCCCAAAGCATATAAGTTTCTGCTGCTGGGCAGGTGCTCAGACACCTATATGTTGCCTAAGCCGCAGCAGGATTCTCAAAATAGGCATCGCCCTACTTATCTTGCCTGCAGGGCTTGATCTAGTAGGTGTGCTAAGACCTTGCCTGTCTATACAAAATGCGAAGGAAGCAGGAGGACCTTTAGCCCAATGTGGATACTCATCCAAAATGTGGGAGACCTGTTTGTTTCTCCCTGCTGCCTGATGAGGAGAGGCATTTGAATATCGGTCTCTTAACATCCTAGGTGGGTGTCCTAAGCAGTGGGCTATGGAGTCCTTCTCACATGCTCTCTGGCCCACTGCATATTTAATTATTTACACAAGTGGAACAGCTTTGACAGGAGGAGAGAAACCCACATCAGAATATCCCATAGCCCAGTGGTTGGGGCAGTCGTCTGCGCAGTGGGAGCTTCAAATCCTAGCTCATCAGGCACAGGGAGGAATTGAACAGGGGTCTCCCATATCCTCAGTGAGTACCCTAACCACTGGCTTAAAGGTTATAAGGGAGGTCATTCTTGCTCCCTAGCTCTTGGTGTGGAGTTGGGTTTACCATTGCCTTTCTTGCAAGAAATGGCTTATGCACCTGACTCCAGGAGAGCACTGCTGGCTGTGAATCCCGAGCAGAGCTAAGCATCTCCCTTCTGCTCCAGTTTAGGCACTTAACTCTCTTTGAGAGACGTGGCTTAGGACACACCCCTCTCCTTGGCCTCGACTATGGGCTAGGTCAGGTGGCTCTCCACTCAGCACGCTGACTTTTGTGGATCCCATTCTAAGATGTCTAACTCACCCCCTGTATTGTGTAGGGAACCCGGGCACCTAAATCTGGGTTTGTGAGTTCCACTGGGTGCCTAAAAGTTAGGCACTGCAATGCTGAGCTTTGGTTTCCCCTTGTGAATCTAGCCCTAAGTCACTTTTGAAAATGGGGGCCAGGCTTCTCAGGTCCCATAGACTATTCTTAAAATCTTACCTTTAATCTTTCTGCCTTAGTTTCCCTACCAGTAGCATGGAAATAGTAATTTGGGGATTACAAAGTGCTTTGAATATTTAAGACACTATATAAATACAAGTCGTTATTCTGTTTCCAACAATGCTTCAGAGGAGAGCACAGGAAAAGTTAAGAGTCAGCAGGTTTTATGAGGAAAGTTTCTTCCTAATCCCATCCGTTATGGGAGGGTTTATCACCCGAGGAATTAAACTGTTTTAAATTATTTTGGGGGGGTTGGTGTTGCTGCTTTTAATCCCTGTCATTGTAACTCTGCATGTTCTTGTTATCCATATAAATGCCCAATCTTTTTTTGGATCTTGGCCTCCAGGATAGTTTGTGATAGTGAGTTCCATAGGCTACTTGTGCACTGTGTGAAAATGTGTTTCCTTTTATTAGTCTTTCAGCAGTCTAGACAGAAGTACCAGTGTGTCCAGTTGCAACTAGATTCCACGTCGGCTCTGTACTGTGGCTCTCTGGAATTTGGCTTCATTAAAGTCTTTAAGGATCTGACATCAGTTCACAGATTTGCAGTGTAGTTGTAGCTGTGATAATCCCAGGACATTAGAGAGACAAGGTAGGTGAGGTAATATTTTATTGGACCAACTTCTGTGAGTGAAAGACACACACTTTTGAGCTTACACAGAGCTCTTCTTTAGGTCTGGGAAAGGTATTCAGTGTCACAGCTAAATACAAGGTGGAACAGATTGAGCACAAGAGTTATGCATGTTGTAAGAGACCATTCAAGTTGAAGAGGGTAGTTAACACCTCTGCAGAAGAAGGGTCATGTCTACACTACAGAGTTAAGTCAACTTAAATTATGTCAATGATCATAAGTCACTTTAATGACCTCGATGGAGCACATCCACATAATTCTCCTTGTGTTCGCAGAGCACAGTATTCATAACCTTTAAAATAACTGAACTAAGAATCCCTTGAACAAATAAGTGGTATGAATATGTTTATAGTATGGGCACCTTGACAGGAATTTATGGTAGATACTTTACATGGTGTGCTCCATTTTGAAGTAGGGATATCTTGAAACTCTTGTATAAATCGATCACACTGATGAGTATTGTATTTATTTTTACATTTTTATTAGAGAAGTTGAAAGTTTCATCTCAGAACTGACAATAACAATCTCTTTTCATTTAATTTGTTTATAGGAATATGTAGAATTGGTTTGTACAAGCATATACAACAACTTAATTGGTGCTTAGTATAATGAAATCAGTAATCTGATTTGTTCTAAACTACCAGTTTTCCATGCAGTCTCCTTTGTATTGGCAGCATGGGCAAATTCCAAGCAGAATGCTTACATGCATTGTTCTGCAATATAACTACAGCAGGCTTTAAGAACATGCAAATTAACACTGTAGCAAATTGTTTTCATATCTAACAGACATAAAAAGGTTATTCCTGATATGAAATTCTGAAAATCTGCATAAATATTTTTGTGTAAAATTAAATTAGTTATGTACTTTTCTTTTAACTAGAACTTGAAGTATCAAGAATGCCCACATAATTCATATACATATATATATATATAGGTCTTGTTATGCTAAAAGTCTTCAGAATTAATCAAATAATATTTGGTGACATACATTTAATCTGTATTTATTGACTAATAGAATGACTGTGGTCATACGGTTGGCATTAAAGTCATAACTGGTGATTGTATCACATGCAAACATTTCTAGTAATTCAGTTTACTCATTTTGTCAGTGGCAACATTTAGGTGATTTTCTACAATATTGTGATTTAAAGTGTATAAATACTTTTTACATTTTCACAGTTACAAACTTTTTGCCAATAGTCATTTAACAATCTTTAAGATACAATGAACTATAATATCTGGGATCTGCAGCAACAGGATCAAAATGCAATTTCTATACAAGCAATGGATGATGTAAACTTTTCTTAAAGTGCCTAACACATAATTCCTTTAACTTTAGAGCACTGATTAGTTTTGGCACAAAACAATGTATTTCTACTATGGTAACCATTTCAACAACTTTTACAGGATGGTAGCTGCTGTCAGGAATGATAAAGTTGATATGGCACTTGCTGAGGGCATAATTTTAATGGGGAAATATTTTGCAAAATCACTGTTATCCCAGTGTATTAATTCTGCTGATGAGTTTAGATGATATTTGTACTTTCCAATATATGCAGCTAATTTTCAGTTGCTTACAGTTTGCTGCAGCTCAAAAATGTGCTTGCAATAGAAAAAAAAATCACCAGAAGAGACTACATCTTTCAGATGAAGCTGATGATTGTTTTATTATTATTTAGTAGCAGATCCATTTAAAAGGCTTGATGCCATGAGTTGCTGAGTGCCTCCTAGCTCACAGCATCTTGCAGGATTGGGGCTAGTACAATAACATACCAAGCATGAGAATAAAAATGGTAAATAGCATGTTGTTTTGATTATGATTGTGTTACCATCTGAGCTTATGTTAAAATAAAAGAAACAGGGTGCTGTATTTTAAGGCCCTGCGCCAACAATCCTGACACAGGAAAAAACACCCATTGAGATGAATGGAAGGTTTCCTGAACGGGGAGTACAGGACTGGACTTTAAAATGTGTTGTGCCTTTTTTTAATAGTGTTTTGCTCAATAAGAGAATTTCAGTACTCCGTGTTAAAAAGGAATATGCAAAACCTTAAGACTTGGTGGTCTGTGTCTACACTTTGTTTAAACTGAAGGGAAAAGAGCAAAAAAGCCCATTTTCCCCCCTCAGCAACGATGGTTGGAATTTTATGGATACTGGCTTTCCTGGCTTCAGTTTGCATGCTGGAGTTTTAGACTACTGTTGCTGGCCTGCGGTCCATCTCTGCTTCCAGCTTCACCATCTGCTGCATCTCCTTTGCCTGTAACCCAAAATAATCACGTTGTTTCATCATGGAGTATCATACTAAAGCTTGTGTTCAAAATCAAATACATTTTCAGCACAATAGTATTTGAGTGGAATATATGTAATGTGACCATTCTCCCCCTCTCAGAAAAAATCTGCATATTTTCAAACATCGCTGTTAATTTTCTGCTGGCGCTTATAAGTTACCAAATACGAGGAAACATTCCTAGGATTTATGGGCAACTTTTCAAAGACACACAGTAAAATGCATCTGAAAGCCTCACATTGTATGGAGGAAAATCATGCTGTTTCTGACTAAACTGCCTCTGGAAATGGCACAATGTCTTGGAGACACACTATATTAGCCCTGGTTTAGTTTGGACTGGTGTTGCTTGGGAAACTAAGGGTTACAACCGATCATCTGGACCCATTTTCTGCTGGCTAAGGAAAGACAATGACTGGTGTGAACGATTATTGGACTTACTGATGGCAGAGATGTTGACATCTTCCTTACGGTGTCCAAGATGGTTTCATCTAGCTTAGTGATTTTATCTGTTTATTTTGGCTGTAGCTCTTGCTTCTGGCATCCGTGCTTTTGTTGCCTCAAACCTAGGCTACTGCAATGTGCTCTACATGGGGCTACACCTTGAATCCACCTGGAAACTGATGCTGGCACAGATTGTAGTAGCCCACTCGTTAAGCAATATATTTCAATACACGTTCTTGGTTTGTAAATAGAGTTCAAGGTGTTATTTATACTCTTTAATGCCCTAAATTGCTTGGGACCTACCGACTTGAGAGGCTACCCCTCAGTTCAAAGTGGGGGGGGGGGCGGCACCTACCTCTGTGCATTTTCCATGAGGACCCTTCAATTTGGGAACTCACTTATCATCCTGATCCACAATTACCTGAATATGCTGTCCAGTCTGTCTTTACAGCCAGTCTTCTGGGGATAGGGGATGTCTTAAGACTGAAAATACCCTCGCGTCTCCCATATGCCAATGTTTTCCCCAGTGTGAGTGGCCGCTCCGCTGCTGCTATACAGGGAGGAGTGGTTGCTGGATTTGCCTTACTGTGTGAATTGTGTATTCCGATAAGTTGTAAAGGTGCCTATCACTTGGGATAGGCATTTTTTTATCTAACTCAATAAAGCAGCTCCTACTCAGGGAGTTACATATTCCGTGCATGCAAACAGGTATTTCCAGATGTAAAACTGGGCAAATGAAGGTCCAAAACTGTCATTTAGATGCACACTTACCTATTTTGCAAAAGTACACGTGGGTTTGTGTAGGTGCTATAGATGTACCCCTCTCTGAATAGTTAGCTCTGTGCATTTCACCATCATATTTTGTATACTCAGCTAATTATAATACCAAAGGCAACTGTATTAAATATTATAAATACCTTGTAATCGCACTTTACATTCCTATGACTTTGAAGTTTGAAATAAATGAAATAATTTGTAGATGAAAATATGGAAACATAACATTAATAAATGAATCAATGTGTACAGCCTTTTCTGAAATACTAGAACTGACTTGCTGTGTTCACTCAGTGTGTGAATTCTGCAAGTGAAAATGAAATTCCAGCTAAAATGCAAACTGTTTGACACAGCTTGTATTTATTTCTTAGTAACTGAAGTGTCTCTCTGAAGTGCGAATGTGGTCCCTAATACCTGAGCACCTCATAATCTTCATCCTCCCAACATCCCAGTGAGGAGGGAAGTAATGGGGATAACATTTTACAGAGGGGGAACTGAGGCACTGAGAGACTAAGGGCTTTTCTACATGAACATATAGCTCACAGAAAGCTGTGGTGTGAATCTACCCCACACTAGCCTGCTATGCACTAACTGTCCATGTGGAGCCTGCTGATGCACCTTAGTTCATTTCAAATAGGACTAGATCAAAACACATTAGTGAATTGTTAATAGGTGTCAGCAGGGTCCACCTAGACAATTCAAGAGCAGCAGGGTAGTTTTATACCCCAGCTTGCCACAAACCAAATGATCATGTAGACAGGTCGGAGGTGACTTGTCCTTGCCCATGGTCATACAGGAAGTCTCGGGCACAGCAGAGACTGGAACCCCAGGCTCTCAAGTTCTAAGCCAGTGGTTTTACCACTGGACCATTCTGTATCTCACGAGCAAAGCCCCGTAACTGTTTTGCAGATTAGTTTAGCCAGAAGGGTGTCGCTGTAAAGTGAATTTAGTTCAGAATAACCCTACACCATATGGCCAGGCTGCCGGTTTTTATCAACCGACGGTCAGCCACTGCATTCTGAAGTGAACACATGAATAGGATACTTGTAAATGAGCTTTGTAGAAGTAAGTACTTGGAGTCAATACGAATTCACGTAGTTAATGGGACCTATGCGTTCAATTTGCAAGGTGCTGTGTGCCCTCATCTTCAATGGGATTTGAGGGTACTCAGCACCTCACAGGACTGAGTGCATCAAGGATAGAGTGCTGGCTGCCAGCCAAATTATGCTTTGTATAAATGTCTATCTCTAACTCAGTATAGTTACAGTAGATGTGGATAGACTGGGTTTGAGGATGGGACCCCAGTAAATTATCGACTGAAGATTTAAGCAGGTCATTAAATTCAGGCAAAATTCAACAACTGGCTGTTTAAACCTAACACAAATATTTTACAGCTGTTGAGAGAAGGGATTAATATGAGTGATGGTTATTAGGAAGCTATAACAGGGAAGCTACAATAGTGTGATTAACAGATTCCCAATAGCTGGAAGCCTCTTTTCTTTAGCCACTAAAAAGCTATTTCTAGCTATCTAATATATTTCTAGCTATTTTTAGTGCGGCGTTATATTAGTATAAGAATAATAAGTATGTGGAAAATCTGGCTTTGTCTGTCTATCAGCATTAGCAGTTAGTCATATATATGTCAACACTAAAATATCAGAGGGGTAGCCGTGTTAGTCTGAATCTGTAAAAAGTAACAGAGGGTCCTGTGGCACCTTTAAGACTAACAGTTAGTCTTAAAGTCTGTTAGTTTTAAAGGTGCCACAGGACACTCTGTTACTTTTAACACTAAAATAGTTTCCTTAATCAGTAGATGCTTTTTAGAGACACACTTTAGAATTTCAAGCATGTCTTTAACTAACTACTGAAAATATAACAATACAAATCATTCTTTAAGTTTCCTGTCCTCGTTACTATAAGAATGTATCTGGGGGTCTGAGATGCTAGAGCATAAAATACTGTTACTATGTCAGACTCTTAATAATATTTATGCACACTAAATATTTAACAGTGTATTCATTATGTTAATGGTATTTCCCAGTGGTTGCATTTACAAAGAGTGCTCCAATGAGAATGATTTAATTTAGAAGGAAAGCATATTGAAATAGTAGCTTGCTTAATATAGATCAATCCTACCTTGTGTTTGAGACACTGCATGACAGGATTTCAAAAGCTGTTTGTACAAAAATAATAATGTCAAAATTGAGTAATACAACAAGAAGCAAATAAAATGAATGAAAACTGAAGTGAGATTGAGGAATGAATGCAAGAAAAGAATACATAAAACAAAAGTCTAATGAATGTGAATGCATAATATTTTATGCTGAAGTGTGTTTCCACTCACTGCACTGTATTAGTCTGCACTGTACATCTGCTATGAAAGATATCTCCACCAGTATGATGTGGAAGGGATATTTAATAACTTGAGAAGTTTTGATCCAGTTAACTGGAACACATATGACTATTAGCCAGGTATCAGTGCTCTGGGCCTGATTCTCCTCATACTCATACTAGTGTACATCACAAGTAAATCCAGTGAAGTCATGGAGTTACATCAGTGGGAAACCAGCATGACCCCAGAATCAGTCTCAGAGCCTTTTATGATAACTCTGTATGATAAATTCCATGCAGAATAATTAACACTGAGGCAACTTTCTAAGGATGGGAAATCAAATACTCAAAAGTAAGGAATTACCGAGTTTAAGTTAAAAGCTCAGCCCTAATCCTGCTCTCTTGTCTTTATATTGTGCTGGATCTAAAGACTCTCACTGACTTAAGTAGGCTTTGGATCAGGCCCTTAATCTTCATACATTATTTTGTCAACTAGTACAATTTACACTGCAAGGGAATTGTCTGAACCAATCAGATTGCAGCAGTACTGCAGTCAGGGTAGCATAATTACATTTACATAATTATATTTTTTTCTCATGTATTCACACGGTGCACTTTGATTGGCTGTGTGTACATGATGGACATCGCTGGATTCAGACCACTTTGTGCTAGATGATGGAGGAGGCAACTGGGACGGAAATTATACCTCCCTGGAGTGAATCTAGCATAGTGCATGTGCTTTATCAGCACAGTTCAAGTTCTGGAAAATTTAGTGAAAAACGTAGGAAATAAATTCATAATCCTTGAAGGTGACAACCACTACATCCAACCTTTAGTTCTCTCACCTTACTGGGTACGTATTTGCATAGTCCACCCTTGAGTTCCTACTTCACTGAGGCCCACCTGGTAATTGAGCTTGTATGATAATTATTGTTCTGCTGGCTGCTCCTTGCAGCAGGGGGAATCACTAAGGAAAAGAGTTTTCCACCAGGAATAAAATTTGATTTTTTTTTTAAAAGATGACTGCCAGTTTTCAAGAATTATTTTCTTCTCACCAGCAGAAAGTAACATGGTATTTTAACCAGAGAAGGGCAAACTGGTTCTGATAAAACCCTGGAACTGTCACCAATTTTTAGAACAGGACCCAAAACCAAAACCTTTGGAGGTTTTGAGATATTTTGAGCATTTTTTTCACTCCTATTTTCCATCCAGGCCTGGACACAGAAGTGCCAAAATACTAAGAGAAAAGGTTTTCTTGAGGGCTGACTATGAATGTACTGGAATTCTGGGAGCCTTCCTGCCTAACCTTCCAGTCTCATGAGGTTTGAACAGGTTGGAGGATGAGCTTTGGATAACAGCCAAGTTTTAGATGGTTATCTGAACCAAGTCAGAATTCCATACCGTTTGAAGTCCTTCCAATCCTACATTTTCAACTCCCCAAAAGGGTGAGCAGGTAAAAATAAAAGCTGTTTGGAGCCAATCTCACCGGTGACTCACACTCGGAAGAACTAGGGGTAGGTCTACACAGCAGCTGGGAGGTGTAATTCCAGTGTGGGTACGTACACGTACACGTACACACACACACACACACTAGCCCTGCTCGAGCTGGCCTCTAAAACTAGCAGTGTGGCTGTGGCAGCACCAGGTGCAGCTCAGGTTAGCTACCCAAGTACAATCCTCCCGAACCTCCTAGGTACACAGTAGGGTGGCTAGCCCAAGCTGCTTCAACCACATTGCTATTTTTAGGTGCTAGTTTGAACAGAGCTAGTGGATGTACATCTGCCCAAGCCGGGAATCACACTTCCCAGCTACAGTGTAGATGTACCCTACAAATGGAACTGTACTCTCTTACTCTCTTTTAATTTAGTAACTCACGTGTCTTGTAACCCTTTTAAATAAAATACCTGCTCATTCTGCTTCTCCAAGACTTCTAGATGTTCAAGCTGAATTTTTCTCAACTGATCCATTTCCTTTGACTGCTTCATTGCTAGCTACAAACAAGAGAAGATAATACAGGTGACATGTATCACAAATTATTTTTTTTAAAATGGATAAATAGTTTCCAAAGAATATTATTTATGGGCCGGTGTTCACAGTGCTATACAAAACATTAGAAGGAGGCATGGTCCCCACTCTGGATAGTTTACCATTTAACAGATCTAAAATATATACAACAGTGAACTATTTTAATTCAAACATCATACTAATGAGTTATACCTGCTTTGCACATGTTACTTAAATGTGATTTTAAACTCTACTTAAGATTTTGACTTGAATGCGATAGAAAACAGTGACAAAAATCCATTTTTCGAGCCAATTCTCAATTCAGGTAAATGGAAAGGTGAATTCAGATAAAATGCCCACAGATTTCAGTCAGAATTTAGACGTTCAAGAGTAGGCCCTGGGTCAGCTTGCTGGTGAAGAGAGACCTTGAAATTCAGTTTGAGAATGACCCTGAGTCTCTAGTTTCTCAAGTCAGTAGAAATCATCACTGTCGTTGAGCTACAGTAACTGAAGGGTACGTTTTCAAAATGCTGTGCAGAAGCTGGGTGTACGTTACTCAAGAGGTGAGGTTCCTGCCAACAAATCACATACACGCACTTTTGGTTTCTTAGCAAAATTATACTTACCCTTTTTCTCTCTTCCAGAAACTTTTTAGTGTTGCTGCTGTTTAGTTCTCTTACTCGCCTGAAAAAGAAAAAAAGGATATTGTGCTTGAGGATTTATTAAGTCCAAGAGCCAAAACCACATATCTGAGTCAATGATAAGGAGATAGATAACTTAGGGGCTTATTTTGCCACCCTTTTTGCACTACCTTAGACTGTGAGTAGCTCCACTGAAGTCAGTGGGACTAATTGCAGAGAAAGGCCCTACTCCGACCTTAAGTCTTTACATTATATTTAATGTTTCTGGCTAGCTTGGATGCTGTGACTAATAGGGTTTGAAGAAACTGACCAAGATTGTTGCAAACTAAGTTTGCCTTGATCCTCAATCTAGAGTGATCCATTTAATTGAGGAGTTTATTAATCCATTTGCAGTAGTTTATATTTACCGTCTTCTAACAGGGTTTAACAATTATTAAAACTCATACTGATTATCATGACTAAAAAGATATTTTAACTAATGCGTCACACTGTGCCATTCATAGGATTCCAAAGCCAGAAGGTACCGTTGTCATCATCTAGTCTGACTTCCTGTATAGCATAGGCCATAGAACTTTCTCAAAATGGAAATCTTTTAGAAAAAATCCCATCTTGATTTAAAAGTTCTGAGGGATGGAGAATGTACCACAACCCTTGGTAAATTGTTCCAATGACTAATTACTCTCACTGTTAAAAATGTAGGCTGTATTTCCAGTCTGAATTTGTCTAGCTTCAACTGCCAGCCATTGTGTTATGCCTTTCTCTGCTAGACTGAAGAGCCTATGATTAAACATTTGTTGCCCACGTAGGTCCTTACTATACTATATACTATAATCAAGTCACCCCTGAACTGTCTCTTTATTAAGCTAAATAGATTGAGCTCCCTGAGTCTATTACTATAAGGCAGGTTTTCTAATCCTTTAATCATTCTCATGGCTCTTCTCTGAACCCTCTGCAATTTATCAACATCCTTCTGGAATGGTGCGCACCAGAACTGGACACACTATTCCAGCAGTGGTTGCACCACTGCTAAATACAGAGGTAAAATAACCTCTCTACTGCGGTTTGAGATTCCCATGTCTATGTATCCCAACATCACATTAGCTCTTTTGGCCACAGCATAGCACTGGGAGCTCATGTTCAGCTAATTAGCCATCATGACTAAGGCTACAATGTAATCATGGGTATTTTTAGTAAAAGTCATGGACAGGTCACGGGCAATAAAAAAAAATTCACGGCCCGAGACCTGTCCATGACTTACACTATAACTACCCCTGACTAAATCTTGTGGGGGGGCGGGGGAAGGGACTGCTGCTGGGGGGTTTCCCTGGGCGTGCCGCTACTTGAGGGGGGAAGAGGCACCCCAGGGGGCCATTGCTCAGGGAGGATGGGACCCAGAGGCTGCTGCTTGGTGGGTGAGGGGGCAGGGCCAGCAGCACCAGCTGCTGGGGGCTGCTCTGGCAGTCCCCGGGGCTGCTACTCAGGCCGGTGCGGCTGACTGCAGAGCCACTCCAGCAGTAGCCGGTATGGCTGTCCCCGGGACCACCTGAGCAGCTGGCCCTGGAGCCACATGCTTGGGCAGCCCTGGGGTCAGCCACACTGGCTGCTGCAGAAGTCATGGATGTCGTGGAAAGTCACAGAATGAGCTAATTGACATTAATACGTATGGATATGCCAGCCTATAGAGTAAGCATACCGATATTATGTGAGTGAGGAAATTAAGTTTGGATGTGGAGGGTGGGCACGTAGTGCTCAGGCTCTATAAGAGAGACAAACCATCATGTTTAGTCAGTCAGTTGTAGTCAGGTTTTAAGTTTGTTTCTCTTGGGTCTTTCTATAGCTTTCTAGTTGTCTGGCTTCTCCTAAATTCTTCATCTTCCACTTGAGAACTGAGGAACCTGGACCACCAGACTCCTTTGACATGCCAGAGGTGAGGCTGGTCCTTTGTCTCTTACCATCAGGTTACAAGGAAGGGTGTGAGTGTGTTAATCTAGGAAGTTTTATAGTAAATAATACCACATGTGCCTCTAGAACAATATTAATTCCTTGTTCATTCTGATCATTTTCCCACTGGATTACTATTCCATTTTTCTCAATACAAGTCTTTACGGCTGTATTTTTGCTCTCAGCATGAATGTCCTTGTCATACATCCCAAGGGTCCTTGCAAAACTCTGTGTAGCCTGATTCTGGATCAAGAACCTTATTATATTCTGATCATATTAATTAGTGAGCCTATAACAGATATTATCTAAGCAATAATATTCATCCCCTTAAATCAGGCAACAACATTTAGCTGTATTAAAACACATATTGTTTGCTTGCGCCCAGTTTGATGTGTCTTCTTCCTTATTTACCACTCCCCCAATTTTTGGGTCATTTGCAAATTTTATTAGTGATGATGATATGTTTTCTTCAAGGTCATTGATAAAGATGTTAAATAGTGTAGGGCCAGGAACAGATCCCTGCGGGACTCCACTGGAAACAGACCCACTCAATTATGATTCCCTGTTTATAGTTGCATTTTGAGACCTATCATTTAGCCAATTTTTAATCCATTTAATGTGTGCCATGTAACATTTTATATTGTTCTAGTTTTTTAATCAAAATGTCGTGCAGTACTAAGTCAAATGCCTTACAGAAGTTTATTATGTCAATACTATTATCTTTATCAACCAGACTTGTAATCTCATCAAAAAAAGATAAAGTTAGTTGGACAAGCTCTATTTTCCATATTTTATAGTTATCATATAAATAAAAAGAAAGTATGTAACTTCTGTTTACATATAATACACATTTTTAAAGTGCCTTTCATGGCAAGAATTCTAATGAGCTGACACAAAATAGCTGAAAGAGTTGAATTAGACTAATTGCAAAAGTCTGAAAAAGAGAAGTGTCTTCAGCCTATTTTTATATATAAACACAGCTTAAGTAATTTAATGTCATAAGCAGAAGGTTTTCATAAACCTGGAACATGATTACCAACGGCTCTGGGAACTGCTGTCTCCAGTCTGTACTAGAAATGAACCACAGTTCATTCAGAAGGAACAAGTTCAAGGCCTAGGATCAAAATAGCCCAATGCAGGGGAGGCAATAGAAGGTGAAAATGTTCAACTATTTAGCAAGTCCAAAGCCGTATGGAAACCTTGAAGGCTCACGGGAAATCATCATATGAACATTGCTTCTACCTGTGTATTCAGAACACTTTAGATTAAAATGGAATTTTAAAGAGCTACAAAAGTGCAGCCCCAAACCCGGGGAAAATGCAAGAAGCTGTCACTGAAATCTGTGCCTCTGGTCTCCCAAGTCTGGAGCTCAGACATCAAAACTAGGGATGGCGCTTCCAGATGTGCAGTGAAGACATGCTGACTGGCTTTCTAGCTTCAGGTGTGGTCTGGTCTAGTGGGGCTTGGAGCTCCGCGAACAGGGAATAAGACCAGTCAGCACCAGGTGAATGAGGAAGCTGTGGTCCAAGGTTGGAGGATCAATACATGAATGATCCTACGCTGTCATCAGAAAACAGCCCCAGCTCCTCTACCCCTCACACCTTTCTTTGGCATTCCCCCCCCCTCAAACTGGCTTTGCCCCTTACTAATCTCACACCTATCCCCTTTCTTCCCCATAACCTTCCCTTCTGCTCCCTCTGGAATGCCTGTTCCATCTCTCATCCCTGTCAGGAGTGGGCAGGGGTGAAGGCCATGGGGTGCCTTTTCATTGATCCATTTCCCACTACCTCTCCTGCTTCTCTGAACCCAAGGCTAACCCAAAACTAGACCCAAGTCTTAACGTTGCCTTCTCAGTGCATCTTAACAACACGCAAATGTAACTGTCACAAGTGATACTGCACAGCATTTAAAGGGAAAAAATGGATCAGTGAATAAAAACTAAGGTCCTAATTCTAGAAACACTTTCACACATGCATAACTTTATCCGTGAGATTCGTTCCATTGTAGTCAGAGGCACTACTTGTGGGTGTGACGTTCAGTCCTTTGTTAGTATTTCCAAGATTGGGGTCTAAACTATAGATCTACACACACACACACACACACACACAAAATTGTCCAGAAACAGCCATCGAAAATATATACAGCATAACAATTAGAAACACAAGCCATTTCCCACACATCAAAGCATACTTTAGTCAATGTGTGCACAGATCAGTCAATTATACCGCCTCTCATAGATGGATCTGACACTTACCTCTCCCTTTCAGCCTTATTTTTGATAGATTTATCCTGGCTTATGGCTTTGCTGTTTTCCATAGAAATTTTAGCCTGGTTGGCACGCATTTCTTTGCTTTCCCTAGCGAAATACGAACAAAATAATTATAAACTGAAATGTGATAGTTAATGGTTGTTAAGGTAGCTTATTGATACCTTTCTATATAATGGCTAAAGTTGTCCCTGAAGTATTAAAGTAGTAGAAAGAACAGACTATATAAAGAATGTCTTCTTCCTACTGGACTGTATGTTTGAACAAGCACTTACAAATCTCAGGAGGATATAGAGAAAACAATTTGAAGAATGGTTTTAAGCATTTTACACTTTGAATTACACCGGCTACAAAAATACAGTGCTGTCTCTGTAGTTTAGAACATTTGACTGAGTAAGAGCTATTATCAGTAATTTAAGAAATGTGACTTGCCTTTTAAAACTGCACAATAAATTTACAAAGACTCTGTGCAGAGAATGTATGAGGCGAGGATGAATAATATTAACGTTTGCTAGTTCTGGCATATCCGTCTGATTTTTATGATTTGGTGTTGTAACTTCAACTAGTGTTTGGTATAGAATTTCTTTGCTTCTAACCTGAGGCTCTCAAAGCACTTTACCAACAAAAGACTAATTAAGTTTTACTCTACCCCTGTAGGGTAAGACGTTTTCTTCTGTATTTTACAGATGGGGAAACTAATGCACGTATAGGTTAGTCCACTTTCTCAAAGTCCTACTGCAATATGTTATTTGTGACACCACAGCCATCGCCACCTCAACTGACTGACATCAGAGAGGATCAGGACTTGAAGTGAGGAATCTGCAGCAGGAATGGATGAGTTCCTACTGCAAGAAATGTTTCACACAAACTTCTTTAGGAACAAAAGAAGTCAAGAGAATTAGGTAACCTATGGTATGTGTACATTAGACACACAATTGTTTCTAGACAGACTGTTTTTTTCAAAGTTTTCCATGAGGTCTCAGTGAATGTTTAAGTACAATACAGATAAAAATGATTATACATTAATAGCTGGTATTTTAATTTTTTTGGAAGTACAAAAGGGGAGGAGTCTGACAGGAAAATATTGCTAAATTGCTTGCAGGTAGTGACATATTGCCAGAAAAATCATTTATATTTAAGTTTACTAACTATTCTTTCAAGTTCAAATGTTTTATTGTCTGTGAAATACACTAACTACTAATTAATGTTATTTTACTTTGCACCTTGCTTACTTCCACACATTTTCATTCAACTAACAGAATATTAATGAAGACGCAGCCTTTACTTCTCCAAGGCTTTATATTGTGAAACATTTCTTAATGATCAATACAATATCAATACAAAACTCAAAGCAGTGGTATTATAGCAACAATAAGATACAATATACTTAAGAGAGATTTTTCATTCTATCAACAGCACTTCTTATGCAAACAATCACAATACGGAATAAGCATTTATTTTCTGTCTTAGGTCTGAAAGCACGTAAAATCACACTGTCTTAACGGTTATGGAAAAATTCATTTTTTATTTATAGTGCTTTAGGGGTTGATATATAAAATTAATAATTTTATACAGAAAGCAGTTAAGGGGCATAATTCTCCCTATGCTGCAAAATGTAGTATAATGGAAGAAAGTAACATCCACCAATATGTAACCATCTTTATCTTTTCCATGACAACTATGCACGAGCTTAGCTAAGTGCACTGCTGACAAATTGGAAACAAACTGATATTTTAATATATCAGAAAATACACTTCCCCTTGGAATCAATAGGAATAATTTGTTTCTGGGACTAAGGGTATGTCTTCACTACGGGCTGGATCGGCGGACAGCGATCGATCCAGCGGGGATCGATTTATCGCGTCTAGTCTAGATGTGATAAATCGATCCCCGAGCATTCTCCCGTCGACTCCTGTACTCCAGCTTGGCGAGAGGCACAGGCAGAGTCGACGGGGGAGCAGCAGCAGTCGACTCATCGCGGTGAAGCCACCACGGTAAATTGATCTAAGTACGTCGACTTCAGATACGTTATTCACGTAGCTGAAGCTGTGTAACTTAGATCGACCCCCGCCCCAATGTAGACCAGGGCTTAGAAGATCAGATCAGGCACTGACAGCAAAACATGCTGCCATATGGGACACAGATTTGAATCTAAAGCTCATCCCTCGCATTAATATCCAAAGGGCTGGAACAGGATCTTATTGTGATAGGTACTATACCTGCCCCTAGGAAGTTACAGTTCCTGCCCCAGAGAATTTGCAATCCAATCTGTAATAATTCTGACCCCCTCAAAGAATTCTGTGCATGTCTCTAATGCTTCAAACCTGAGGAGCTCAAAGCACTTTACAAACAAAATTAATTAAAACAATTAAAGTCCACTGAAGCCAATTATCATATTATCACTATTTTATCTTACTTAATACAATTTGATGCTTTCTGAATAATACTGCTCCACTCATCTGCTAATCTCTCCCCGTTTTAAAAAATACTTTTGTTTTTCTCTCTCTGACTCATTACCAACACATTTTAGTTAACCTTGGATGCATTTTAGTCAGAAATGTCAGTTTGACTCCCAGATTTTCTAATTTCTCATGTGCTCCAAACACAGTATCTCTAATTCAGTAAAGTTAAATGACAGAGCCAACGCCGGCTGGACTTTCTGAGAGCCATCTGAGTTCTCAGACATCCTGGAGCTGGAGAGCCCCCCTGAATGTGCAATGGCAATCTGCAGATTGCAGTCATAAGCATTTTGTGTTTTCTGCTTTCTTCTTTGAATCTGGTCAGTCCAAGCATGAGCTGTATTTGCTTTTTCTACCACGAGTGGAAAAGGTTCGACTTTTCAGCAGATATCTGCATCGTTTCAGATTACCGATCTCTCTACTACCCCTCTGTACACTGTCTGGATAGCTATTCAGCATGTCTCATTACTCTAGTTAATAGAGAGGTTGAAAGAACAGCATACTGTCAACTGCCCCTTCTATTCTCAAGATGATCCTTTATTTTCCATGTGTCTTGCTCAGCTGATGCTTGGATGTTACATATGCTTCATGTATTCTATACAGTCTACAAGTGATGAAGCATGAAGCCCCTTTTGGGTATTATGATCAACAATCCAATATTTCACATTCAGAAGCATTCTGGTTTGTGGACATGCAGGAAAATCTTTATACAAATGGGTTGGATAAAAATCCCTTGATAAGCGGTGAATACAGAGACAGCAACAAATAAAACCAAAAAGATCTCTAACCTGGATGGCACAGAACATTATTTAAAAGTTTACCCATGCACAGAAATCAATGTGTTGTGCTCGGCACCTCTGAAAAATCAGACCAGCACTTAAAATCATTTTCATTTGTACCATACTGTTCTAAATAAGCAATTCAGTACTAAGAACTTATTTCCAAAGATAATACAGAACCATTAAAATACTATGGAGATGTGAAAATTCTAAATCTAAAGCTACGAACTGTGAGGAAAGGATGAAGAAAGTACATTTCTATATAGCCTAGGTGACACACACGTTTTCCTGGTAAAGATATCTCCCCACACTGATAAATTTAGCCCAATGTAGATAAGAGAACAAAGGAAGTAGGTACAGAAATGAAAATAAAAACATTTCAAGAGAGATTCGAAGAACTATTCCTCCAGGAAAGAAACTATAATTTAGCTGAATAGATCAGAAAGAGTATACTGGATTACAAAATGGAGCAGAAAGCAAGACGGTGGATAGCAAAATGGCTGTGGTTCCTTTGCGGGCTGTTGCAACGGCATAACGGAGTACCCCAAAGGCTGTTCTAACTTGTACTAGGACTGACTCTTCCCCTGCTAGGTCTCAGAACTAGGCTCTGTAAAATAATGTCTTTTTAATGTATTTCATAATACTTTACAAAGTATCTAATTATAAAATAAACAAACATATTCCTAGACAGCTTGAATAAATGAGCTAATTTGGAGAGTAACATAAAGATGAGCATATTAAAACCTTTCACTGCGACAATTTCCTCTGTTGGATGGAAGCACACAGGTCTCAGCATGGATTCTGTCTTATGCTAAGGTACTACATTATTTCATTCAGGAATTTTGTTAAAATCGAAAACAATCTCAGTTAGCTTCTTTAGATGTGATGCCGTTGATGCTTTTTGGGCTTCCTACCAGACCAATGCTGAGGAAGGTCTTTTAAAAATAGTATATATTAAGTAAATTCATATGGTTGTGGACTTCCTCACATCATAGATTGTGCAATGAGATAATTCCTCCGCTTCTATTCTGTGTCTGTATAACACTGCGGATGACGATACTTACCTCCCTTAGTAAAGTGCTTTGAGACCTACTGATGAAAAGTGCTATATTAGAGATAGGTCATACTATTATTTGCATTTCATTTCATTTCAAGTGGACAGTGCAGTTAAATATAAAAGCAATGAGAATGCTGGCATGCAGCATTGTCTTCGTATTGGAGATTACAACGTGATATTTTATTAAAACAATATGCAACCGTGAGGTAGTTACACAGAAAAAAAGAAGAGAATTGTAATGTTTTCACACCCACAGCTCCTATCAACTTCAAAAGGTCGTTACAAATGCTCAGCATCTTTCTGGCTCAGGCCTTTTGAATTCAAGTTCCTTAGCGTAAATGGCGTTATGACAACTTACACCAGCTGAGGATCTGCTCCCTTATCCCTCAATTCTTCCTTTGATAACGTATTTGACTGCTATATGCTGATAATCCCGTCCCCCGTGCACGGGTTCTCAGGATGCTGAATGAGGACGCTGCTCTGCTCACCTGTCATGAGAAAACTTTAGCTGTTGGGTTTGTTGCTCGTGAGCATTAATCAGCAGTTTTTTCAGTAGCTCGCACTGCTGGCTCAGATGTAAATCCCGGATTTCTTGCTCTTCGGCACTGTGGGTGTTGATCATCTCTGACCACTCTTTAGTGTGCTGCGCTACAATTTCTTTTACCTGTAGAGAAAGAACAATGACTGTTTTGTCAGTCAAGTATCAGGGGGTAGCCGTGTTAGTCTGGATCTACAAAAACAACAAGGAGTCTGGTGGCACCTTAAAGACTAACAGATTTATTTGGGCATAAGCCCGAAGAAGTGAGGTTTTTACTCACGAAAGCTTATGCCCAAATAAATCTGTTAGTCTTTAAGGTGCCACCAGACTCCTTGTTGTTTTTGTAGATCCAGACTAACACGGCTACCCCCTGATACTTGACTGACAAAACAGTCATTGTTCTTTCTCTACAGGTAAAAGAAATTGTAGCGCAGCACACTAAAGAGTGGTCAGAGATGATCAACACCCACAGTGCCGAAGAGCAAGAAATCCGGGATTTACATCTGAGCCAGCAGTGCGAGCTACTGAAAAAACTGCTGATTAATGCTCACGAGCAACAAACCCAACAGCTAAAGTTTTCTCATGACAGGTGAGCAGAGCAGCGTCCTCATTCAGCATCCTGAGAACCCGTGCACGGGGGANTAAATCTGTTAGTCTTTAAGGTGCCACCAGACTCCTTGTTGTTTTTGTTTTGTCAGTACTTCTCACCGTTACAATATAAGGTCAGTCATTAATGCAGTGGAGATTGTTTCAAGATAATTACAAAAATCTTACGAAACTCAACTAAATTGCAAGAACTAAATTACATAAAGCAAACTGCTCCACACTGACATGAAGCCACAAAGGAAACTACAGTGTATTATAAACACCAGATATTAAACACACAATAAAATGCACCCTCATTACTAGGGCTCTCTGTTACCCAGCTGCCCTACGTAAAGTGACCGAATTAATGCCCTCAATTGTACTACAATTCTTTTAAACCCTCCTGAAATGTATGCTTCATTATACAACTGCTAAACATTCTTGGCTGCCTCAAAAATATAAAATAAAAAAAATTAGAGATTGAGAATATCGAGTGGGATGAATTTCTCTAAGGGCTTAAACACAAGCTCTGATTTTGTGGAGAGAATCTTATTCACACAGTCAGTTTTTCAGAGAAATCCTGTATTTAATACATCCTGAATCTGTAGCTAGGCTATATAGCTGTGTCTTATGCTCATTAAGTCAGCAGGGAATCTGACAAGTATTCTTTTCTTGCTCAGCTCCCAAGACTCGCTAGAATAATAAGATTAAAGTTTTGGAAAGTTCCCAAGAGACAATGTGAAGAAGTCTAAAGCATCAGAGTTGTTATTATAATAGTATATTGTACTCCAATGATTTAGAAAAGTAACTAATAGAAAGATATACCTTATTATCCCTTCATAATTAGCTATGCTATTTTGACAAGCTACCCTACTTTTCCATAAATGCACACAGTCTCACCAAAAAAATCATCTATTTTCAGGGAGGCCTTTTTTTCAAGTGCTACTATGGAAGCTAATAGCCTTTGGGCGTTCTTATATGGAAGCTAATCCTGATTCTTCAAATTGAAATTGCGATCACAGAGCTCCCAAGTGAGACTTTGATGCCAATCCTCTCAGGAGCATGTACCCCCAAGATGTACTTCCTCTCAAACGTATTTTAGGCAGGTGACCCACAGTCAGATGCATACCGCTGAACAGGCTCTTTCAGTGCACTGAGAGCAAAACAATAAAGGTGAGAGAGACATTCGAGAGAGCAGAGCACCTCTCAAGGCAACCAGTGCCTAGACTCTCATCCAAAGGTACAAGCAAAGGAAGAATACGTTGTGTGTTAAGAACTGCATTCCTCATTGATAATGAAGAGCTGCCTGTCTTTTCCAAGCCAGGCTGGTATCTAATCTACCTAAAAGCATTCAAAACAAAGTGAGTATTTCATGTCAAACTTGGCCTGGATTTGTACCCACGGCATAGAGGAGCAAGTCTCTGTAGACCATTACCACTGGTAATGGGCATAGCTGCATAGTATTTAACTTTTTTTTTTTTTTTTTTTTTACACATCTTGTGCCATGGGGATGATGTGCATCTGACACATGCTGGATTAATCCTAGGAGCTTGCTAATCCGATGAGCTCACTTGATCTTAAAATCAATGGGTCAAATGGTGAGAGGTTTCTGAACAGGTGCTGAGTATCTACAACTCCCCCTGAATTCAATAGAAATTGTATGAATTCGGCATCTCTCAGGATTTTCCAACGTAATTTCTATCTGCATAGCTGTACTCTGCTGGGAGTAGAAGAAATCTACATTTCCATTTGGTCTGGAGCAAACCACCCAGGTGGGATACAAGCGAAAGCCAGCATCGAAGTGTTCCGTGGGATCAGTAAAGCCACAAAGGGTGGAAGTTTCAAAGCTGCTCAAGCTCCCTTAGGGTCCTTTGAAAATCCCAACCTAAAGCTAGACATGGAGAAAGCAAGCCATCCAGCTGTTGTGGGGACGGATGATGCATTTGACAGGATCTGTTTGGAAGTGGGCATTTTAAAAGGACATACCCTAATATCCAAATCAGGTTGTGGGAAGGGGAAAAAAATCATCAGTCAGACTCATTGGAAGTAGAAGGTTAGTGAACACTTAAATGTCCATGTATATTAGAACCAGTTTTGGGCAGCTGAGGTGGCATTAAAGACTCTTCTATTCTGTAAAGCTTTAAGATTTTACACTCTGCTTTGTATTGAAGCTTACTGCCTAGCTTGCAATGCTCTCTCTAGAGTTGTTAGCCAAATTGATTTTTATAACTAGCTTCTCTTTTATCCATCTGCCAATACAATCAGATTTTATTTCAGACAGTGGTTTTGACATTTCCTATTGTGGCTATGTTGTTAAGATTGCTATTTTCTGATAGAGACTCTCCTTTCCCTAGACCAACATCACACCTTCCCTGCAGCAATGGCAAACTACGGCCCTTGAGCTGTGGCACTCAGGAGGTGCAACCAGAATGGAGGAGGAAGAGTTTAAGCTGCCTTTGCATCTCCCAGACGCCGGGCTCTGCTGGATACAATTTAGAGCAACCCCGAGTGGTTTCCTACAGCTGCCTATGGGCTACTCTACCGACCCTATGGAACTGGAGCACAGTCATGCTTTCTCTGGCTGCCAGTTTGCCCCTCATCTTCAACCTGCCTCTATCCGCCTAGGCAAATAAGGTGATGGGGAGCACATAGCACACTTCCACCAGCCCTATGCATCCAGGGAAAACACATTTTGCCCAGGGCATTACCCTTTTACACTAACAGAGTGACATAAACATGCTGCAGAAGGAGAGAAAACTAGGATCTACGTGTCCTGGTTACATGAATGCGTGATATTAGGGACAAGATGAAAGTGAGCTTGTCTTAGTCTGCTTAATACTGCGGCTTGGTTACCTCTCCCATGCGGTATCTGTGGCGTTTGATGCCTCTCCCTGTGTCTAAGACTTTGCATGTATTAGGTAAAATTCCCCTGTTGTTTTCAATCTCCTCTATTCTAATCTCTCTGGGTCATTTTGCAGCTGGTTCTATCCTACAGTGTATTTGCTATTCCTCTAACTTTGACATCAACCACAAACCTGACAGCAGTTCAAATGGCACCAGAGAAATCTTTGACAAAGTAGTACAGGAAGCAACTGAGCAAAGCGCTGAATGAGGATTAGCTAAAAAAAATTAATTGGTCAGGAAATCTCTGGAAATACTAGATAAGTTCCATACTGCACCGCAACTAACATGAAGACTGACAATGTTTTACCTCTGCAAGGGAGCAGCTCCATGCAACTCTTGAAAATGGTCCATGACCATAGCTTGAGAACAACTGATTTAAAAACAACTGGGATTGGATCTTGGGTGCTATTATTTGGGGACAGGTAACTTGGAGAAAGCAACTGATTCACCTCAGGAGAAGTAAGAAGTAACAAAATAGTACATCTGATGCAAATAGGATGGGCCCAGGAGAGAGACAGTGAGGGCACAGGGAGAGTCAAGTGTCTGGCAGGGTGTTGGACAAGGTGACACTGATGTAAAACTAACAAGCGGCTAATTCCATTTACCTACATATTTTTGGTGGCAAAATTCAATTCCAATTTTCATAGAGCACATTTTCCTCTGTTGTCTGCATAGCTGAAACTACAACAAAATGACCAAACATTTTTGTTTCACATGGAAACAAAACTAGGAACATGATACTCTCTTCAAAAATTGTTAAGATCAGGAAATGGATTTTGCTCTTTTTGAATAAAAAACCAAAAGCTTTTAGACACCGAGTTACTCCCATTCTTTTCTGCATGTTATTATTGCTGAAAATCATTCACATGCTTTCATAAAAATAAATTACCATTTGGGTCTCCAAAGATCTCAAATGTTGCATGTGTTAACACTGGCATGTTTTCTTACCTTAGATTTGTGATCGGACGTTAATGCCTGAATTTTAATTTCAGTTTCTTTCTTCATTTCAAGACAATTACTTCCTCTAAAAAAGCAAAATTGCAAATGTGTGCCACAAGTTAAATATCTTCCCATCCAGTCAGCTCATACTAATGAATAGGTTAGTCAATGATGAAGTACTGTAGTGTATTGGAATGAAATTATTTCTTCTAGCAATTTATTCACACCTTACAAATATTATCGGCTTACCGATCATGCAATTCAAACACACTTCACCTGTTATTTCTAGAGAGGAACCACAATTATTCAATTACTAACAATATGTCAGCAAGTCCATTTATGATGCTGGTTTCTTTTTTAGCCAATAAAATTAATCTTCAGCCTGAAAACCTGCAAACAGATTCACTGCCTAGGTAGGAGTTTTGTTTTGTTTGTTTTAAAGCCAATTTTGCTACCTTTTGGTTTGAGGCATGAAAAATGTATCTTGATTACTAGTTTCCATTGTGATTTCTGCATCTTTAACAGAAAAAGGTTTATTATCAAGTCCAGCTAACTACAGTGAGTGCCCCGCTGCAGCAAAGCTGAAATGACTGCAAGGATTGGTCTTCATACCCGTGTGCCACGAAAGAGGATCTGCACAGCCCAAACAGGCCAATATGGAGTAGCTGGCACAGATCCCATGCCATTACATTCAGGTTTTTGGAGCTGAACTTTGCATGGATTGAACAGCACCAAATCCTCACACAGACCCTGATCCTGCAACACAATGCATGTAGCAGGACTGTGGCACCCATGTGGAGCCGAGTTAAAGTTAATAGGGCTCTTTGTGGGTGGCAAGGGTCTTCTGGTATTGTAGGAGCACCACAGGCTGGAAAAATAGCTGCAAAGGGGTTATGCTGCCACCCAATAACTTGCCTGGGGGGTGGGTAAAGTGATAAAATTCCACCCTCCCACAGCAGTTCTCTTCACAAATCACAGTTACTTGGACTTTGTGCTGGGAGAGGTGGCAGCATACAATGTAGGATCAAAAGTTCCATTACAGCACCAAGAAAGCTTTCAATTGAAGTCTTACAAGAGTCAGTAAATTGTCAAGTCATCCTTCAAACCCTGACCTGTCATGCCTTTTCTTGCAGCGAAAGGTTCTTAGAACAGCATGAAAATTCACACACCAAACTTCCTGGCCTTTTTGTTTTGGTTTTAGAAAAAAGCTGTATTTCAATGGACTATATTTTTATTTCACTTTTTGTGCAGCCCCTTTAAAAAAAAACTCATCAGAGCCATAGTTGGTGTAAATCACCATGATTCCATTGTCGTTGAGTGGAACAACACTGATTTGTACTAGCTGAAGATTTGCCCCAATTAAATATTTATTGCTTGGCTGAAGTAAAATTAAATTAATCACAATCTTGGAAATGGAGCCAATTTTAAAGCCTATTTTAATATCAAAGTCCTGCTAACTTATGGAAATGAGCAGAAAGCTTTATCCTCAAATGTTCCTAGAGAAGTCTATGTTGGAAATACAAGGAGTGATGTGCCTTGTGTTTCCTATGGGCCACCATGAGGATTAATCACTGATTTGCTTGTCACAGCAAGGAAGGTTTTGCATAGATTTCTGCCATAGGTTTGATACTCTGGAAAGTCCTATAGAGTTATAGGGACAGTTACATCAGACTAAATCTGAAATGTCATTGGCTGCAGTGAAGTTACTTTTGTTTTACACTGGTGTCAATGAGTTCAGGATCTAGCCATGATAGGGCTTAAAGCTTCTTATGCTTTATGAAGATGACCTCCACTCAGGAGGATCAAACAGATTTATTCAAAGACCCACTGATCAGTAAAATTTCCAAAATTCCAATAGTCAGTACCTATTGTTTATTCCTTTTTTTTTTTAAAGTAGTATTCAATCTGCGGTGAGGGAATGCTAAAATTGGCTGAACATAATCACCCACACACACACACACACACACACACTCTCCCTCTCTCTCTCTCCAGTTTGGATCCTGGACATCCCTGGTAATCCAGGACTGTCCTTGGGTCCCCCTCAACCACATTTCAGAGTTGGAATATGAGCACACAAGCTCCCCCGACTCTCTGAGGTTTATAAGCATGTATGGCATTTGTAGTGCACATCTGAACTACTTGCTCAAGTGCACAGGGAACTAAATCCTGTCCATCTGTCAGTGAATGAAGCTGTAATTAATTTTTTTCCTGAACATTATGCAGCTGACAGACATGTCATGCCATGTGGGAAATACATTAGAAAAAAACTACATGTAAGCATCACAAAACCAGAACGGAGACCATATTATATATCTCTCAGGAAGGCATTTTTGCCTTTTTGATGAAGTATGCACCAAATTTAAATCGAATGCCTTTAATTTTTAAAATTTATTTAAAATCAATGTATTGCTTATGAAAGTTGCCAGAATGACAGCAGTAGAAACCAAATACATTATTTAGCCAATCAACCAGGGCCCATACTCAGCACAGCACCTAAGCACATGCCTAAAAAGCTAAGCACGTGCTTAAGTTCCATTGGCTGTGCTTACATTTAAGGAGGTGCTTAAATGTACCGTGGAACAGAGATGGATTTAAGCATGTGCTTGAGATCCTGGCTGAATCTGGGCTCAGAGCAGCACAAACAGTGGCAGTGTCAACTTCCCCCGGCACTATCCCCTCCGTGTACCTTGATCCAGATGTGAAGGATCCACTTTTAGGAATAAAAGGGTAAACCAAAATCTGTGTGCATTTAGCACATTGTCCTTTCTGTTAAAACTGGCAAGAATGCACACAGATATAACAGTTTATATGATAAAGACGTCTATCCACTAGGGATTAGAGAACAGTTCTTTTTCCTTGCACCACAGAATAGCCATCAGATGGTGGCTTTTGGTCATTCATGACCTGGAATGGAGTCAAACTGGTGACAAGTAAATGGTTCTGTGTCCCAACATGACCCCCTCCTCCCCCCAAGGCCATCTACTCCTTTATTTACACTTAAGACTTTTGTTTATTTTTATTTTTAAATCTTTTAGTTTTCCAAAGCACGGACCAATACTATCAGAAATCTTCAGGAGGCCCTGAGAGCAGAGAAGTGTTATGAATGCCAGTGGAAACTTGTGGTGATCTAATTTAGATACAGGCAGCAACCTAAGGGAGGTGAAACTGAGATGAGTTATCCTCGTAGTCACCCATTCTCAGGTCATCGTAAGAGATCTTACACAAAGGTTTTCACTGATTGTTAATGCAGTCATGGACAGTTATGACCACATTTAAAGCTGATATCTGCCTTTGTTTATTTGCTGTTTTGCCTAGACTTAGAAGAGCGGGAAGACCGATCTCTTCTCAGACCAATGTTAATTCTCATTTGTAAATCTTCTGGCTCAAGGTTCTCAAAATGCAGAACAGCTGTAAGCCTTTCTCCCTGGACGGCAGATACAGTATCACTTCCATGGTGCTCAGTTTGTCACTAATGGTGCAAGGAATGAATACCCCCTCTGCCATCTTAATTATAATCCCAGTTCACAGCTGCCATCTCTTCAGCCATGTGCTGCAGTTTAGTCAATTGAAATGAGCTTCTCCTGTTTCACCAGCTCTCCTTGTAATCAGAGTGTAGCTAATACTTCAGTGATCTGTTTGCAATATTAGGATTGTTTCTGGAAGTGCTGCTCAGCCTAAGAAATATTTGGGTCCTGATAATGGTTGTCGTTCCTTAGAGCAAAAACAGCTCAAGGTACACTTTGGAAAGTTCATGTAGCCTTTTCATAACTCATTGTGGAGCATTCTTGTTACCTCTTTGGCTTCAGAGACTGCTACTTCTAATAAGAGTTTTGTTTAATATCATTTCAGGCACACGTACATATTTTACAAATACTGTTCATCCAAATACTATATAAAACACAGTAAAGTATTTATGAAAGAACCCATCGCCAAAAAGGCACCTGAGCTCAATACAGCAAATAATTCTATAAGAGACTGGACCCAACAGCTCAGTTGCATACCCTCTAGCATCAGCCCAGTATTAATAATTTAATATTATTTTATTAAATTTGTTGGGGGAGGCAGAGAGGGAAATCATTCCAGGATCAGGAAAATGAATCCTGGACAATATGACAATATGGGTCAGACAATATGAACAATTAATACTAACTGCTAATATAATTCTGTATTCTACTAAGAAACTCATTCCCGCTTTTCAGGGGTCACAGGTTAACTGTAAGACTAATAGTACAATATTGTTATTTAATCAAAAAGGGGCTGTGGGAGTTAGACGTCAGCAACGGGGGGAAAACAGAGGAGAAGCAGCTACAAGATAAAGAGCTAGCAACTGGAGAACAGCAGGAACCTGGAAATTATAGAAATCTCTAGGTTCTCCCTATTAGGACTGCAAGAGACAAATTTTATGAATTGTGACGAAGATATTCCAGTAACTTCAGGAGCAATTAAGAACTGCATATAGACAATGGGTCAGATCCCATGCTAGCACAAATTGAGGTAGCTTCCCTGCCATCATAGACGCCAATTTATAACCACCTGGGAATCTGAAAGAATATTTACAGTTCCTGTTTTGAGAGGAACCTTTTCTCAATGACAGTAAAGCAGAACCTATTTGATTTGAGCTTCCTTCTACAAAGTTCAAGATTAATACACCAATTTTTTCCAAGACCAAATTGTGATCGATTGTGATGATGTTATTCATGGCGGTTCTGAGCCTGCTCTTACTGAAACCAATGGTAAAACTCCCATTGGTCTCAATGAGAGCCAGGGCAGGCCCATGGAGACTGAACATTTGATCTCATTAATTTGTTTTAATGTCACATGCGGAGAAAATAGAGGAGTCCAGTAAGGCAAAGCAAGTACAACACTTAGGGCCCAACCCTTAAATTCTCGTGCAGATTAAACTTATATTGACTGAGGAGGGCCGGGTCGGGCTGCTGTAAGTTAAATATAAATTACTTTTCTAGTAATATTTTGTTCCAGACAGTAAAAGCATAAAAATCTGTTTTGATTCTTTTAAAACATTTTAAAATAATATCTTACCCCTTCTTCTTGATTGCCTTCTCTAACATTTTCTCATAAGATAACTTTTCTTTATCATACTGTGCCACTATTTTGTCAACTTGTGTGCAGTGCAACTTCTGCATAGCGCTGTGCTCCTGGAAAACAGTAGGACCTTACAATTAGGTTGCTGGACTTTTATTGTTTCATTTTCTTATAGTGGATAATATCAGTGTATGAACAAATATGTCTGGCACTGTATTTAATCCCTTTTAGCTGTCTGGTACCAAGGGGTCCAGATCTCCCACAGTAAATATAAAGCCTTCCTCATCAGTGCACGTTGTAGGAAAATCTGTTGAGGCACAGTGCTAATATCTTGAAAATATGGTATTCAGCTACCATAAACCAAATAACTTTATGGAAAAAATGCCAACTGGTAATATCTATAACTATAACTATCTATAACTGGTCATATCTATTATAACTATATCTTTTTGGAATAAATGATCACTTAAATGCAGTGCAGTAATAAGATTTATGAACTCAGATAAAGTCATAAAGATTCTGGAACCCTGGGGAACACAAAAAAATAACAGGCACCCCCTAAATATCCTAGACTGAACACAGTGCCAGATCTTTAGCTCAACTAAAGTCAATACAAATTTACACTGGCTGAGGATCTGGTCCATAAGTCTAGTGACACTGGGTATTTTGTCCTAGCAAAGGTTCATCGCGCAGAAGCTGGTTTCTTATTCCAAGTGACTTTAAGCTACGCAATAAGGCTATCAAATGTATATTTAGTTAGCTGCAACGGACTATTTGTGTTTTTCTTTCTGGCCTTCCCCAGGCACAATCTAGTCATAAAGGGCCCGATTCTGATCTATAGACACTAGTGTAAAGGAAGAAACAATTTTCCGCATGGGAATAAAAGGTTAATTATGTACGCACATATTACATACACAGGTCCACCTCTTTATAAAAACCTCACTTAATGCTTGTGTGTCCTGGCTCTGCACTGGACAAACTCGTAAGCCATTGCAGTGACCCTTTCTTATGAAACATGCTCATTATTCTTCAGATATCTGGCTGCCAGTGATGGTATGAAAATATTGAGCATACAGTGCAATGAGGAATTTTGTTGTTTTAATTATTTTATTAACATACTGTAGCCCTAGATTTTATCTGGTCTTGACAAAAAGGTCTCGTATTAACTGGTACGGTTTGGTTTACTGTGGGAAATGTAAGCAGATCACATTTTACATTAAAAAATGACCAGGATTTTTTGGGTCTGTTTTCATTTAGTTTCACTACACATTCTGAATTGACACTACTGCTCTGTACCATAGACTTCGTTGCTACTATTTCACATATATCATAGCAACCGACTCATCCGTGTAGTTCCTTTTAAAAATACCAACGAAAGAATTTCACCTCCACTTTAACAAATGCTGCAACGCTTTTAAAAACTAGCATTAGAATGTAAACCTGAATTCCAGCATCTGCTATCCACCCCTCTGGGCAATAACATATACAGCTCCTGCAATTTCTATTCAGAAGGAGGCTCTGAGCTCTCTGTTCTGCAGAGAATCAAAGGGAAAAAATGGACCCCATCAGCATCAGAAAGATGTCAGCTTCAGCAGGGAATATACAGGCTGATTAGCAATCTAAGAGAAGCTGCAGGCAGTGAAAAGGATGAAGCAGGTCTGACGGCACTAGACAGCCACAGGTGAATTGTCTGATATATTTAATTACTAAAGCGACACACTCTTCCCCAGATAAACGGAAGAGTACAATTCTTGATATAAAAGACTAAGCATAATTATCTGAAATTATAAGCCATCTGTACACTTGTCCGGCACTTCTGCATGAACTGGGAAAAGGAGACAATATTCTGTGCTGGAATCCTGCTTTATTTAGGGACCATACAGAACTTCCCTATCACAACCTAATTTTATTCTTTTCTGAATACTCATCTTTATCCAAGATATTGTATTCCCTGAAATGTTGTATTCAACAGAAAGCTATTTCGGATAGATAACCAACTGGGCTGTGTTTTCTTTGTGGCCACATGCTCATCACAAATTGTTTCATGAAACAGCCATTTAGTTTGAATGCACACGAACAAATGCAGCTAAAAAGGAAGAAACTATGAAGCTTTGTGTACTGGGAAATGTAATGTCTGCCTGTGCTATCCAAGTAGTTGGGTGATGCTTAGTTAACAGACCAGAGATAGCAAGAGATCACTAGAGAGAAGTCTGACGACATTGGAGAGGAGTGAAGCCAGCTGATTGATGGGGGATGACTCGGTCTGATTTGCTGTTCATGTTGGTGCTGGCTGTTTCTAAGGGTAGCAGCGCAGCCCTCAGTTGTTTATTAGAGCATTTGAAGCCCTCTGAGCATGTTCCATTTTTCTTAATTCTCTTTTGTGATGCATGTGTGCACATGGTCTCCTCCTCCTGTACTTCATTCACCCTTTCATCCCCCTCCTTCATCTGCTACCTCTGGCTATCTTCTGAGCTTTCCTCAGCTCCTGCTGCGACCTGAGAATTAACTATTCATTTCTCCTCTCATCTCCTTCTTTCTTCACAAGGTTGTTGATGAACTCTCAAGTTTTGCCCTTCTGACTTCCTTGACAAAGCATTGATGACGTAAAGTAGCTTTAAGCAGAAAAAAAAAACATAGTCCACATGAGCAAGTTCCTCCTTGTGACTTGGGGATGTTGGTGGGTAAGGAGGAAGCAGAAAAAATAAAGATTGTAGGTTGGAAAATGTTACGACATATCTGTCCAACTGTGCTTTTGTGGGACATAACTTACTGGCATCCATTGTGTCAAATGTTCTTGAATTTTCTGAATCACGATATGAAATGACTGCACTTTATTTAAAGTGGCAATATTTCACCCAAGCTCCATTGCTCTGTTTAGCTGCCAGGTCCACTACGGGATGAGCCTCATGGTAAGAACCGTTTTTAATGCCCAGTTCCTCTTTTAACTTTGATTTCTGCCACTTAGCACAATGGTATGCACTGAATTGGTTAACGCTAACTTGGAGAACAGAGCCATTGCAAGTAGTGGTGCAGCTCTGGGAGATTCCCTCTGTGAATATTTCTTCTTATCTTCAGAAGGGCATTTCTAAGCCTGAAGCCACCTTCGTAAATTGGGAATGTAAAAAACTGATAATCAAGCCTGATACACACATGTAATAGCCACAACAGTGAATTTTTATGGGATATGTGGAAAAATAACCCTTCTGCTTTATTTAGCAATACCCAGGCTCTGAGTTACATGCATTTTTAATCTGCATCTCCAAAAAAACTCCAGAGGAACATTCTGAAGAATAAACTTAATGCAGCACAGTAGCTTGTAGTCTTTTCATCCCTAGAATGCTTCGCCTCACCAGGATCATCATCATCTTCCCTTGCCTCCTCTTTTGATCCTTTGTCTTTGAGTTCACTCACACCTGGTTCCTCAAAGCAACTTGTCCTCTTCTCACAGCTGGATGAGAGTTGAAAGCTCTTCAATAACCACATAGGTGCAGCCAGAAATTTTGACCCCCAATGTAAGCCCAATTTTTCTGGGTAGGTCTGCCTTTCTGACCTGGAGTCACAAAACCATCATTTGATAATAGTTCCTCAATCTTCTGACATGGCTTGGCACTTCTCAATTTGTGAGTTTTGTCTGGGGCCTTCCTGTACATTGATTTGACTGCAGAGAATGCAACATAGCTCTGCAGGGCCTGACAAATTCACTCCAGATTGCAATCAAAAGTTGTTATGTTGGACTCTGTCCAAACGACTGATGATCCATCTCAGATGGTGAACATGAATGTTCAGTGATCCAAGAGAAGCAGAGGCTGACAATCAGGTATATACCATAGCTACAGCCAGGCTATGGATACACCAGCATGGCTCTTTTCTGTTACGTATATAGACGTAGAAATCATTGCGCTATCAGCTACATAGCGTAAAGTACAGAGAATGTTGGGAGACAAAGCACTACACCTAAGATATCGCACACTATAGGACTGCCGGTCACAGGGAGAACTGGGAGGAAGGACGACTAGCTAAAATGGCTTAGATGACACAGGTCTGATTTGCTGTCTGTGTACACTAGAGATAACTGTTACAGCCACAATTGTTGTCAAGACTAGGGTCCCAAGAAAAACCCCAAGTCAGTTTTGCAGCATATTTCAAACACTGCTCATAAAAGTAACGTGTACGAGGCAAAGTTTCAAGTGGAAATATGTTCTAGACTGGTTGATGGTACATTTGTCAACACCCAATGCAGGTATAGCATAAATCCCTGGTTCAGGATTTTCTGAATCCTCTGTCATTTTAATTTCACTCTTTTCTTTTAGATGCAAAGATACTAAAAAATTACATATTGCCGATCAAACTCCAAATAATAGCCAATAATACAGTTAAAATATGGCTTTCAGCGTCAAAAGGATTTTACCAGCTACTTTGCCTGTCAACGTAAGCCACATGGTAAATACCACTTGCAACTATTTGAAAGTTTAAGGTAAATTTAATTCATTTTTAATATTAATATACCTGTGGGTAGTGGTTAAGGCCCAGTCAGCAAGCTACTAAAGCATGTGAAGCCTGTGGGATTACTTATGTGCTTAAATTAGTTGTGTGTTTAGTACCTCGCTGGATCAAGGCTTAAACTTTTCTGGACTGAGAACATATCTTCCTATATGTGTGTAGAGTACAGTGCCTAGCACATTTGGGGCACTAATGTTAATATAAATAATAAAAATAGTTAATTCTATATTTAAATAATTCACAGGCAGTGCCCCAGTTGCTGATATTCTTTAACCAAGATTTGACAATTGCTCAAATTCCATTATGATTCACGTTTCTATTTGAAGCTCCTATAGCATGTTACATAAGAAATACATATTTTGGAGTTGTTATATTTTAGATTCTTTTTAAACATCTCCTATACATCTCTGGCTGTAAAATAAATCAGCCCCAGACTTTTAAGCAGTATTTGAAAATAACAATTTGATCTGCGTTTATTTTGAATACCCAGCAGAAGTGTATTATTATGTACAACTCATCAGTGATGAATGTCACCCAGTGGGGATACCATAGCAATTCACTCTACATTACATACAATTTTAATCAAAAGCCTTATAATCGCTCAGCTACTCCTACTCATTTCATAGTAGTGTCAGTTGCTTTATATCCCAGCTGCAATTCACTTATATTATTTTTCAGTAAAAGTTAATATCAAGAACATAAAAAATGATTACACTGCATTATGAAACAATAAAAGTGTTTCTCTTTAAGCCATTCCAGTTTCTATATTACGATGTCTGGAACAAACCTGCACAAATCCCATTATTTTTAGCAATGAAGAGTTCAAGAAGATTCTACCACATTTTTGTGGCTTTTTATGATCTTGGATCCATGTTAGCATGTTTTATGATTTTAAAAAAACCCACCTTACAGTGCATAATCATAGGGTCATGCACACATATTTATATGCAATACATATTGTGTGCTGCCAATTTCTGCATGGAAACCGGAGTGGCAAATGAAAAATGTCACCATTACCCCACCAAAATTCCTTCCTGTGAACCAACAGGGAACTTCTAACTAACCAGCTGAGCAGCACAGTCTTTTGGCATTTCAGTATTACAATGAGTCAGACTCATCAGTATTTTTATTTCAAATATGCAGGAGCAGCTGCTCCACACGATGACTTTTGTGCAACCTGTAACTTATTATGCACGTGTAACTCCACTGTAGACAAATGGACTTGTGCCTACCTACACTGGGGTAAATCTGGTGCTCTGTATTCTAGAGCATTCAGTCCAAAGTCTTTCCAAAGGGAAGTTTTTCAAAAAGGAAGTTCTTGAAAATGAACCTGGATATGTTTATTTAGAGGGAAATTCAACACAGGTCAGAGTACCCTTATCAGTAGCCCCACTAAGAGAGGTGGGGGGAAGCAGTCTGCTATGGAGAAGCTTCTATAGCAGCTCTAGAAAGGGACTGAGGGATTTGCATTTGGATTCATGACGGTTCAAAACCTCAGAGCTGCTGCACCTTGTCCCATCCCACACAGCAGATCCATGCTAGTTTCACTGCATTTAGGGCCATACTCTAGCCAGAGAATTTGGCTCATGGTGAGCTGGTGACATGAATATACAACGGCATAGCTCGAGGATTATGCAGAAAGAGAAGCAGGATATTGAGGGAGAATAATCTCATACACTCCGCTCTATTAACAGCGGGCAAAACACATAATTACTGGTATATAAAATTTCTTGGCACATTCAGTGGTTACTGTGACACTGGCAGACCAGGTGCCAGCTGATACCAAAGCCCCAGGCCAATTTGCCTATTAGTATAGATCAGGGGTCGGCAACGTTCAGCAAAGCAGCTCACCAGGGTAAGCACCCTGGCGGGCCGGGCCAGTTTAATTTACCTGCTGACGCAGCAGGTTCGGCCGATCGCGGCCCCCACTGGCCCGGTTCGCCGTCCCAGGCCAATGGGGGTGGCGAGAAGCGGCGCGGGCGAGCGACGTGCTGGCTGCGGCTTCTCGCCGCCCCATTGGCCCGGGATGGCGAACTGCGGCCAGTGGGGGCGGCAAGAAGCGGCGCAGGTGAGCGATGTGCTGGCCACGGCTTCTCGCCGCCCCCATTGGCCCGGGATGGCGAACTGCGACCAGTGGGGGCGGCGAGAAGCGGCGCGGGTGAGCAATGTGCTGGCCGCGGCTTCTCGCCGCCCCCATTGGCCCGGGACGGCGAACCGCAGCCAGTCGGGGCCGCGATTGGCCGAACCAACCGCGTCAGCAGGTAAATAAAACTGGCCCGGCCCACCAGGGTGCTTACTCTGGCGAGCCGCGTGCCGAACATTGCCGACCCCTGGTATAGATCAAACTGATTGTTAAATGTGTAAGAATGTATTTGGTGTTTAAACTTCATGAAAACGAATGGGCTGTTACACGCATTGTTTTCACATATCTGTATCCTGTTATACTGTGCTAGCAAACATTTACACTGTATATATCCCTGTAACTAAATAACCCATTAACCGAGATGTGTAATGCAAACTTCAGCAGGAAACTACTAATTCTTGTGCATTTGAAGGCCAGTGTGATGATCAGCAATTGAAGACTCTAAATGGATTCCCCTGTCTCTCCAGAAGGAACTTTTTATATGTGACCACTTTGTGACACTGCACCCCATATTCTTCACAGGGATATGATGATGACATGGTTATAGAATAATTATAATGTATTTTATGCAAGATAAGTCATGTGAGGTGTCAATGGAAAAAAGTTATGATTTGCTGAATATGATTATCCTATTTGTCTGCATGTATCATGTTTGTAACTGAAGGTATGACTATTGACTATGTACCTGTATTTCAAATGTAGTTACACCTGGTTAATGCCCACTCGACAAGATGCTGTAAGTCTAGCTAGTGGGTGGGAAGAGCCTATTCAGGGCAATGGGTCATTAGGAAAAAAACAACCGGCCTTGAGACAAGTTTATCTCCCACCTGGTGATGAACCTTCCTGAGAACACTCCAAACAGCCTGTGATTAACGGCTGCTATGATCTACATGGACATGTGATCAGACCACACGATGCTGGACTCCATCTTGGGATGTCAGTATTTTTCCACAGACTGGTCTGGAAATCAAGCATTGAAACAAAGGGTTCCACCATATGCTAAAGCTCTATAAGGCAGGGAATGAAATCATCTGGTGTTCTTCACTCCCCCTCTATAAGACTCCTGAAAACACCTGACTGAAGTGGGGGAAGTGCTGGACCCAGGCTAAAGGGATATCTAGCCTATGAATGAAACACCTGGGGATTCCAAGCTGTAAAATGCAGTTGGGCTCTTAAGAATCTACAGCCTGCTTGTCTCATCGCTTAGGGTGAGAATCTGCTAATTCATATCCAATCTATTTAGTATATTAAGCTTAGTTTGCATTTTTTATTTATCTAGCCGCAGGGGTGTTGCTATTAGGTGACTGTACTGGCTTAATCCCTTGTGTACGAGGTGTGTGTGTGCCCCATGCCCTGCCTTCAGGCTCCCCTGAGCACATTCCATGAGCACAGATCATTTGCAAAGTAGTTGGGGGGCAGCTCCACCTTCTCTTCACAGTTCCTGTGACATGGTCAGTTTGATCACTCCCCACTCCACCTCCTCAAGGATCCGTTTTGGTATTGGTCCAGCATGGGACCAACAACGTGCGCTGCCATATGATGGAATGTTGCTGCTACTGCTAAGGGTAAATGTAACTTGTGATTCTTTTTTTCCTAAAAAATGAAGTTTATTTCTCATGCCATCATGAGGATGGGGACTAGAGACTGAACTAGATGACCTCTCGAGGTCCCTTCCAGTACTAGGATTGTATGCTGCACGACTGGGTTCACTTTCAGTTTCTTTGCCTTTCTTGAAAAATCACGCACCACATTTTTATAACTGAGCAAAAAAGCCAAGCTACATTGCTACACTGACATGTCTGATCCTGACCTTTGTATGGCACCATGCCATGTAAGATTAGTTCTCAATGTAAGCAAATGGACTGCCATTTTGATCACACCTTTCTAAGACAAGCCCAACCTTCCCAGAGATGCATACGCCCCTTAGAGACTTAGAGGAAAGGCATGCACACATTGAAACCATTATTGCCAGTGCAACGGAACGCCCTCTCTTCCATATTGGAAAGGCAGGGGGAATATTAAAGAGTTGGTGGAGAGTCAGACAGGAGGACACATGATGGGCAAGAAGAAGGTTAGATGCTTCAACCTTAGAAAAAGGCCATATGGAAAAACAAGCTGTTATGAGCTCAAGTCACTGGCTCATCAGTCTTCTGAGTAACACACTGAAAACCTGGAGAATGAATTCTGCTGTAAAATGGAAGACGATTTTAATGTGCCTAGCAAATGCAACGACAAGAGATGAAGCCTCTGCTTAGATTTTCAAATTGGAGATCTTACTTGAGATAAGGTTTTAAAAAATAATATTTATGCCTCTGTCACCAAAATATGGTGGTTTAAAATAAAAATAAAAAGAATCACGGAACCCCTAAAAAATAGCTAAATGCTCTCCCAGCAAACTTCAATATTTTCCTCTCTTTCTTTTTTATATTCCTTCCTTAGTACCTAATCTTGCTATTATGTAAGGGCTTCAGAGGAACAGAATGTTGCTGAACCCAGGCAGTTCATCTGAGCAGGACTGGAGCAGGATGCGCCGAGCCCAGGCAGAGGTTCCATACCTCATGCACATCGCAAAGCACAGCACAGTGGCTCTCTACCCTTTAGCACAAGGGTCTTTTAGGAGAGAAGGTAGGTGTGCAGCCACAATTATGCAGACTTACCAGCCAGCCCTCTGGGTGTGGGGGGGGCAGCAGTAGTGCCCTGCATAGGATAAGCTTTCTTGTCTCCTGCCCAATCTGTGCAGAATCCCAAAGTCTGGAGAATCCCCCAACTCAACACCCAACATCCAGTCGGTTTAGTGAGGCCGTGTGGTAGGTAGAGGATTTGGTTCAAAACCGGAGAGTCAGAGCTAAGAACTACCCAAGGGAATTCCAGTGGCACAGCTTTTTCTGAGGTCGAAAAGAAAGGTGTACTTACTCTGAGGTGTACTTACCTGTACAGTAACTAGAGTTCTTCGAGATGTGTGGTCCCTACCTGTACTCCGCTTGAGGTGTGCTCCATGCACCTGAGACAGGGAGTCTTTTGCTAGCACTGTCTGCTGGTCTGTGCCTGCACCATTCTTCTCCGGCTCTGAACAGAGGGCATCAAAGGAGGTACAGACCGACTGCATCTCCAGTTACCCTTCTACCACAGATAGCCCTAGGCTAAAGCTCTGCAGCAGAGGGGAAGGAGGGAAGTAGTGGAATAGAGATAGTGTAAAAGAGCAATAATCTCTGAGAAATTCTTGGGGATGGGTGAAATCCCTGAGCGTGTGTAAAGGGCAAACATAGTATCTATCATTAAAAAGGGGAACAAAGAGGACCACGGGAATTATAGACCAGTCAGCCTAACTCGAACAGGTTCTGTCTCAGACCCCAGGAGGTAGCAAGAAAATGGAGAGGTTGTTGGTCCAGGACACCCCTTAAGTCCTTGGTTTGGAGTATGAGGAGGATAATGGTGCAGGCACAAACTAATGGACATTTCTAGCAATCATGTTCTGGTCTCAGGCACATGGAGTGCAAGCGCACCTCAAGTAGTATACACATAGGGACCATCACTCAGAGAACCCTACTTAAATAAAAATGCTAGCCGTATTGGAAAGTCCCTTTGCAGACTGACTCTGAAACAAAAAAAGTATGGCCTGTCACCACAACCAATGTGAAGTACTGAAGTTGTCTTCCCTCCAATATTTATGTGGGGGAAGGGATAGGTCAGTGGTTTGAGCATTGGCCTGCTAAACCCAGGGTTGTGAGCTCAATCCTTGAGGGGGCCACTTGGGGATCTGGAGCAAAATCAGTACTTGGTCCTGCTAGTGAAGGCAGGGGGCTGGACTCAATGACCTTCAAGGTCCCTTCCAGTTCTATGAGATGGGATATCTCCATTCATTTCCATTTTCATTTCTATTTATTCACCGTATGTTTTCCTGCTTTAATTTCTAGTTGCTCCTCTACGGCCCTGTAGCCTCTTTCACTTGATCATGAAGAGGTATTTAAAAGCAATATCATGTCTTTGCAGAGCTTTGCATATACAACTTCCCATTTGTATTGCTTATAATCCTCTGAATAAAATCTCTCCTTTTCCCCACTCCCAGACTTCACAAAATCCAAAATTCCATGTTTATCGGCAAAGCTGCTAATCTGACATTAAGGTAAGATGGGAAGTTCTAATTTTATCAAGGGGTATAAAATGACTGCTTACTAATTCTGAGGCTACTCAGCGGGTATGCTTCTGCCATTAAAATGAGCTCTCCACCTATCCTACTTAGTATACAAATCTCATTTTATACATCAAATGCATATTTGACTATTTTCAACTGTCCACACATTTTATATGAAAAATAAATGGGTCTGTTCTCTTTAAAGAAAAAGATTTTACAGATTTTGTATAGCCTTCCAAGGTTATCATGCTTTTTTCTTTTCTCCCATCTGGTGTTTCTGCCTCTTGTTAACAGGAGCATGTGAAAGGTTTCCACCCCTGACATCTTTCTGATCCTGTGTGACTCCTACATACTCCCACTAACACATTTTCTCTAGCATACTCCCACATTCACACAGCATGGCTTCAATCAGCCATTTATTAGCCCATGCACACAAACGGTGTCTTCACTTCTGCATCTGTTATTTGCTGAAGTATTTTTACCTTTGTCTTTAGAAATACTTAGGCCGATCAGCATTTACACTTAAAAGAAAATAAAAGCAGGGAACATCGCTGTTCGTATAAAAGACACGTGAATGCTGTGTGAGAGACACACTTGATGAATACTTGTTAAAGGTACACTGCTCAATCTTTTTCCTGTCAGGTCCCCTGAAGCTGAATCAGTCAGCATTGCTGGTACTCTCCCATGATGTGAACTCAAAGTTTCCATGGAATGCCTCTGGATGGAAATGGCACACAGGGACTCAGGGGAACATTTTCAGAAGTGCTTACATAACCTGGAAAAAGAAGAACAGGAGTACTTGTGGCACCTTAGAGACTAACAAATTTATTAGAGCATAAGCTTTCGTGGACTACAGCCCACTTCTTCGGATGCATATCATCCGAAGAAGTGGGCTGTAGTCCACGAAAGCTTATGCTCTAATAAATTTGTTAGTCTCTAAGGTGCCACAAGTACTCCTGTTCTTTTTA
>NC_048300.1:10788543-10826607 GCF_013100865.1 Trachemys scripta elegans | reverse complement strand
GGGCTGTAGTCCACGAAAGCGTATGCTCTAATAAATTTGTTAGTCTCTAAGGTGCCACAAGTACTCCTGTTCTTCTTTTTGCGGATACAGACTAACACGGCTGCTACTCTGATACATAACCTGGATAACTAAGCCTCCTTTCCAAATGGGATTTATGCACTTAGGAGACGAGATGCATTGAAAGTCAATGGGCCTATAGATCATGGAGGCACTTTTGAAAGTTTTACCATCCAGGCTTCTTTCTATTTTTTAATTTTCTAGTTTTCCAAAATGCAGCAAAATGAAGAAAGTAGAAAGACTAACATTACCGTGAACCCAATCCTTGCCTCAGCCGCCAACGGCTCTCTCTCACTATACCTCACCGTGGCTGATCACCAGCCCAGACGTGACACTAACAATTGCTCCCTAGTTTAGCTGAGCCGCTGTAACCAATATAGGGAACCCCTAGGATAGCCAGTGTAATCACAGCTGACACTTTCTGAGTAGGGATAGATGACATGGGGCTGAAAAGGCCAGTGGTGTGACTAACTTAGGGTGTTCCCAATGTATCCCCATGTTTCATCAGCTGAATTGATGTTAGGATGATGGGAAATCATTCAGATTTTTTCCCTGACGTAGACCAGGCGTTAGAAAGAGAAGGGGAGTAGCCGTCCGAGTACAGAACTGAGAATCAGGAACACGGCTGGCTTTAGAACTTTTGGTCAGGCCTGCAGAAGAGTGTATTTTTTCCTAGCCCCATGTTTTCAACATAACCTATGCCACTATCACATCATCATATCAGCCTAAGGGGCTTGGGGACAGTTAGCTGCACGATCCTTTGTGGTACCTTCCACAAACTTAATGGACTCATTTTACATGGAAAGCGGCATGCAGAGGAGGGGGGATGGTTAGGTAGTAAGCCTTCTACTGCCAAAATGGAGCCTTGCTGCTTATTCTTGCAAAGTCAGCAAATAGTTTATATCAGTTTATGTTTGCAAGGCCATCTTTGTAAGGAAAAGGGATAGAAAACCTTTTGTAAAACAAAAGGTAAGAATCTCCTTTACATTACTTATTCCTCCAAATTTAGGGGGCCCATGGTCAGGAGCATCCAAGGATCTGGCAGTAATTCTTGGATTCAATGGGTCTAACAGTGCAGAGTTGCATGGCTCTCTTCCTTCCTTCCAGCTGCTACAATGTGTTATAAGACCGCTAAAATACATCAAATGATTTCCTAATATTACTTTTCTGTGCAAACAATAACTGCAATTGTCACAGAGATAATGTGTAATCCCAAATGGGGGAGGAGATAGCACAATGGATTGCAAAGGGACTGGATGGGTCCAAGAGACACTCACTCTACTAAAGTGAGGTGTCCTCACTACCAAAGAGTTTAGGAACATATGATCTATTCTAGATGTTTCAGGTACTTCAAGGGTGCCCATCACCTTAGTACAGAAGTACTAATTTTAGCTCTTAAAATGGACTCTCTTGTGACTTTGGATATTCAAAACTTCCGTTTCTGTAAAAGAAATACATTTATTTCCCTCTTTCATGGAGGGCTAGGGGCCTTCAGATTTAATTACTTAATTTTAATAAAATGCTTTGAAGATGAAAAACCTTATATTAAAAATGCTTAGTATTATTATTAGTTCCCCTGACCATTACCAGTCCAGCCACCACCGACAGTTGTGAAGGTAAACATAAGGACTTTTCTTGTAGTAGATGCTGCTGCAGGTTCTGATGAACCTTCTGACACTAAAAATGACCAGCCACATATATCAATCCAAGCATGCAGTGAAAAAGAGTCCTCTGCATAAGAGTCCAAGGATATCAAAGAACACTTAGTAACAAGGAAATGACTGACTATAAAGCCGAGCGGTGCTTTCCTATGCCACCAGAATGGGACCAAATTCAGAACCTCAGTACTTTCTTCACTTGTTATGTTTCCTTTGATACCAGGAGTGATTAGGGACCCACTACGAGCAGGAGGGAATTGAGTATGCTGTGGAGCATAGTGGTAGGGGACTTTGGACACTACTGCCAATAATATCAAGCAAAAGGTGACTACCCATGAAGAGGGGATCTAATTTTTCAACTACTCTCTCCACCTACACTTTCTCTCCATGCTGTTCCTACACTGTCTGTCTTTGATACAGCATATTCCACCTAGCTGATTCTCAGCGTTCTCAGCAAGATTTAGAAACAATCATTTAAGAGGCTAGCAAAAACCATTACCTAGTAAAGGTGGTCTTTTGCTCTTTATACAAGTCAAACAAAATTGTACTGGAAGCTGAGGGAATATTTAAAAGTGCTCAAGGGAAAAACTGCCTATTGGAGGGTGTCCTTAGTGTAGGCTAAAATAAACATGTATTTCTTGCTAATCTAATTTACTTATCCCTAGTTTTTCCGTTGACTACCATTAAAATCTGTCCATGTTTACAAACTTCACTCACTTTAAAAAAGTCACGAACTTGCTGGCTAAGTGTGTTTCCCCAAACTCTTAGAGCTCTAATGATCATACCTTGGCATGCTTCTTCTTTAAAGCATTCAGCTCTTTCTGTTGTTTCTTTAAATACTTTATGTATGCCTACAAAAAAGGAACTTGGATCAATTTTCCTGTAGTCATAATGACTGACACCAGATAAAATCTTGCTGTTTGCAAATATATATATATCGTCTTGCAAAGTTTATGCCCAAACTTACCTTCATTTGCTTTAAATCTTCTATCTTCACTTGAGGAATAAGTTCTATACCTAAAAGGCATTAATACATTTTATCTGGAACTTCAAACACATTAGTACATATCACAGTTTCTGTATTTAACTTCACCACAACTTATATTTCTGTTAGACAGTAATTAATGTGTGTCACATTAAAATGTATAATGTAAACAAGCAACCAATTGAGTTCCATTTAAAAATAATTTAATTATTGAGACATGGGAAAGATATGTTTAATTTTTTTTCCCAACAGTACTGCACCATCCATCATCTTACTGGTGTAAGGAGAAAATAAAGCAATAGCTGCATTCCAATCTCCTTTCATTCCCAACTTAAGTGTCAAACAAGAACCAGAAAAGAGTTTGTAAAAATCTTGCTCAGAAATAGAGCAGACCATGTGTGCAATTTCACAGCTGACCTCTTGTTAGGTTCTGGCAAATGCTGTTTTCACTGGCGTATCTTAACATTCTTTCAGCTACAAAGTAGTATTTTAAATGTTAATATTGAAAAAATAAAGTCAATATGATCCCATGAGAAATCTACCAGGCAAGACCCTCCTTAATTCTTACATATATTAGTGATTGACCCAACGTTTTATTATATACTGTTTAATTAATTAACTACCTTAGGGCAGGTCTACACTTCAAACACTGCAGTGGCACAGCTGCGCCACTGTAGTGCTTCAGTGAAGACGCTACTACACTGACAGGAGAGTTTCGCCAGTCGGCGTAGTTAATCCACCTATGCGAGAGGCATAGGAGAAGCCCTCCCGTCGACATAAAAATCATAGAATCATAGAACTGGAAGGGACCTCGAGAGGTCATCTAGTCCAGTCCCCTGCACTCATGGCAGGACTAAGTATTATCTAGACCATCCCTGACGGATGTTTGTCCAACTTGCTCTTAAAAATCCCCAATAATGGAGATTCCACCACCTCCCTAGGCAATTTATTCCAGTGCTTAACCACTCTGACAGTTAGGAAGTTTTTTCTAATGTCGAACCTAAACCGCCCTAGCTACAATTTAAGCCCATTGCTTCTTGTCCTATCCTCAGAGATTAATGAGAACAATTTACCTCCCTCCTCCTTGTAACAACCTTTTATGTACTTGAAAACTGTTTTCATGTCCCCTCTGAGTCTTCTCTTCTCCAGACTCAACAAACCCAATTTTTTCAATCTTCCCTCATAGGTTATGTATTTTAGACCTTTAATCATTTTTGTTGCTCTTCTCTGGGCTTTCTCCAATTTGTCCACACCTTTCCTGAAATGTGGCACCCAGAACTTGACACAATACTCCAGCTGAGGGCTTTTTTTGCAATAATGTTACACTGTTGACTCATATTTAGCTTGCGACTCACTATGACCCTCGCGATCCCTTTTCTGCAGGACTCCTTCCTAGGCAGTCATTTCCCATTTTGTATGTGTGCAACTGATTGTTCCTTCCTAAGAGGAATACTCTGCATTTGTCCTAACTGGATTTCATCCTATTTACTTCACACCATTTCTCCAGTTTGTCCAGATTATTTTGAATTTTAATCCTATCCTCCCAAGCACTTACAATGCCTCCCAGCTTGGTATCGTCCGCAAATGTTATAAGTGTACTCTCTACGCCATTATCTAAAGTATTGATGAGAATATTGAACAGAACTGGACCGAGAACTGATCCCTGCAGGCCCCACTTGGCACCGTCTACACTGGGCGTTAGGTTGGTATAAATGCGTTGCTCAGGGGGTGTGGATTTTTCACACCTCTGAGTGACGTAGTTATACATATATAAGTTTATAATGTAGACCTGGCCTTAGTGTCCTTTAACTGTAAAATTCCATCTGTCCTACAAAGGATTATCTGCCTTGTAAGATGAATTCCACTGAACAACATTCAGATCTTGCAAAATAAAGACAATTTCTGCAGAACAGGTGAAATTTTAATCTATTCAGCCCCAATAATATATTATTTCTGAGTTAGCACCATAAATGTGCCTGGTGCTTTATAAGACACAAAGGCAGAGGAGGAAGTTTGCAAAGATATAAATAGGAGGTTAGGCACTTGACTCCTATTGAAAGTCAATGGGAGTTGGGTGCCTAGCTCTCATTTGTGCCTTTGAACATCTCCCTCAGGCTTCCTTTCCTTGCTGGATATGTAACTTCTCTTGACCTCAATGTGAACTGTGCATTTTAGTGTGGGCAGAATGATGCAACTATTAACAAATAATAACAATATATAATAGGATAATAAGGATAGTCACAAATAACCTGCTCTATTATTCCTCAAGTGGATAGGAGAGAAAAAGGGGATGCAGAAGAGATGGCAAATGTACAAGCCCTGAAATCATAGCTTCAGAAACAATGCTGCACAATGTTTGTTGTGATCTAAAAAGAGAGATTCAGATTTTATTTTAAAACGCAGACTCCCTATTCATGCTTACTGCTTTGTTATTATATGTGTTGAACTACATTTTCAACCAATAATGATTTTTCAGTAATCAGCCTGAAAATATATCTCCTCAGCCTAGTAACTGCAAATTCACACATGCTCCTAATTAATATACAATAAGGTGACTACCACACTTTTGTGATGAAATATGAATGTCTACAATTCAATATGTCATTCTTTTTACATTTATATCATAGTATCCCAATTCACAAAAAGATTGTTTGACTGGTATAAGGAGAATGAAGTACTTTAGATTCCAAACCTGACCTACTTTACTCTGAGAAGTGACTATAGAAATGTCATCCTCTTTCCCAACAGCTCTGCTTATTTGTGTATTCAGCCCTACCTGCTAACTTTCATGCCAAAAATAAGTTTGTGCTGCTTTTTACTTGCGTTATCCCTGCAAAACCAAGGCAGCCACCAGCGAATGAGCTATTCCTTCTGGCACATTAACAGAAATGTTTACCAAGTTTCACTCAGTTATACCTGTGCAAACCCATTTGGCCCCACAGAACCTTTATTATCTGTGATGTGTGAGAGAAAAAGAACCCTCTTGGTTCTCAAAGACGATTTTGCAGGACAAGCAGTTAGAAAAAAAAACACCTATCTGCTTATAAACTGAGCACATTTGATATGGAAATATTTGACAGTAAACGTGGGTGCCCACAATGCCAGTTTCACAGACACTTTTTGGAATACAGCCACATTTTAAAACATTTCTAGTTTGATGGGGGATCCCCACAGAATCCTAAATACCTGGTTTTTATTTAAATCAACCACTCTGCTGAGGAATTTTTAAAACAAAAGAATTTTTGTGAAGTATACAAGAAAACAGCCTTCCCCACTAGTCCTACTGTAGTAGATCATTAATAAATATTGTTCCCAATGTCATGCATGTTCCTGCTGATAGCATTGACTACACTGGTGCACAAACATGACATTTATTAAAATCCAACCATATTGGCTTCTGCGCCAAGAGAAATATGGATAGAAGAGTATTTGCCAAGTGGACAGAGACACCACTAGTAGAGAAAGATGTTACTTTTTGAGCTTTTCAGAGGGATTAGAAACTATAGGAAGTACAAAACTAAAAACAATGAGGTAGTACTTCTTTGTGTCCTTCTAAACCAGTGGTCCCCAACCTTTTTTGTCTGGCGGGCGCCGGATGACGAGCCACTGAGGACCGTCGCCGGCGGATGAGCAACCGCCGAAATGCCGCCGAGAAGCGGGAACATCAATAGGCGTTGCTGCCGAAATGCCGCCGACAAGCAGTGTCATCCAGAGGTGTCATCGCCGAAAATCAGCGGCATTTCGGCGGCGACGCCTCTGGATGACGCTGCTTCTCGGCGGCATTTCGGTGGATGCTGGTCCGCCGGACAGTACGCGGGCGCACACAGATTCCCCGGCGGGTGCCATGGTGCTCGTGGGCACTGTGTTGGGGACCACTGTTCTAAACCATTTAAAGAAGAGAAAGCTCGTTTTCCTTTACCTTTCTTAGTTTCCATCCCAGGTCCGAGGCCAGAAGTGGTACTTGGTCTAAGTTCAGAACTACTCTGAGGAGTCACACTTGCTTTGGGATTATTAGCTTTTCCTTTCTTATCATTCTTTGTGGTGTCATTTGGTACATCAGCTATATCACTCTGGAAAAAGCATGATTACAAAATATCATTTGCAGGGGAGAAAGAAACGAAGTCATTTACTTTTAAAGAAAATTCCCCATATATTTGCTAATACTTCTAGACAAAAATTATTTTCAGATGAAGAATTTATAAACTATTTTTACTGAAAATTAATAAGGATGTCTCCTTTCTAATTTTAGACACATGGATGTGCTGCCATGACTGATAAAAAATCCCTCATGATTATGACTATATTTGGAAATGCAGTGAAGGATATTTTAATAAATCTGACAACACATGTTCATGTATTTAAGAGTAGAACAGTTCTATATTTGAAAATAGAGATTAAGAGAATAACTTGCATTAATGACCAATTAATCAACAGGAGAACTGACCAAACATTGTGGCCCAAATCTCATTGCAGTGGTATTATTTCTTGTAAAGTGAAGCCTGTATTTTGCATTGTCCACTATATGAAATTATTTTGCCTACGTTCATAATTAATTTCTACTTACAGTTTCAATACCCATAGCTCTCATCTGGTCTGCTCTTTTTTCCATGACAGATAAAAATTTCTTTGGATCTGATAAAGCATCCACAATATCTGAAAGAAAATTGAATATTTATCAGTTTTTCAATATTTTAAGAGTCATTCAAAAAGCACAATGTAATTTAGCTTTCACAAAGGCTTTATTCTGTTCTCGCCACATGTTCCACTGTCCTCAACACTGGGCCAACTTTTCATAGTAAACTTGGTAGGAGTGGGTAAGCTTTTTTAATTTAGTCTCTCTCCCTTCCCTCTGACAAGAGAGAAAAGGAGATAAAAATTTCATGATTGAGTAAAGGCCTAATCCAAAGCCCAGTGACGTCTATGGAAAGACTCCTACTTCAAAGTGCTTTTGACCAGTCCATAATAATAAATAATAATAATAATATAGCACTTTTCATTAGTAGATCTTAAAGCACTTTATAAAGGTGATCAGTAGCATTGTTCTTATTTTACAAATGGAGGGAAAACTGAGGCACAGCACAAAGTGACTTGCCCAAGGTCATCTAGCCGCCAGTGGCTGAGCCAGGAATAAAACCTGGGAAGTAAAGATGCCTTCACACAAATTGTTCTGGTATTTTCCATGGCTCATAGGTGAAGGGAACTAATTGTTTTACACGGATGGCCTAAACAATAGTACAATTGACATCTTTTATTTACAGAATTCCTCCTGTATGACTCAGGACAGCACTACTACTCATACCACTCACCCTGCCAAGGCCCAGATGTGGGATGCAACGAGAGGGCTATAAACCAATTAATAAGTTAGGATTATATTGTGACGCCTCCTGCTGTTTCCTCTTCCACCCATCTTCTCTGGGACAGAATGCCCAGAAAGCTGCTGCGGGTAGGAGAAGCTCATTTAGACGTTCTCTCTTCTATCCCTTGCCCTGAGTGGTTCTGCTGCCCGCTATTAGATAGTAGTTGTGAAATCATTTTACAGTTTTACCTACTTGTGAGTCTTACCCTGGCGTAACAATCGGCCATAATTTCTCCCCTAGTGCAGACTTTATACCTGGTATAACTTCACAAATTAGTGTTCTGCAATTGCCTTCCCTTAACTCTGCCAAAAGAACTTAATAAACGCTCTTCCCTTTCCTAGAAGCATCCCAGCTCTAAGGAGTATTTTTCACCTTCTTTTATTTACACTGCACATAGTGCATCCACATGTGTATTTAGATCTTCATTTAATAAGGTGCCTAAGGTCACGCCAACTTGAAATACGAGGGCAGTCCAACTGACTTCAGTAAAACTACTTGTGTCTTTCAAATCAGGCACAGGCTCGAGTTCTTTGCTGAACTGAGGCCTGATCATGGACCACGGAAGAAAATAGGAGTTTTGCTATTTGCATCAACAGGCATGGGATGAAACTGTTGAGGGCTCGATGTGGCCAGCTCTTTGGAGCAGGTATAGTTTAACCACTGCACAGTGCCATGTGCATTTACAACACGATATGAACAACAGAATCCCTGACTCACTTGACAGTCATGATAAACATTCACTTTTACCATATACAGTGTTTTATACTGGTTAGTTGAATCAGGAAACACCTTTTTGACAATTTAAGTCCTTAATACATGGATGGCCCCATATGTGATCTTAGTTATTCTAGTGGCAAACTGGGTGTGATATTGGAATCAGGCCCAAAGAGAGTATTGCTAATTTTACATACTTGTCTCTTTGCTATACGGCAGTGTGTAAAAATCAATAAAATTGAAATTAAATTAACATTTGCATCCCATAAGAAATATGATTTTATGGATTATGTGTCATGGGTTTTGTGTACGTAGCTATTAATGTATAACTGTATATCGAGAGCTACACAGAGACATCCGTCCTTGCTTCTACAGCAAATGTATCTTTTCAGGCCTTGATTTAAAGATAATCAAGTAACTCACAAGTGGCAAAGGCATAATGAGAAATGCTGCGTGACAAATTGAATTGATTTTAGTACCTACAATAGTAAAGCATCTACAGAGAGTAGCAATGACCTGGTGATCCCTATGTAACTTTAACTTCAGTAATACTCAAGAAGACCTGTACAGTGGAAAAGTATATCCGCTGAAAGTGAAAAGAGTCCCTAAGGACATTCCTTTGAGCAGAATTACCATTTTAAGGATGATGGGCTTTCATGATACGGAAGAAGATAATCAGTCACGCAGGACATTAATGAGTTTAAATATAATTAATATTTTAATGTTTCAAGCTACTGCCCCTTTCCTGCATGTGACTATTAAATGGGCCTCCTAGTTGAAGAAGTATTACACAGAAATCCAGAGTGCATCCATTCTCTTGTCTAAAAGCTGTATCTTGATTCAACCATTCATTATAAAATATTGTACATAATATGCCTGAGCTTTTGCCATGATCATCCTGGGAGTCATGGATGATGTTCTTACTTTACTGTATTTTGGGGGAATGCAACTGATTATTGAGATGAAATACAACTAAACCTTTTCTCACATGCTGGAAAGAGAGTAGTGAGTTCAGTTACTGCCCCTCAAACACAACACCATGTGCATAGTGGATTCTTTCGGTTCAGAATGTTGTAATGTAATAAAGAAAATCCATCTTCCAGTTGCTTATCAGTAAAGATAAACCTTTCTGTGGGCTTGCATTCCAGATAGTCTCAGTAATGTAATGGCTCTGTACTTCTAGAGCGCTGGTTTTGGAAATCTATGTTTTCCTAAAGATCTGAATTTTATTTCACATACCAGAATCCTGTCTCATGTCATAGCTGTTTTCAAAGTAACTAGTAGTGATGTCATAGATAAAACACGGGACTAGGGCCGCATGTACCAGTCCAGGAAAAACATATTAACCACTTCGAATTTTGGGGATAATCTTGCTTATAGTCCTTACTCATGCAAACTTCCCACTGAAGTCACTGGAAGTTTTGCCCAAGTCAGGAATGAAGGATCAGGCCTTCTGTCCTTAGAATCTACTTGATCTGTATGTGAAGATAGTTTGTGCGAGATACGAAAGCTCCATTAAATAATATTTTTCACCTAGACAGCTCAAGTTAACCACCCAAAACCATCCAATACCACTGTTCCCCACCAACTGGTATCTTCTCTCTCACACTCAGCTGTCCTTCCCACAAATATCAAATGGACAGACCTTATCCCAAGCACATAATGGCCCCAACAACCTGAATATTTTCCCTTTCCTTTAACTGAGCCAACTACCCTTCCAATCCCTAGAACCTACGCTTCAATGAAAATCCATGCCTGCCTTGATCCTGCAACCATGACATAGTATTTGAAAATGGAACTTGAATATTAAGAACTTTCAAGTAAAAAAAATCTCCTTATGTGTGTGGGAGAGTGAGACCTTTGCAAATTTTGTTACTAATCATTTATATACCGCGCCAAAGGCTCAGTGTTTCTACTGGAAGTAAATGATTCACAGCTCTTTTCTACCCCACCACTTGTCCTCTGCTTAAATTTTCCTTTTTTGTGGTCTTTTTGGCAAGGTACAACTGAATACCAAAAAGTTTTAAAGCTATGAGTTAAAAAACAAACAAAAAAAAGTTGCGTTTAACCAGTATAACCTTAGGAAGCATGTGTTATAGAAACAGAAGTCCCATCACGACTATATATAATAGTGCTTACTTATTATGTACACTATCTATATATTATAAAAGACTTCTCGTTGAAGTCTGCTGCCTCATTATGGATTTCTTCAGAACAGTATTGTGTACCATTGGCTATTAGGAGCAGGGGTATTGAAACAGATAAACCATAGAAAATCAGCAAACCACACCAAAAAAAGACAATGGTGCATATTTTTTCCTAACCCTATCATGAAGCAATCATAAATCATTATTATTTGGCATGAGAGATGTTCTTAAATCTTAAGCCTACAGGTTAAAAAGGAAAGTAACTGAAAATTAAGATTCTTGATACTTTGCCAAAACAATCTAGTTACAAATCAGAGATTGTAATTGTAAGTTCATAAAACAATGTAACATTCAGAACAGATGACAAGCACTCAAAACCCGCATGTAAATATAATAGTAATGATGCCTTCTGAACATCAAAAGTAACATCTCAAGGCTCTTTTGGTCATCAGGCTATTGCTCAATATCAATGAGAAAATATAAAGGGTGACAAGTCAAAAATGACAGTTGTTGGGAAAAGAGAAATAACAACTGAGCTTGTTGAGTTCTCATTAGTACAGAGCCCATTTTCCCTACACAGGCACCAAGATATCACATCTCGTTTCCTCATCCTAGCAATATTTCACTGTAATAATAAAGCTATTCGGGGTAAATATTTTTTTTCCCTTCACATCCTGAAATCTTACAGATAAACCACCTGTAGTAATGTTGGCAACTTAGAAGATCAACCGACACTGAACTTTTACACAGCTTGCCTTTTACAAACTGATTTTGAAATCTCTATGAAAAAAAAAAGTCTGTATCGTTTCTGGATGTGTGTGTGAGCAGTACAATTCTTTAAAAAACTCCCAAACTCTGCAAATTGAAGAGTTAATAGTAAACACAATGGAAATTCATTTATGTCACATTAACTGGGTTCCAAAACTTTACAAAATTAAGGTTCCGATTCAGGAACTCATCCTGATTCAGGACAGCGCTTTGAGCATGTGCGTACGTACTGAAGTACATGCAAAAGTTCTTTTCTGAATTGGGGCCCTTACTGGTAAAAATTGTTGGTTAAAACTCATTGAATGAATACATTGGGTAAGTGCCTGGTACCAATCAAATCAATGGCAAACCTCTCATTGATTTCAGTGGGGAGTCAACATTTAACTTATTATTTTTGCTCTAAAAGGCCCTGATCCTGCAAACAATTATGTATATGCTTATCTTTAGGCATGAGAGTAGTCTCATAAAAGCCAGGACCTATGTTTTTTTTTCTTAAAGCTTGGTTGTAATACTAGCAAATGATGTATATAAGGTTTTAATGATATTTGGTAAAATTAGTCCCTTTAACAATTTCGTGCACACTCTCTTTCTCTACTTTTTACTACTGAAAATCCAATCCACATTAAAGTTGCAGTAACTATTTTGTACATTTTGAATTAGTTTTACAAAGAGGAAAACATTATTTTTCCGACAAGGTTTCCCAAAAATCTCTTTAAGGGTGAAGTTCAGAGGGACAGAACAAGGCCTATGGACCACTTAAAATCCAATGTGAGCCCTAATTTGAGGTCTTAAGTGGGATACAGGCGGTACATGGGCTGTGCACTAGCTCTCTATACAGGAGCAAATTTCATCCCACCTGAAAAAAACCAAAACATTTCTCAGCGACAAATGCTTAATGAAAGTGGAAAACTTCCAGTACACTTACCTGCAGTTTAAAAATACTAAGACCTAGGGTAACTAAAATACATGTAAATGAAAGGAGCACATCCATGCTCTTCTGCTTCTCTGCTGCACTTGGATTTGCTACCTAATCTGCATCACTGGTAGCACAATAATGGTGGCGTAACTTCGCTGGCAGTTCTTGGTGTTTACTGCTATTAGACCTAGACCTCTACTCAAGACTTCCGTGACTGCTTTTAAGAAGTGGTTTCAATAAAGTTATGCTGGTATTTTTTATTCAAGCAAACATACTGATAGAGCACTGTTGTAGGAGCAGTGTCAGAGACCTATCATAATACTTATCTTGAAGAGATAAAAGTTTGTCTTGTAAAGAGAAAAATAACTAGCGCGAATTTTCAGAGATCAGGCATAGATGGCTATCTCAGGGCACCGAAGATAATAAGGGTGGCAACTTTAACACTGGCAGTAGGGTTGCCAACCTTCCAGGATTTGCCTGGAGTCTCCAGGAATTAAAGATTAATCTTTAATTAAAGATTATGTCATGCGATGAAATCTCCAGGAACACATCCAACCATAACTGGCAACCCTGTCACTAATAAGTGATGGCTAAGATTTAATTTAAAGAGTGGTTTGAAGTATGCAAAACTGGGTGGTGGGAAATCACTTGTAATTGCAAACTTTATAAACACTTGAAAATTTGGCATCTTGCATGTCCACTTTTCAGAGCAGGAGTATTTAGAAGAATATTAAAGTACTCTTTTAAAAAAACAACAACACAGCATCTTGTTTGCCCCCTAGATTATGAAACTACAATATATGTTTTAACTTAGACAATTATTCCAATTAATATATCCAATGAGTTCTTTCTAAAGAGATGAAGAGATTCTAAAGAGATTAAGTACTGGCAAACTGACAAATTCAGGTAACCTTGGGAAATGTAATCCTAGCTTTGTTTCTTCCCAAACTAATATAAATCACTACCTTGATTTTGAAAGGCTACACTCTTCATTGTTAACATTAAGGCATTTGAGACAAAAGTAAAGATATCTTAACCAGATATAAGACATTTTCCTACAGATTAGCAGATATAACATTTTTCCAGTGCTCCAGGGATCACGTATTTTCTATTGCACAATGCACTTATATTCCTTGCATACTAAAACCCAAGATTCACAAAGCTGTAATATGTGTTTCTTCTTACCTCCAAAACCATCAGGCACATATGTTTTGAGCACAATGTTGCAGAAAACTGTGGGTAGTGATAGTGGTTTGTTGCCTTCATTTCGAAGGGAAATGTGTCTGTAGCCTGCCTGAAGGCCATCTAGAGGCAGGATCCTCTGACCGATCAGCCGGTTGTTGTCGTCATACACTGCTATTCTCAGAACAGCGAGATCAGGTAGAATAACCTGGGAACCATCAAATAAAGACATTCACTGACTCTTACAATGTTTCAAATTCCCCAAGTACCACACTTGAAAGCATCCAGAGATCACACAACATAGTGGATGTCCATTTCCATTACTGGTAATTCAGAAGCACAGCCTACTAATCTGTTAGACAATACCATCACTCTTTGCTGGATGCAAGCGGTACACTTTCAGACACTGAGGCATTACTGGAAAAGTTTAGTTTCTCTCTCTCTCTCTCTTTTTCTTGGTGTTCGTTTTTTGGAGCACAGAAATTGCTCTTTGAAGAATTCTCCAGATTGTAATCAAAACAATTAACTAGTTTGCTTATTTATTTTTCATCACTGGAGGCCAGTGACCCCTGAAAGTGGGCAGGGAAATATGACGTGGGAGTAGCAGAGACACAAACTGGTAGTCGAAGGCAGACGGGTAATCCTGGGGTGAGGGGAAAGGCAATGACGGTGGGGGTGGTGCTTGGAAAGGACATCAACAATAGAATAAGGGTGGCGAGAAGGGGGAAGAATAGGGTGTTACACACTGTCTGTAGGAGGGAGATTCTGGGGGGGAGAGGTGATGTGAACTCAGCTGGAGAGGTCTGGTGGGGAAGAGGGTGACACGTACATCATAAGGCAACTGAAGGAGGGCAATACACAATGGGAGGCCTGGTGCTGGTGGGGAACACTCTTAGCAGGGATGGGTGTGAGGGTTCGCACAGAGGGAAGAGGTAGAGGTTGCTGGAAAGTAGGTACCTGAAGCTGTTCATAGGAGTGACCCTCATTCATGTGAGCAGTCACACTGAAGCAAAGGGTACCTGAAGCTGACAGTTCCCATCCTGACCAACAAAAGCAACAGCAGAAACTCCTTTCGCTCCCACCTGAATCCAAAAGGGCTAGCCTGACCCCTGTTCCACCTGCTTCCTCAGAAGGGTGAGCAGGGATAGGATGGGAGGAGAGAGGATTCCCTGCACGGGAATGTTTGTACGGGGCAGGCCAGCAATCTTTCATTCCCAGGCTGCCTGGACTGCAGGCCAGAAAGGGCCCTGAGAGCGGGAGTGGGTAAGAGACAGAGAGAGGAAAGGAATAAAGAGGACCTGACCCGGAAAGGAATCAATACTAATTAAAATGACACTGAGACATTACTACTTTCCTTTCTCTCTCCACCTGGTTCTATTCATTGATGCCTGAGACTGTCACTCAGGGAAGAAAATAAAACAGATTTTTCCTCCCTTGGATCCGCTGCCTTCAGTTTAAGCCTTAAGTAAAGAGTATAGAAACAAACAGCTTTTTGAACTCTGTGCATGTCTGAACTATTCACAGACACCACAGTTAACTGGCCCTGTGAAGTACTGTCTGACTGACCAGAGGCCTGTTGTTAATTTTAACTCCTCCTCCATGATCATGGGAGAATACCAGGGAACAAATGCCCCTTGGATGTTTACTCATATTATACTTACAAGGGGTCAAGTTGTGACAAATGAGTTATTATGGGATTGGTGTGGCAAATCATAGTTTACTGTACAAGCATATGTCCCCTGAGTGGGAAGAACCCAAAGGGCGGCAGATGCTGGTTATCTGGTTACCCAGCCCACGGCAAGGACGCCCATCTGGGACTGCCCACAGTGAACGTAAAGCATTTCCTCTTGCCCATTTCCTAGGCCCCTATGCAGGAAAGCACCTGAGCACATTCTTAAGTTCATCCCTGTTCAGGACACCATTAAACATGTACTGAATAGTGATGCATTCTGGAACTAGGGTCCCAGCAGCACAGCATTAGGACAAGTCACCTCCCAGGAGATCTGAGTCCACTACATTTGCTACACTGGAAGCAGATTATCTGTGTTACACAATATACATATAAAAACAGTATGACCACCAGGCAAAACCTGTCACGAAAGAAAAACAGTAAAAATTCTGCAGGACAACAGAACAGGTGAAAGAAAAACACACTTTATCAAAGACAGCACTGTTAACACATGAATTTTGGATGAAACTCCAGTTGACAAAAAATAAAATAAAAATCAGACTGAGAGATAAAAACTGAACATTTGAGATGACGACTGATCTCCCTCTGGGAGTCCACCATACAGTACCAGGAAAAAGGTGGTGGTGTGGTTTTTTTTGTTTTTGTATTTAAGTACATGATACACATGGTCTACAGGAGAAGGGAGCTGGCCACATGTGTGAGGAACACAGAACCCTTCTATTTTTTCCATGTAATGACATTGACCTTAGCTTTGGATGCAGCATCTCACCTGCCCTCTTGGCTGAAGGAACAGTGCAAGATAGCAGCCACTGTCAGGGCAGGGAAGAAGACATCTCCAAGGAATGTTGGTGTCCACCAGCTGGAGCTCATTCTGAGCAGACTGCATACCTGGAACACAGGCATTGCCACGAAGGACATGGGTTCCTCCAAGAAGGAGGAGGAAGCAAAAAAGAGGGAAAAGCCAAACAGACAAAAAAAAAAAAATCATGTGACAACTAGAGGTTATCCATAAAAAAAAAAAAAAAACTGTTGAAGTTTAATTCAGCCTTAATGGTTTACAGGTTTACCGTGGTAAACACGAGTCCTACAAATTTAAGGTCCAATCCTGCAAATCCTTGTTCATGGGAGTGACCCTTATTCATGTGAGCAGTCACACTGAAGCAAAGGGGATTGCTCATGCAAGTAAAGAATACTCACATGGGAAAAGGTTTGCAAGAGCAGGTTTCAAAACACCCAAGTGTACATTCAAAATATCCTACCTTTCGAAATACAAATGATTCTTCATTGTAAACAGGGTTCAGGCCATTGTTCATCACCATGCGGGTTCGAAATTCTTTACGTATCGTGTCCGTAGGTAACCCATACATATCCACTTCTACATATGTACCAATTTTTTTATCTGATAAGAACTGACCAGATATTACCTGAATAAAGAAGAAAAGGAATTAAATACACTCCTCTGATCTAAAGAATGTAACAATATAAAACATACAGTACTTTTACTGTATGAGTGGAAACGATGTCACTTGTACACTTTGTCAAATAACAGTATTCACATACGTTCATTATGCAGAGCAGTCATAGTCATTTAATAGTGTAATTTTTTTCCACAGCATCAAATAACCACTAAATTTCATGTTGGCATATTTGGTTTTGTAAATAAAAAGGTAATTCTTTAAGATTTTTATGAATATGTGCACACACAACAAATTACAGTGTGTAAATCAATAATGAATTTGGCCTATTTATACATATACATATACCAGTACCACTTATTTTTAAAAATTAGATTCCATGCTGATATTATGCATCTGTATGAGTAACAAGTAAACAGCGTCTTTTCTGATAGGATTCCTCCTTTCTATTTGTGGGGTTTTATGCTGAATTTTAGCGAGAGGCCGACTGCATGTACATTCTAATAACAGCCCCATGGGAAAGTCATATTGTTCCCACTACTTTTCAGCAGCTGCTGTTGTGCATGCAATATTCTCAGCCCCAAAGCCTCATTACAGCCCAGCACTTAAGAATGGGTGTAAGTGCTTTGTTGGGTTGTGATCTCACTGCAAACATTGAGTGCTGAATAAACACACACATGCAAGTGCACTATTGTGCAGTAGATTTTATAGTGGTAAAGGCACTGGCTTTTCTCTCATGAACTTGTATGTTCAAAGCTTGGTTTGGGTCACAAGTAGGGTCTTTCTCTCAAGTTTGCCATATCAGATGAAAACATTGGCAAAGTTGGCAAACTTTTGCTCAAGGGGCAACTTGGCTTATAGCAGCAGATGAATCAATTCAGAATTGAGATGCTTTTTCTAAGTGGGACTAGATTGTTCCTTGGTAACAGGCATATGAAGGCCTTTCACCTCTAGGTCACTGCCATTGTAGTAACCGCAAGTTATTGTAATCTCACTTACTCTGTCACCTATATAAACTGAGTTGGTGGCATCAATACATTGGATAGTGGACATGTGTAAACTTTACATAGCTATTATAATAACAAACGTGATTATAGGCGCCAACTTCTGCTGGCACCGGTGGGTGCTCGACCCCCCTCTTTGCCCCCAGCCTCGCCTCGACTCCACCCCTGCCCTGCCCCCATTCCAACCCCTTCCCCAAAGTCCCCGCCCCAACCCCGCTCCCTCCCTGCCCCTATTGGACTCCTTCCCCAAATCCCTGCCCCAGCCCCGCCTCCTCCCCTGAGCATGCCGCGTTCCCACTCGTCCCTGTTTCGTGGCGGCAAGCACTGGGAGCTAGGGGGAGAAGTGGGGACGCGGCATGCTCAGGGGAGGAGGCGAGATGAGGCGGGGAGGGGAGCTTGGCTGCCAATGGGTGCTGAGCACCCACTAATTTTTCCCCATGGGTGCTCCAGCCCCGGAGCACCCATGGGAGTCAGCACCTATGAATGTGATGGTACTTCTGAACAGAGGGCCACTGATCTGGTGGAGGTGGAGACTGAGTTATCTTCATTTTCTTCTTATTACTTGTATTACCATAGTGCCTAGGAGACCTAAGTCATGGAGCAGGACCCCATTGTGCTAAACAAAGAACAAAAAAATAGTCCCTGCCCCAGAGAGCTTACCATCTTAACACTCTACCTGTAGTTCCTACAAAACAGGATTGCCACATATTGGTGAGGTGGTACATAGGGGAGTTTACGTGTTGCTACTGCATATGTTGTTCTATAGACGTCCACATTCAGTGTTGTCATTCCAGCACCCTTTAAAAAGCAGTACATTTTCTCTAATGTTTTTACAAAGATGTGGATTGGCAGAGCTATATGGTGAAGGTTGCCCTGAGCCTGTCCGTACTATGCCTTGCTCAAGCCAGTAAGGATCTGATCCAGCAAAGCATGTAAGCACGTGCTTAACGTTACGCACATGAGCGGTACTACTGACTTTAATGCGTCTATTTATGTGCTTAAAAGTGCGTTCCTGGTATAGAAAGACCTTCATTGGGAGAAAATGCTGGGCACTAAAAGTCTCTTTAATCTATCAGAGAAAGATGTAACAAGAGCCAATAGCTGGAAGATGAAGCCAAACAAATTCAAATTAGAAATGAGGCCCAAATTTTTAACAGTGATGGTGATTAACCATTGGAACAAACAATCAAGGGAAGTACTGAGCTTAGTGGATTCTCCATCTCTTGATGTCTTCAGATCAAGACTAGCTGTCCTTATAGAAGATTTGCTTTACCCAAATTACTGGGCTCAATACAGGGGCATGTCTAGAGGAAACACAAATCTCCAATAAATTCTTGGAATGAACAGGGGACAACTTCTTGTTTCAGAAGATGGGGAAAATAACCAAGGGGACAGCCATTTTAGACTTGATTTTGACCAACAGAGAAATTGGTTGCGAAGGTGGAAGGCAATTAGGGGAAAAGTGATCATGAAATGATAGATTTAATGGTTCTAATGAAATAAAGTCGTGAAACCAACAGAATAAGGACCCTGGACTTCAAAAAAGCAGACTTCAGCGAACTCAGAGACCTGGTAGATAAGGTCCCATGGGAAGAAAATCTAAGGGAAAAAGGAGTTCAGGAGAGCTGACAGTTTCTCAAAGAGACAATATTAAAGATGAAACAGCAAACTATCCCAAGGCAAAGGAAATACGGGAAGAATAGTAAGAGGCTAAAAGGGCTCCATTAGAAGCTCTTTAATGACCTTGAAATCAAAATGGAACACAGATAAATTGTTAAGGAGGAGTACAATGGAATAGCATAAGCATGCAGAGACAAAATCAGACAGGCTAAGGCATAAAAAGAGTTACACCTAGCAAGGGAGACAAAAGGCAATAAGAAATGGTTCTAGAAGTACATTAGGAGCAAGAGAAAGACAAAGGAAAGCTTAGTCCTCTACTTATGAGGGAATGAGAGCTAACAACAGATGACCTCAAGAAGGCTGAGGTGTTTAATGCCTATTTTGCTTTAGTCTTCACTAAAAAGTTAAATTGTGACCAGATACTAAAAACAATTAATATTAACAACAAAGGAGACGGTATATAAGCCATAACAAGGAAAGATTAGAATACAAAATATTTAGATAAGATAGATGCATTCAAATCAGCAGGGCCTGATGAAATGCACCTTAGGGTACTTAAGGAACTGGCTGAAATAATCTCAGAAATGTTAGTGATTATCTTCTAGAACTCGTAGAAGATGTCAGAGACTAGAAGGATTAGAAAAGGGCAAACGTAATACCTATCTTTAAAAAGGAGATCAAAGAGAACCTTGGGAATTATAGACCAGTCAGCCTAACTTCGATACGTGGAAAGATACTGGGACAAATTACTAAGTTAACAATGTGTAAGTACCTAGAGGACAATATGGTGTTAAATAATAGTGAACATGGATTTGACAAGAACAAATCATGCCAAACCAATCTAATTTCCTTCTCCGACCGGGTTACTGGCCTAGTGGATGGAGGGAAGCAATAGACATGATATATATTGTTTTTAGTAGGGCTTTTGACATGGTCCCATATGATATTCTCATAAGCTATTTAGGGGAATGTAGTCTAGATGAAATTCCCATAAGGTGGATACACAAATAGTTGAAAGACCATATTCAAAGAGTAGTTATCAATGGTTTGTTGTAAAAAAATGGGGGGACGTAGCTACTGGGGTTCTGCAGGGCTCAGTCCTGCGTCTGGTACTAGTCAATATTTTTATTCATGACTTGGATAACAGAATAATAGTATGCTTATAAAATTTGTAGATGACACCACGCTGGGAGGAGTTGCTAGCATTGTGGAGGACAGCATTAGAACTCAAAACGACCTTCAAAACTTGGAGAATTGGTCTGAAATCAGCAAGATGAAATTCAATAAAGATAAGTGGACAATACTGCACTTCGGAAAAAAAATCAAATGCATACCTACAAAATGAGGAATAAGGGGGTAGGCACTGGTGAAAAGGATCTGGGGGCAACCGTGGATCACAAATTGAATATGAGTCAACAATGTGATACAGTTGCAAAAAAGGGCTAATATTCTGGAGTATATTAACAGGTGGAATTGCCCCACTCGACTCAGCACTATTGTTCAATTCTGGGCGCCACACTTTAAGGAAGATATGGACAAATTGGAGAGTGTCCAGGGCAATGCAAAGAAAACGATAAAAGGTTTAGACAACCTGACCTTTGAGGAAAGGTTAAAATAACGGGGCATGCTTAGTCTTGAGAAAAAAGAATGCGGGGAGACCGGATGACAGTCTTCAAATATATAAAGGTCTGTTATAAAGAGAACAGCGATCAACGGTTCTCCATGTTCACTGAAGCCTGGCAAAAAATAAGGGAGCAGCAAGGGAGATTTAGGTTAGATATTAGGGAAAACTTTCTAACTATATGTCTGGATGTTATGCTCTGCTTTAATTTCAGTGCATTATACTAGCCACTTCTTCATGGTACTCACTAAATGCGCAAATCTGCGAAATGCAAGATACTTACCAAAAAAAAACTAGTGTAATGGAAGCCTTTTACAGGAGTCCTATATCTCTCTTCAGACAAATATTTTGAATTTGCTGCAAATTTATTCTAAGTCCAGATTTATCTGGCTACAGCAGGCCATTTTCCTGTGACAAATTTTTGTTTCACTAACATAAGCTTTTATTTGCCAACACAGTATATGTTGTTATTCTGTACTGTCAAGGATTGAAAGCAAAAATGAAACATATTTAAAATTGCACAAACCAAAGTTGATTTTGACCTGTTCTTTTCTGATGTGCAACGAAGTATCTGGTCTTACATTCTTCAATTACAGACAACTTGAAATGACTGAATTGAGAGACAATGAAGTCTAGTGGCTTGGTCACTGGACCGAGAGTCCAGACGCGAGTTCTATTCCCAGCTTTGTCACTGACATGCTGTAGGAGACCTCTCTGTGACTCTGTTTCCCCTCCAGCCTCTCTCTGTCTTCCCTATTCAAATTGTAAATGTTTGGACAGAGACTGCCTCTTCACCATCTAGCACAATGGGGTCCTGATCTCTATTGTGGTTTCTAGGTACTACTATAAGATTGACTCAGAACCAACAAATTATGAACACAATTACCTTAGGGAACATGTGTTCCTATTCCTGTTACCCTAGTCCTCCTTTCGCTAGTATTGTTTGTTACATCTAGTTGTTGTGTCTTGTCTTAAACACAACTGTAAATTCTTTAGGGCAGGGACTGTGCCCTCCAGTATGTTTGTTCAGTGCATGGGGCCCTGCTTCAGAGTGGGGCCACTAAGTAATAACCCAATATAAATCATAAGTTTTGCGCTTACAATAGCATTTTGCATTTATACAGCACTTTTCATCTGAAGATCCCATAAGTTTTACAAAGAAGGGTAAGCTTTATTATCCCAATTTTACAGATACAGAAACTTACTGAGCACCCACATGACTTGCCCATCATCACACAATGAGCGCAAGTGGCAGCAGAATTGGAACTAGGATCCATATATCCGGATCATAGAATATCAGGGTGGGAAGGGACCTCAGGAGGTCATCTAATCCAACCCCCTGCTCAAAGTAGGACCAATCCCCAACTAAATCATCCCAGCCAGGGCTTTGTCAAGCCTGACCTTAAAAACCTCTAAGGAAGGAGATTCCACCACCTCCCTAGGGAACCCATTCCAGTGCTTCACCACCCTCCTAGTGAAAAAGTTTTTCCTAATATCCAACCTAAACCTTCCCCACTGCAACTTGAGACCATTACTCCTTGTTCTGTCATCTGGTACCACTGAGAACAGTCTAGATCCATCCTTTTTGGAACCCCCTTTCAGGTAGCTGAAAGCAGCTATCAAATCCCCCCATCATTCTTCTCTTCTGCAGACTTAATAATCCCAGTTCCCTCAGCTTCTCCTCATAAGTCATGTGCTCCAGCCCCCTAATAATTTTTGTTGCCATCTGCTGGACTCTTTCCAATTTTTCCACATCCTTCTGGTAGTGTGAGGCCCAAAACTGGACACAGTACTCCAGATGAGGCCTCACTAATGTTGAATAGAGGGGAATGATCACGTCTGTCCCTCGATTTGCTGGCAATGCCCCTATTTATACAGCCCAAAATGCCGTTAGCCTTCTTGGCAACAAGGGCTCACTGTTGACTCATATCCAGCTTCTTGACCACTGTAACCACTAGGTCCTTTTCTGCAGAACTGCTGCCTAACCATTCGGTCCCTAGTCTGTAGGAGTGCATGGGATTCTTCTGAGTCTGGGGATCTCTCTGCTAAATCCCATTGCTTCCACTGAGGTGATATAATCCTACACAAAACATGCCCTTTATTCTTATAATTGCTGATGTGAAACTTGGGTAAATGTATATAATGTATGACAAACATTTTGCTTGGGAATGCAGTTTGGAATTTTCACATCTTTTCCTCTTCTGGATATACATAAAGTGATCACTGAGATCAGAGCGTTTTCCTGAGCAGCATTCTGACGTATCTGAGCTAATAGACCACTGGCAGAGAGTGGAGTAAATACAATAAAAGGTCACTGCAACTCTTTCTTTCCTTCCTAAAGGTTGATAACCTCTATCCAGGAGTTTTATGGACTCTACTGTCTCTCAGATGATTCACAGAATTCAAAAAGTTAGGACCTCTGTAACTCACCTTTTCATAACATTCAACTTGGACATACATGAGGCTGCTCTATAAATGAAAAAAGTGTTTGTATTCCCACACACCCCACCTTCTGCACTACTTTTCCATAACTGATTTTCCACAACTAATTCTACTGAAGCCTGGCGTTACCTTCTTTTGTAGAGTAGCCATCAGTGACACCATAAGGCGGCCATTTCTGAAGTTCTATATGTATTGAAAATGTCCCACAGAAAAATTCCCATTACAAAACATTGTCTGACTCTGTAGCAGCCAGTGGAACATACATGATTCTGAATTACCTGCAGAAATGAGCTCTTCTTTTATTTTGAGATGACTGCTCAAAACCACAAAGAATAGCGGGGGATTTAAAATTGAGTGACACACTTTAAATGGATAATTACAAACTATTTCTAATTATATCCTGTTCTATTCAGCTCGTGTAAACACAGATGTCATAAACAGCAATCAAACAACAATAATTAGATGAATTAGATAGAACAATTTGATGAAACCCACAAATTCCACAGAAAGTTGCTGTACATATTAGATTTCCACTTGTGTTTAAATGTGGTTTTGGATGCTCTAAGATGACTGTAGTCTCAGTTGTATTTTACCTGTACTGAACACGTTGCAGCAATAACACCATCTACTGGCGTTTCAGAGAAAGGGTCAAATGTTCGATCTGGCCGTCGCATGAAATCTGGTTTAAGGAGATACCTTATTTTAAGAAAGAGAAGAAGAAATGTATTTACGTACGGAACTTTAAATTGCCACTTTATTTATTATAAGTAATATTGATGGTCTAGCTTTAACCAATGAAATCCCCCAGGGTATTTTAAAATACATACTGCCATTCTGATTATAATTCATGCAACTGTGAGGGGAAAAAAAAAAAAACCTAAGGTGATCCGGACTAAGTGTTTTTATTCAAAATTGTTTTTTAAAGAATCAGACTCCACCCCAACCAAGATTTATTTAGTAAATTACCTCCTGAAGTGGATTTCTTCATCTGAATTATAAACCCTTGAGGAAAAGCACTGATAATGTTAGTACTGACGGACACTTAATTATAGTGGTGTGAATGGTAGTGCGATAATAGCACTTACACTGCCTCCCTGGGGACTATACCCTGGCTCAACATATCAATGAAACCCATGTGTGCACTGATGAGTAACAAATGAGGATTCTGATTTTAAAATAGAATGGCGGTGTTCTGGAGTCCAGCTGTGTCAGAGATGAAGGGAATTCTCTCCCAACAATGGAAGAAAATGTGCAACTTGAATCATCCAGCCAATTCAGCAGCTATGCACAGATAGCAGCTGTTAGACGCTCATATTTTACCCATAACACCGTTTCTGCTAAGCATCATTAGTACAAATGGTTATCAAGGTCTAGACTGCAATCAGGAAAAATTAAAAAGGTGCTGGAGGAGCTATTAGGACAAAAAGAATCTCAGTTTCACTCTCTCCCGTTTTGACGTCAAGTTTGGTTTCTATTAAGGAAAGAAATTTTCCTCAGCATTATATAATGAGTGTGTGTCGCTTTCAAAAATGACAAGCCCATGTAATCATTTAAAACAGATATTTGGAGTGAAAGGGGAAATATTGGCTATTTTTAGGATGCATTTTAGCCTTGATTGGCTGCGTTAAGGATCAGTGGGACTGACTGTGCTCTGACACTGATCTAAATCTGGAGTGACTCACTGAAGCCAATGGAGTAACACCAGTGTGAAACCGGGATAGGTCAGAGAAGAAATCAGGAGGCCCACTATATCTACAATATACTCACAGGCACAGGGAGCAGAACATATCATACATGTTACATTTTTTTATTCCATAACACCAGCACATTTCCTCCAAACAGTTTGGTGCATAAATCAAGCTTGTTCTTTGGATAGTTCCAAAGGACTAAACAGCAAGTGCATTTTCATTGTGCTGTTGGGCGATGGAGCAGAGAGACCATGCATTGCCAACCCTGACTAATGGCGCCGTCCCAAACAGCTGCCAATAAAATATTTATACTGCATCAAACCTTCCATGTACTATGCATATTACAGAAACATTACTTTAGCAATGTTCTAGGGCGTATCCCATATTCCATTATGTATCTAAGGGCTGGTCCACACTAACCCCCCAGTTCGAACTAAGATACGCAACTTTAGCTACGTGAATAACGTAGCTGAAGTCGAAGTATCTTAGTTCGAACTACAAGGTACTTACCGCGGGTCCACACGCGGCAGGCAGGCTCCCGTGTCGACTCCGCGTACTCTTTTCGCGGAGCAGGAGTACCGGTGTCGACGGCGAGCACTTCTGGGATCGATTTATCGTGTCTAGACAAGACGCGATAAATCGATCCCAGAAGATTGATTGCTTACCGTCGAACCTACAGGTAAGTATAGATGTACTCTTAGATGTCAGAGAGGCACACAGAACCGTTCAAGCCAATGACTGATGCAGGGGTAATTTTTTGTTTGAAAATTTCTTTTGAAAGTAAAACAAGTTTTAAAAATACGAAAGGAGCAGCAGGGAAGCATCGACTTGGGTTTATCTGATTTCAGTCCGCTCCTAAGCCACCTTTTTTTGTTGCTGTTGAGAAGATCACAACTGCTCCATTTTGGAAAAATAAACTGGTTTTAAGCTTGACTGAGACACGTGACCATTTCCTGGGAAATCACCAGACACATTCTCATGCTTTGTATTTTATTTTTGTTTTATTTAGTACAATACTACATGCTGCTTTCTTCAATTTTTTATTATTCATTATTTGTATTGCGATAGTGGCTGGAGGACTCAACCAAGTTTGTACCCTCCCTAACAAAATGGGGCCTCAGTCACATTGTAAGAGACAGTCCTTTCCTCAGAAACCAGATAGACAAGACAGTCAATGGGTGAGGGAAAGGAGATAGTATTACCCGCATTTTATAGACGAAAACCTTTTCTAAACTTCATACACTAGGTTAATACAAACTCTTTCTGGATGCACTAGTATCCAGAATTAGACATCACCAGTAAAATCACCTACTTTTACAGATATTGAACATTTCGTGGCTATAACAAGTGCACTACAGCAAATGAATTTCAACTAACCACCAAATAAAATGGCTGATGTATGCAAATTCTCTCTACCGCTGAACATGCATGCAGGATACCAGATAAATGAATATATAAATCTTATAGTGACAATTACAGTAGTGAATACCAAAAATTCTATTACTAAGACAATTGTCTTATTTTCACAGTCATTCAAGACCAGCTAGAGACCTGGGAAATAATTCTCTGTAGTAACTCAGAGCCCTCCCCATCTAGTGTCCCGTCTCCAGCCATTGGGGATTTTTGCTACTGGCAGTTCCCAATGGGCCACATGCCACTGTAGGCAGTCCCATTATACCATCCCCCCCATAAACTTATCAAACTCAGTCTTGAAGCCAGTTAGGTTTTTTGCCCCCACTGTTCTCCTTGAAAGGCTGTTCCAGAAAGTCACTCCTCTGATGATTAGAAACCTTCACCTAATTTTGAGCCTACACTTGTTTCGTGATCTTTATAATTTGTCACACAAAGTCTCTTCTATTTCATTTCATAAAATTGAGTGTGGCTGAAAAGTATATTAAGCACACTACTTTGCAAGCATAAATCAACCCCAGGAATTCTGCTCATCTCTATTCTATACCTAGCAGACGATTTTTCATTTGTAACACATAATTAGAAGTGACAAAGTTTTATAAAAACCATAGTATGGTGCTCTGATACATAGTGAACATAGTTTAAATAACTTTACTCACCCGCACGATCCATTATATTCAAATTTTCCCTGATTCAATTGCATTGCTAAATCTGTCAAGAGACAAAAATAATTTAATATCTTATCTCTGTGAATAAGGCAGATGTAGAGCAAACTTCTTTACACAGGGAAATATGATGCACAGCTTTTTGCCCAAGGATAAACACTTTAACTTAAGGTGATTTCTACACACACAACTAGAAGACTTTGGATTTCTTTACTATGACAAAGTCTTTCTTTATCCACCAGACTAAAATCTAATGTGCATAAAAAAATAGACTATAGTTACAAAAGTGTTAGGCCCTGATCCTGCAAGTCACTGGGACTCTACATGAGCACAAGGGTTTGCCTGCATGGATCAGTTTACAGGATCGGGGCCATAGAGACTACAGGAACTATTTTCAGCTCAGATGCTTATTGAAAAGTCTGAATATTATTCAATTCATTTATATGAATTTATATGGAGGACTTCTCCTTCCACAGATCTTCTTTGTGTTAATCACATCAAATGGGTCTTACAAGTCCTCTCCTCCAAAGTCCTCTGTTCAATGCCATATAGTCTATCACATCACATCCTAATAGGTCTTCCTTTATGAAATCCTACCTTACTGGGTCGGCCTCACTGTCAGTTGTCTTCAATCTTAATCTGTTGGATTCTTACCCACATATTTGTCAGAACTGTGCTTTACATGACCAAGCCATCTGAGCCTGCATTCCCTCATTTTTTTGATTATGGATGTTACTTTGTGCATGTCTCTAACATATACATTCCTCACGTGGTCTTTCTTGCTTACATCACTCAGAGATCCCAACATTTGCATTTCCGTAGAGCAGATCATTTGCTCATGTGTCTTCTTTGCTGCCCAACTCTCAGCACCATACATTATAACTGGATGGACCACTGCTTTATAGACTTTCCCTTTTCATCTTACTCGTCTCCTCCTGTCACATACTGCACATATATCTACAGACACAGCCAGTAAATACATTAAAAAAAAAAAAAAAACCTAAAATTTACTAACACAAATTTTTCCTTCAAATTTCCAATCACACACTTAGCCTATGAAGAACTTCTCTCCTATTTTTAGTGATAACTCTGGCCTCCTTTCGCCCAGAGTTCCCAGAATGCACATAAGAAACAAAACTAAATTGCCTCCACAACATAAAAATATGGGATTTTGAATGCACACATACTAGCAATTTCCTTACTTGGCAGCACCCACGCTTAACACATCAGCCTTCCAAAGTCTATTTAGTGGGCTGACTTCCATTCCCTCACCTATCCTCCAGGCTCTTAGTGCGGCCTTCTGACAGAACACTTAACAGAGCAACGCTGCTTTCCTGCCCCCGCCTCCCCCCATAGTAATCATTTACAACACAAAGGGCTGAGAATGCTGTGAGGGGATGGGTGCAGACCCAGGGAGAAGGATGAAATTTGCACTGCTTCCTTTACCCCCACACTGTGTCCCCTTCCGGACTGATTTACAAGCAACACTTGTATGTCTCAGTGCAGCTCTCTCTAGTCTCTCTCAGCTAGAAGTCAATGATGGCAGTGATGCAGAGCTTTGTGGAAGAGGAGTCGCAGAGGAAAAATGGATATGATCATTAGGACTTTCTGGGGCACTGAGCACATCACCAAAGGGAAAAAATAAGAACAATAGCCCTTTAGGTTTGTCGTGGAAAGAATTACCCACGCACTGATTTTAGTTTACAGACTCAGAGCCTGAGGCCTTTATTGCAATACATACCAAACACGTTTGGGATATAGTTCAAAAACTGACACCCCAAGGGCCGCTCGCCGGCGGGTTTTTATTTCATTAAACCGCAAGCAAAAGTACAGACAATATGTCATGAGTTAAGAAACTGGGGTCACGAGTTAAGAAACTGGGGTTGGGGTCAGTCCCCCCCCCTTGGTACCTTCCTCATTATTTTCCGAGAAGTGGGTGTTTATTTGGGTAGAGGGGCGCTTGGTGGTTTTCCCCAGGGGTGGTACGGCATCAGTTTGGGTACATTTCTCGGCAAGGCACATGTTATTTTCCGGGGTTTTTTGGTTAGGGGTTAAGGGGGCGGGGGTTATAGGACGCTAAAAGAAGGTCTATGATTGGTTAATTTGCAGATAGCTGGAATTGGAAAATATTTACAGATAGCTTGCAACTGCAAGAATGATTAACTCTTTTGCAAAAGTAATTTCTTAATGTAAGCGGATATTCTATTTTTTGAGCAGTTTCATAAACTTGCGGTTATTATGTTGCTAAAGCAGTTTTTGCTATAGCTTTTAGCATCATTCTGGGTTTTTACTCCCCCCCTTCCTCTGGTCATTACCCTTGACCGAGTTTAGCAGACAACCATGTTGTTCAGTCTTGCTCATGCTAAGGCCTGTACTACTTTGTATAAAGGCCGTCAGCATGACAGATCTCTGCTAGAGGGTTTATTTTGGGGCCTTCAGATTCAAAGCTCTGGCTATTAAAAGGAAGGCCCGCCTGTTCTATTTCCCCACAGGTTAGAAGATGACACTGGAAAAATTGGTCTGGCATGTACAGCCAAATATTTTTCTTGATTCAGTGCAAAAACTAATAATTATGTGTTTTTCCCCCGCCAAAAGGGTAAACCAGTTATCCCTCAGCATAGGAGAGAACCATGGAAACTCCCAATCTGTCTGCCTGCCACCAGCTTAAGTGGCTTGCATAGAATCATAGAATATCAGGGTTGGAAGGGATCTCAGGAGGTCATCTAGTCCAACTCCTGCTCAAAGCAGGAGCAATCCCCAGACAGCTTTTTGCCCCAAATCCCTAAATGGCCCCCTCAAGGACTGAACTCACAACCCTGGGTTTAGCAGGCCAATGCTATCCCTCCCCCCAAAGCCTATCCCATTTCCCAGTGCTAACAATGAGATTTGCCAGTAATTGCTAACTGGTCTAGAAATATAGCTGACATGTAATTATTATTATTTACTATGTTATCCGGTGTGTTCCTCCAATGTAATGTTCTCTATGGAAGCTGTACATTTGGTTGTTGCAAAGATAGGACTTTTGTGAAGAGGGTGATTATTTTAGAAGTAAAAATTATATCACTATTACATTTATTTGAGAGCCTAAAGTGTCTTGCTAATTAATTTTGCAACTAAAAGGAGACTGAATTTTCTTCCATGCATTTTTCAAAACAATTCTTCCTTGTCTTATGCTTCCATGATTCCATACACATCATCATAGCGTTTAGCCATATGTCTGTTTCCTCAAAAAATGCCAGGAGGAAGTCTGTGGCATCTGTCTGAGTGTTCCTGCCCAAGCCTTTCTCTGGAATTTAGGTTCACTGGACATCACTGCCTACCTGGGGTCTGAAAGTTCAGTGAGACCATCTGGCAGCCAGCGTTCCAGAAAATTTGAGGCATGTAATTACTGGAATCCACTCGGCCTCCCTTGGGGTATATTCGACTCATTTGTCGTTTATTATAACTATGTAACACGTTAAGGAAAACAAAATAAAAACAACATAGAGACTTAAGATCATTTACTCATACCATTATTATTTCTTATATGATGTATCCTATTTTCCACGCTTCCGCGTGGACAATATATTGTAAAATTACAACTAAATGATTCTTGTATATAGGACAGACGTCTACTGGCTAACCAAAAACAGAACTGGTATTCGGTATTCTACTTTTAATAGAAGGATACTTCACAAATTCAATTGCATGCGTCTTCAAATACCCTAGTCCAACTGATTCATTAAAAGAGGACATATTGTAATGAATATTGCGTTCTAGAACAATAAGAAGTAAAATTCATTTTAAAATACAGAGTATAAAACGGAGCAAAATACAAAACCATGCAATAAATACTATGCAATGCAGTAACATAGATCTCTTTGTTTTTCTACTACCTGCCATTTTACAGAACCAAATTACATTTGAAATAATCTTAACGGATGTTTTCTTATTTGTCATTCTCTTCTCTGTAAGACCATTCTTGTGAGCCATCAAAACTTGGCTTTTATATTTATGAAAACATTTCAATTACGTAAAGAGCATGAGTGGTATAACTAGATACTAGAAAGTAATATGGTACATGTTTTAGGGTATTATATATATATCACAATAAGCAAACTGTTGACCTTTGTGACAATCACATTTATCCTACGTTACTGAAAGAGAAAAAAGCAGTAGATCTACAGTACATGATCTATTCTTTGCAATGAGGTACAATATGTTAACTTAACATACTCCTAATAATTCAGTGCCTCCCTGTGGATGACAAATGGAATAACAAGTTCATTCTATATTCCAGGTAAGTGTTCTGTAAATACCAGACAAATGGAGTTAACTAAACTACAACAAGAATTTTAAACCGATTCTAAAAATAGCAAATTGGATATAAGAATCATTACACGAAACTAAGTAGAAGTAAGAAGACAAATACTGTTGTTTCATTCAACCTTTTATGTTACCTTCTGCTACATGGAAACCTTGAAACTTTACGGGCTGAGCATAGTTGATCATTGTTGATAAATATGGATGTATATTGGTTGTAGCACCCACATATTTGTAAGAGGCCATCCATGCTTGTTCATCTTCAACAGTTACTATACCCTGAAAGCACATTTAAAAGTATATCCACAATCACTTTTTTTTTGCACTTGTTGGAGTTTTCAACACGACGTAAAAAATGATGCCTTGTCTCCAGAAATTAAAATAGACACATAGTGACACAAAAAAGTTGGAACCTCAATGCTGCAGTTACAGTCTATTCCGTTATTGATATATGCAGAACACTCAATGTTGCGTCTGATGAAGTGGGCATTCACCCAAGAAAGCTTATGCTCCAATACTTCTGTTAGTCTTAAAGGTGCCACAGGACCCTCTGTTAGTCTTTAAAGATTCAGACTAACACGGCTACCCCTCTGATACTTGACTCAATGTTAATGGGCATCATGTATGAGGTTTGATCTCCGAATTAGTGAGCAATATTATAAGATGTTAGTAAAACAAATTAGAATCCAGGATATTGATTAAAAAAAAGTCAAAGGGGACTGAACAATGCTGTGGGATAACACCCTGTCTTATTGGCATCGGTTGTCTCTATAGTGTAGACAACCTCTTAGACTGACAAGGAAGGGCATTACCTGTCAGTCACTGATTGCCTGGGGGAGTTGAGTGACCATGGTGAAGCCCATGTTGTCTGGTTTGCAGTTCACACTTAAATTAAATTTTCCATGGTCCATATAACCACACCAATACTTAATTTTACCATTGTTAGCAGGGCCCAATCCCACAAGCGGTCCACAGGAAAGTCAATGAATGTTCCACATGCAGAGGGGCTTGCAAGACTGAGCTCTTGACATGTAAAACACTAACACTGACATTCTGTAGCAGTGCAGAATATGACTTTATCATCATGCATTTTTTGTTATCAGGTTAATTTTTACCAGTCTGCTGACTACAAATTAAAACAAACTTCTTTAGATCTGCAGGCCATGATTTTTCAGACTTGATTAGTAATTTTGGATGTCTCAATTTGTGGGAGGCCAATTTGAGACATTTTAAGGAAGCCTGATTTTCAGCAAATGATGAGCACCTATCCTCTGAAAATCAGGCCCTTTCAAGGTGTCCAAAGCTGGCCACCCAAAATCACCAGTCACTTTTCACAACCTTGGTCCTAAAGTGTATAAATGAAAAAATGCACTGGGATGGAAATCAATGAGAGTTTGTATCCTACTACAGGAGAACAGGGCCCCAGGACTATAACCATACAATACTCTAATGACACAAGAGTCCTCCTAGTTGAGGATGTACCAAGGCAATCTACTGATTATTAACTTTAATATATTCACTTACACATAATTTGTAGACTAAAAGGTCTGACTCTCATTACAATATCCACAGCAGGGGATCTAGGCTTTTAAAACAGGACTGTAGGATTTGGGAATAAGAGGCTGGGATGCCACTTACAGCCATCCCCCCTGAGCTGAAGGAATGATTACCACAACACATGGCCTTTGTAGGGTGCTGAAGTGAGTTAAGGATGAAAAAAAATTAGGATCCCTGTAGACCTGCATCTCAAGAAAAGAAGCAGAACCCCCCTAAAAAGCAGAGGAGACTGAAACAAAGTGTGGTCAGGAACAGTTTTAAATGACAGAAAGGAAGAATGCATGGAGACAAGTAGGAGGAGGGAGGGAGGGTGTGAGACTAACAGAAGATATTCTTGGAGGAAGATAAATGCACAAATCCCAAGGGAAAGAAAAAGAAAAAACAAAGAGAAAGAGAGATAAATAAAGTGGAGCAGGATGAAGGGAGTTGGAAAAAAGTTGGCGTGATTTCTGTCAATCCGTTTTAAGGAATCACATTCCCAGGCACGTGAGATTGGGGTGCAGTTGTTTCTACTGGGATCAGATATTTCTAAGTGAGGGCAGGTGATGCATCCCTGTTTTTCCCCCATTAATATTATCCCACTGATTTCCCCCAAAATCCTGTGAATAAGGGGAGTGGGGAAGATGGAACTGCAATTTATTGGCCATCATTACAAGGAGAAAGGAGCCACAAGGTGCAAAGAAATAGAGTGTAAAATAGTTATACAATTATGAATGTATTGTAGATAAAAATGTTTATATATAAAGAAATATAATAGAAACTACATAACATCCTATGTGTCACCTTTTTATTGTTTTCTTGTTCAGAATCTTCCAGAGCCTAAGGAAAAAATATATATACACATTACCCAAAGAAACTGTAATATGAAACACTCCTAGTTATAAAAGAAAACCCTCAAATGGTTAATGCATTTGGCAAAAAGTATATCCCCTTCCAATTGATTATATGGTTCATCTATCATTTAACTCTCAAAGGTTTGCAGTATCTTTCAAATTCAAAAGGGGTGGAACGATACAGCTGCTAGCATTGGTTAAAGGAGTATCATGCGGGGAATAGCCAAAAGCTCATGGGGAGAGAGTGCGCACACATGAAAGATCATTTGCCATCCTATATTCAGGGTGTCCAGACTTCGAGGGCGTTTGAAGATACAAGGATTGCAGCTGCTCTGTACTACGTGCTGTAAATGTCCAAATGTGGACGAATGCTTCTATCTGCCCCAAGAGACTGCAAGGTTACTTGCCACTAGAGTTCCATTCACTGAGTGACTCCCTGTGGTTTCTTCCTTCAGTTATAAGCCGCTACCACTGAGAACCTTAGGAAAATAGTGACTTGGCTCTCAATGTATGTACAGAGAGAATCACGATTTACTGTCAAGCCATAGATCAATGAGGGAGCAAAGAGGGGCTCATGCAGAGGATGGCTGACCACTCGGAGTAACCAATAGGGCAGTTGGGGGCCTGCTAGTTCAATAAGCAAAACAGCCCTACAGCAGAGAAGGAAAATCTGCAGGTCATTCGGAAGCTCTGTAAAAGGTCCTGAAGAAGCCAGGATGCTGAATCAAAGACAAAGCAAGCAGGCAGCTCTGATTATTTGTGATACTGCTGTTGAGGGACAGGTTGTGAAAGGCAGTTTGTACAGCAAGGAGAACTTCACCAATCGATATTTTTATCTCAAACGAGCCACAGCAAGCCATGCAGGAGAGAAGAAGGGCAGAATGCTTCAATGACAGAGGAGAATGCTACGGTACCTCAGTGGCAAGCAGGCTCTGGTGCCTTGGGAGCCAGCATAGCTTAATTTTCAATTCCACTGTACTGTATCTAGTTATGGACAAGTGCTATACCAAGTAATGTTCGCTTACCAAGTACAGAATGTCAAACCACTAAGATAAGGCGGTGGAATCTCCATCCTTAGAGGTTTTTAAGACCCGGCTTGACAAAGCCCTGGCTGGGATGATTTAGTTGGGGTTGGTCCTGCTTTGAGCCGGAGGTTGGACTAGATGACCTCCTGAGGTCCCTTCCAACTCTAATATTCTATGATAAGTACCAGTGGAAGAATAAGACCTTGTGCCCAGTCTGCCCTCTGAGATCCCAGTGTTATCCTCGCCAACTGCGGGTATTTTCCTGCTACCTGATCTATTTCACTGTTTCATAAATGCACAGCAAGTGGTAGTGGGTGTCTGCTGTTCAGAGAGCCCGGCACAAAAATAACTCAGGTAAGGAATGGGCTGAGGCCACGCCAGGAGTAGTTCCGGAGCGACGAAGCTGATATTCACCCCATAGTACGACTCTGAAATTGTGACACACAATTCACAGCCAGGTACTGTTATGTAGGAAGGAAACTGTTTGCAGCCGTGTCAAACAATTTTTGGCCAAAACCTGTAGTCTGTGCACAGTGATTTCCCAGATATAGCTCTCATTTGCCACAATAGGAGTTTTGATTGAATAAGCACAGCAGGTTTTGGCTTGTTAAATTTTATATCACCACGAATTTAAGTGTCAGCAGTTCTGCTGGAAAAATCCCTGTGTGATTCATACTGTATTTTCTCCTATAACTAACACATAGTGTGATCCTTCCGCAAAATGAAAGGTCTTTCCCAGCGATCTCCAGGGAAAAATCTTCCAAGAGAATATAGGTCAGAAGCAAGCCTACCTTTTTGACACTATTGGCAACAGCTTCTTTTTGACTCAAGTCATCTGCAGAAAGCTCAGTTCCAAATTTTAATTCTGGATGGGCTTCTTCTTCTTGATCAGCTACACAACAGTGAAAAGGAAGGAAATGAGCATGAAAAACATAGCAGCAGATATTTTTGTGGAACCAGTTCAAAAACCATCACACCACTGTGAATTGGCTCATTTTCTAAAGCGAGTAAAACTAAGGAGGTAGAAAGATTTCCAACAAGTAGTGGGTGTTTAAAAGAAGTCCCTCAGATTCCTCGGTTTACTAGCTTTTATCTAGTAAATGCTAACCTCCATTCAGTAAAACGGTGTGTAAGAATAAATCTGTGGATCAGACGTAGATACTGAGAGAGAAGTTTAGCATATTCTTGGAAAATTCATGAATTTGTCATAGGAAAATGTAAAAATCGTGGACCTGGGGTAACAAAAATGAAATGAAGCCAGGGCTCTTTAATTATAAATTCAAAAGTTTTGGTGCCACCATCTGAGTTCTCATATGCCTAGACCCATTCTCTTTCCTTTTATCCATTCTCTTTTATACATGGATCTCTTTCATTTATTTTAACAAATTGTTAGTGGCTTCAAAGGAGCCAATATGGTCTCTTATGTACAGGCTATTTTAAAATGTATTTATCTACTTAGATTTAAATAATTAAAAAAGATGTCTATCCAAGCCTCTAAGTGCCCTAACACATAATTACTAATACAGTAAAATCCCAGCAACATTACAGCAATCATTTCAACAGGATCCCAGCCAGCCAGTTACAGAACATTCTTTCCACCCCTTTGTCATCTAGGAAACACCCTCAGCCCACTCCAAAACCCTGCCGAACAGGTGTCTCTTGCAGCACGGCTGGCAGGTCACCAGATCTGGGATACTTCAGACTGAATGAGGGAGCAAGTTCCAGACTCCCGACCTCTCACGGAGAATGCATGGACAACCAGCCCTTCTCTTTTATAACAAGGGGAGTCTAGCTCAAGCATCTCGCTGAAGGCAGCTGTGGCATGGGGAGAGAGATGGTCCCTCACATGGGCCAGTCATGGGAAATGTAAGACTTTACAGGTGGTCATAATCCAACACCATAAACTCAACCTAGAGACCAATGGGCAGCCAGTGCAGATCTTGATGTCAGAAACTCCCCACATGATGCCCCGCTGAATAAGTGAGCCACAGCTCTCTGCACCATCTTCAGTCTCCAAACGATTTAAAGGTGCAGCCCCGTGTAGAGTGCATTGCAACAGTCCAATTGCGAGGTAACAAAAACAGGTAACACCGACAAGATCCACATCCACATTTGCAGCCTCCTAACCAGGTGCAGATGGTAAAAGTGGATTGGGTCACTGCTGTAATATGAATGTCACACAGCAGCTGATGGTCTAGGATCACCTCTGAGTTGCAAACACAAGTAACTAATGGCAGATGTACTGCCTCAGCCTAAGAGGCGGATATTACCTCTGCCATCTCCTCCGGCTGCTTTCCCTGGCAGCCTCATTGCCTCAGTCTTGTCTGGGCTGAACTTCAACTGGCTCACTCTGATCCATGCTCCAAACTCAGCTAGACATGGGCTGAGGCACTGAACCGCATCGTTCAAGTTGGATGAGACAGACACACACAGTTGGGTGTCATTAGCCTACTGAGGACAACACACCCAGCACCTTGCGACTAACCCTCCAATCAGCCCCAGATACAGGTTGAACAGATCAGGTGATGGAATGGCACTGTACAGCACCCTGCTTTTGAGAGCTTCAAAAGAAGAGCAAATGTCCACAGCTACCCATTGAGATCTCTCCAAGAGAAAGGAATGGAACCAGCGAACAGCAGCTACCTCTACTCCCACGAGAGTCTGCAGGCAAATCAACACCATCTTGTGATCTATGGTAATGAAGACAGCCGATAGGTCTAATAATACCAGCATGGAAACCTAGGGCTTGTCTTCACTACGGGGCTAAATTGGCGCCGCTGTGATCAATGCAGCGGTGTCAATTTAGTGGGTCTGGTGAAGACGTAATAAGTCAATGGGAGAGTTTTCCCACCTCAATGAGGGGCGGAAGCTACGTCAATGGGGAAGCGTATCCTGCCGACATAACACGGTGTCTACACCACCCTAAGTCAGTTATGTTGCTCAGGAGGGTAGGTTTTTTACACCCCTGAGTGACATAACTTACATCGACTTAAGTGGTAGTGTAGACA
>NC_048300.1:10660574-10783653 GCF_013100865.1 Trachemys scripta elegans | reverse complement strand
CACTTCTTCAGATGCAAGTAATGCCTCTGAAGAAGTGAGGTTCTTACCCACGAAAGCTTATGCTCCCAATACTTTTGTTAGTCTCAAAGGTGCCACAGGACCCCCTGTTGCTTTTTACAGATTCAGACTAACACGGCTACCCCTCTGATACTTGACACAATGATGACAGCACACCTGCTCTATGAGAGATTCCATCTGTGTTACATTTTAGCGTGGACAGCACAGATTAGGACCCAGAATTCCATTTCAAGTTATAAGTATTTATAATTTCTACACATTTATACAGAGGGCAAAACTTTGCCATTGATATGAAACACAAGTGAAAACAAAATGTCATGCATAGTGAATATACAGTATATTCGTCATTTTGGAAAGTTTGGTAAAACATTATTCAGTTATCTAAAGTGCATACTTTTGTATTGATTTAAAGGCTCAATGAACTTTACTTACTTTTTTCCACTTCAGGTTTCAGCCTCTTGTTTTTTATAAGTATCTTTCTTTTGAGATCATTAGGGGATGGTAAGGGTCTTCCTGGTTCAAGCTACAAAAATGGAGAGAAAGGCTTATTGAGCATGATTTGCAATGATATTCTCATTTAACCTCTCTGACCACACGTTTTGGGCTGGATTTTGACTTTAGGACCAGTGTGAGCAAGGGACACTGAGGGCTGGTCTTCACTATGGGGAGATCGACGCTGCTGCAATCAATGCAGCCGGGGTCGATTTAGCGGGTCTAGTGAAGACCCGCTAAATCAACGGCAGAGCGCTCTCCAGTCAACCCCGGTATTCCAGCTCCCCGAGAAGATTAAGGTAAATCGACAGGAGAGCATCTACCGTTGACACTGCGTAGTGAAGACACCGTGGTAAGTCGACCTAGACTACGTCGACTCCAGCTAAGTTATTCACATAGCTGGAGTAGCGTAACTTAGGTTGACTTACCCCAGTAGTCGAGACAACCCCTGACTAAGCAGAACCACGGAAGGGGTGTTGTGTAGCCAGGGCAAGATGGAGACAATGACCTAAAGGGAGGACTTCCACTTCCTCTGCGGCCATCCCCTCCCTCCAAATGGGAAGCATGGGATCCCATCCCTCTCTGCTCATGGAAGCTGATGGGATCATTTGACCTGTATATTGTAAACTCCTTATTGTCTCATATTGCTGTAATGAGCTACACACAAAAAGCTCTGAATACATCAGAATAAAAACAACAGTTACATTAAAATATCAACAGGGAGGCAAGGACACTGAAAAAGTCATTCATTTCTTTTCTTCTGCTGCTCGGGATTTTATGTAGCATCAATACAATATTAAAAATAAAAGGTTCATATCAGCTCTTTAACGATCTCTGTGTGTTCAGGTAAGAATGTCCCTCTTTTTCGCTCTGTTCCGTTCAGTATTATCAGATTATTTTGAGGGACGATGTTTGAGAACCTCCTGATCTTAAGTTAGCCACATTCTGGATTTAAAAGCACAGCTAATGTGCAGTCCTTTAATTTTGTTTACCTATCTTGCAGTCTTGCTTAATCACTATTCTTGCCCCTTTTAGCATAACACGTTTAGACATCTACTATTTCCACCTCACATTAAGGTTTGCTAAATTCTAAAAAAGAGAACATGCTGATAAAAACCGTATACCTACTTTGCTAAGAGAGACTGCTGTTATTATTTATCAAATCATCTAAAAACTGAATTCTGCTCTATTATGTTCTCTCTGCTGCTCATAGCTTTCATAAGCGGCAGAATGGGTGCGCTGCCTGACTGCCATCCAGAAGAAAAATACCTCAACAATTAATCGGTAATAATAATATTTTACAAAATACTTATTGTTTGATGATCACAAAACATTTCACAAAAATTAATGAACACAATGCAAGAGTGTGGCAGGAAAGTATCATCATCCTCACTTTACAAATGGAGAAAAAGCAGGAAGAGGTTACATAGCTTTAAAATAAAGCATTTATCACCTGAGCACTGTACAGTAAATAGAAAAGGAATCTCTCCCCTGGAGAAATTACAATCTAAATAGACAAGACACAGAGTGGGAAGGGAAACTGAGGCAGAGAGAACAATGAAGTGACAGAGGTAATGCCACAGATCAGTAGCATACACAGGAGCAAAACCTAGGTCTCCTGATTCCTAGTCCACTGCCATATCTGCAGGACCACACCACCTTGGCAACAGTCAAGTCAGGAGACTGGAGTATCAGCTCAGACACTGACTTCCTGTGTGATTTTAGGCTAGTCACTTAACCTCAGTTCCCTAATATCAATTTCCTAATCTGCTAAATGTCACTAATAATACATACCCAGCTTAACTCACCGCCGTATTGTGAGGTTCCAGCAACCAGTGCACAATCCTGCAAAGATTTATCTATGCGAGTAGTCCTTAGCCAGGTGATAAGGACTATCCCTCCCGGAGGGGTTTGTAGGATCATATCTTTGATGTTTGGGGACGGTATCAAATGACAAATGCTACATATGTGCTAAGTATCATTAAATGACTTGCTCCATATTGGGAAGGGAGAGTAATAACATCTGTTGGCCCATCACTCTCCGCTCTGAGGTGGGCCGTGCATAGGACAGGATCCCCTGGTACAAGCCCCAGCCCACAAAAGAGTACAGATTTGGGTGGTGGGGGAAGGATCTGTTACCCAGATCACAGCTGAAAAGGACAAGGAGTACACTGAGGTAGAAGTGAGTTGGGACTGGAAGATATAGCCAGGGTTAGTAAGGAATCCTAGAACAGGGAGGCAGATCTCTTTGGAGTGGGTGGAGTGGCTAGGTATTCAACCACCACATAAAAAAATAATCATCATCTAGTCAGCTCTGTCACTGTGCAGGACCAGCATCAACAGCCTCTGGGGGAAGCCACTGTCAACCCACCACACCCTGATACCCAAATACAAGGAGAAGCAAACAAAGACGGCAAACAGCATGTGGAACCAACAACAATTGATGCAACATCCTTCCAAGCTAATATCCATTTTCCATTATAATTAAGTAAACTCAATCATTCAATTCCAGGACGAGAATTATGTACAACAGGGGTGGGCAAACTTTTTGGCCCGAGGGCCACATTGGGGCTGCAAAACTGTACGGAGGGCTGGGTAGGGAAGGCTGTGCCTCCCCAAACAGCCTAGCCCCCTACCACTATCCACCACCTTCCTCTTCCCGCCCCCTGACTGCCCCCCTCAGAACTCCCGACCCATCCAACCCCCCCGATCCTTGTCCCCTAACCGCCCCCTCCCAGGACCCCCCACCCCTAACCGCCCCCGGGACCCCACCCCCTATCCAACCCCCCTGCTCCCAGTCCCCTGACTGCTCTGACCCTTATCCACATCCCTGCCCCTGATAGTCCCACCTGGCATCCCACGCCTATCCAACTCCCCCTGTTCCCCATCCCCTGGCCCCTATCCACATCCCTGCCCCCTGACAGACCCCCCCGGGACTCCCATGCTTATCCAACCCCCCGTCCCGTCTGCCCCCCAGAACCTCCGCCCCATCCAACCACCCCCTGCTCCCTGTCCCCTGACTGCCCCCCGGCACCCCCTGCACCCCTTATCCAACCCCCTGGGCCCCTTACCATTCTGCTCAGAGCCCGGAGCCAGACACGCTGCCGCACTGCCCAGCAGGAGCGTGCAAGCCCGCCATCCAGAGCGCTGCCTGTGCGGCACCGTAGCTGGGAGGGTGGAGGGGGGAACAGTGGGGAAGGGGCCAGGGGCTAGCCTCCCCAGCCGGGAACTCAGGGGTCGGGCAGGACCGTCCTGCGGGCCATAGTTTGCCCACCTCTGATGTACAACAATCTCAACATGTACAATGAGGATAAAGTGAAGTCTAGGTTATCATCAACTGTGACCAGCAGTGAATATGTTTTGACTCCACTAGATGTCAGTACAATCAGGTTTCATTTCTCCTACCTCTAAAATACCAGTCTGCAATTAAAAGCTTAGCTAGGTGCCCCCTCTGGGAAAATATCTGCTTCAGCCAGTCTCACGCCTGTCCTGCGTTTTCCTTCCAGAGACATTTAAAACGGCATACAACTACTCATGAAAGGCAAGTTTCAAACTTGCACCAGATGCCTTTTGAAAGTTTGCTTGCTGGATGTGTGCATGGAGGAGGCAGAGTGACACAACTAGAGACAAGCAAAAAAAAACGAAACATAAAACAATGAGCAGCACTAAAGAGCAGAGACCAGATGAGGCTAGAATTGGGTCCTGAAGCAGCAGTAGCCACAGAACTCCTGGTGTGGCACCATTTCTGTCTGGTCACAGGGCCATGAGAAGCAGTCACCTGTGAGGACTGCGCTCAGGTTGGGGATGTTACAGGCAGCCACACATCTCTGCATACCCCTCTGGGTATGGGAACATGGTCTCTGTTATGCATTCTTGCATCTTAACTATCCCTGTCAAATTTAAGCAAAGAGAAAAAAGCACAGCCCTGGAGAAGGTGCCACTAGGCAAAAGGGCCTAGTAATCACTAGGGGCAGTAGCAGAAAGGTGAGACATAGGACTCTCCTTCTGGCTGTCTCTCTCGACAGCGTGGTGCAGCTGATAGCAGTTGTTCACCTCTGGCATTTGGTGGCTGCTGCCAGAGAGTTTGAATGGGTTGTGCAAAGTGGGCAGGCCCTGGAAGAGCATATGTAGACCCTAGAACAGTGGTTCTCAAACTGTGGGTCAGGACCCCAAAGTGGGTCACCACCACATTTTAATGAGGTCGCTAGAGCTGGCTTAGATTTGCTGAAGCCCAAGCCTCACCGCTCAGGGCCAAAGCCGAAACTCGAGGGCTTCAGGGCTCAGGCCCTGCCTGGAGTTGAAGCCCTTGGACAATGTGGCTTAGGTGGGCTCAGGCTTCAGTCCCCCCTCCTGGGGTCGTGTAGTAATTTTTGTTGTTAGAAGGGGGTCGTAGTGCAATGAAGTTTGAGAACCCCTGCCCTAGAAAATAGGTTAGGCCAAGGTTGAATATTGGTAGGCCATGCCTGTTAAGAATGCTCCAGCATTTGCTATATTTCCTGGCTATGTATGAGACTGAAATGCACATGGATTTTAGTTCTCCTGACTGGTCCTCCAGTTCCTGCTTCTGCTGGGAGCTCTTCATCCAATTCAGTTCCTAATGCAGCACTGACAGCAGCCCAGATTCCAAAGCTAGATCTGGACCATGAAGTATGAAATACAAGATGCAGCTGAAGGCACTACACCCTTCCCTTCCAGGCACATATGATCAATTACTTTGCATCTGTCATGTTCTTCTGTACCAGATATGAACTGGTTACAGAGCTTGCTTATACACACCAGATGTGTTCATCTTAGATCCTTTAATGCTCTGTCAGGTATGACTGAGGTTCATTTAAATAAGGTATTTTACACAGTGCCTCCTAAGGGCTGAACAGCGTAGTACAGTTTAGCATCTGGCTGTCCATTACTTGCAAAGACTGGCCTTGGTTGGTTTGCAATCTTCTTATTCTTGAATCTGCCATCGGTAGCGTTTTATCTGTTGATTGTTCTTTCTGAGGAACAAATTGTAGATGTCAATGGTTTCTTTTGAACTCTCCACCGTCAGTCATGATCACATATTATATTGGTGCAGAATTTATTTTTTGTATACGACCACAGCTGAAGTTGTCCATCCTTTTTCTCCATTCATTTTTACATCAACATGGTCACCAGGTTCTAGACCTGGCAATTCTCTGAGTGATGTCTGTTGTAAAATATGTTCAGAAGCTCTTGTAGCCTTTTTATTGGATTTGGCTACTCTCCTCATGTCAGGCCACTTTGGAAATAGGTTCTTTTCCACAGGTGGAACAGTAGTGCTGAGTTGTCTTCCCATCAGCAGGTCTATATCCGGCTGGACTATATCCAGTTGCTGTTACTGGTGTGGATCTGTAACTCAGAAGAGCAAGGAATCAATCTTTCTGCTGTAGGATTTTCTTAGCAGTCTGTACAGCTCTCTCAGCCTCTCCATTTGGTTGTGGGTAATGTGGGCTGCTAGTAATATGATCAAAATCATATTTCATTCAGAGTGACTTCAATTCTGCTGCAGTGAACTGTGGTCCGTTGCCCATCACCAGTTGTTCTGGGATAACCGAAGTGAGCAAAAGTGCACTTCAGTTTCTCAATAACATTGGGACATGTTGTCTTTCAAGTACATTATTTCTATAAATCTGGGAAAATAGACCACGATAACCAGGTAATGATGTTCTCTGAATCTGCATAAATCTGCAATTAGTCTCTTCCAAGGTCTCTCTGGTGTGGGTGTTTGTACACTGTATGGTTCAGCATTGTTTCTTAGGTTGATTTGTACTGGATAACCTCTCAGAAGTCCAATACCACCAAATCCTCTATCAAGTTCTTCCACCTCTCTCACCGGGCCCATCATGGCTGCCATGCTACAGCTGAGAAGTTGTTAGTCTTTGATCCTTTGATCACATCCACTCAGAATGCAAAGCTTTTATCTTTGTAAGTTGTTTCTGTGGTGAGCTGATCCATGCCATTCAGTATACCTCCAAGGCTAGTCAAAGCTGTGACTTCAGCTCTGAGAGGGATTGAATGTGATTGTAAGTCCCTTCTAAGATGACTGTGACATCAGCTCCTGAGTCAATTTAAAAGTCAATCATCTTGCCGTGAATATTTAATTTCACTCTCCAGGTTAGGTTCTATGTCTAGAGCCCTACGTGCATACAAAAATTTGGATCCACATCCAATCCGAATCTGCGATAATTAACTTCTATCCGACCCGCAATCCACACTCCACCGTTTATATGCATCTGCATTCGCACCCATGTCATTGTTAGAGCCCTGCACAGATACAAAAATTTGGAGCTGCATATGATCCGCAATCAGCAAAGATGGTAAACAATACAACCACATCCATGGAGGCGGATATCCACAGTTTTGCAAGGCTCTATCTATGTCATCACAAGTAATAGATATCAGCAACAATGGCTCTTGGTGGTCCGTGATATGAGTCAACTCCCTGACTGCTTTGGTGCAGCAAACAGCTGCAAAAAGTCCATATTTCATACATTTATTACATCGCGTGCCTCTGGCTGGACATGCATAATCTCTTGAGATATGATTTTTTCCACATATTGTGCATGTAGGCTGGAATTGTCACTGTTAACTTGGGAGTTCTCTCTCCTTGCCTCAGGGGTTTTATGATAATAATTTTTAACACCGTTTCTAAGCTAGCTTCAGTTTTTTAAGTTTGTCAAATTTCTCTAGGTTTAACTGTTTCACTAGTTCAGACTGTTTTGCTATTTAAATAAGAGGTTAGGGTTAAATCTCTCTTCAATTTCAGCTGTTATGAAAAGTTTTTCATCTGTTAACGTAGTGGTCCCCAAACTTTTTTGTCTGGCAGGCGCCAGACGACGAGCCACCACGGACCGTGGCCGGTGGACGAGCATCCACCGAAATGCCGCCGAGAAGCGGCAACATCAATAGGCGTCGCCGCCGAAATGCCGCCGACAAGCAGCGTCATCCAGAGGCGTCGCCGGCAGCATTTTGGCAGATGCTTGTCCGCCGGCCAGTATGTGGGTGCACATAGATGCCCCAGCGGGCGCACATAGATGCCCCAGCGGGCGCCACTGCGCAAGAGGGGAACCCCATTGGGGACCACTGTGTTAACCCAATAAGCCAGCCTGGGTTTGATATTTTTATGTTTTGCATTCCCAAAATCAGAGTTTTCAGCCAATGAATGCAGAATTCTTATAAAACATTCAACATTTTCCCCTGGTTCTTGAATTCTCTCATGAAAACATTCTCTTTCATAAACTACATTTCTCTGAGGTATAAAGTATGCATCAAACATAGCCAGAACCCTTTCATAGTCATCTTTGTGACAGTCTGCAGTAAAGTCAAAGGATTTAAAGATATGCTTTGCTTGCTTTCCCACAACATAAATTAAAGAAGAAATTTGTATATCTCCAGTTTCTTCCCAAAGTTTGTTTGCAATTCGAAATCTTGCAAAATACTGTCTGTCCATTGTGAAGATTTGTCAATTCTCTGGGGCATTGAAAAGTGGCATGTTGATGAGATCCTGCAAACTTTGTGTCTGTTCTTTGTGTCTGCATTTTGTTGCTTTGTTCCTTCTGTTTCTGTTCTTAGTGTACTCCTGACACCGTGTTCTTCTGTACCAGCTGTGGACTGGCCACAGTTCTTGCTTATACACACAAGATGTGTTCATTATTAGATCCTGTAATGCTCTGCCGGGTATGGCTAAGATTCATTTAAATAAGGCTTTTGCACATAGTGCCACTTAGCATTAATACAGTTTAGCATTAAGTAGAGCATCAATGACTGGAAACTACAGAGAGACAAGGTGGTGAGGTCACAAGCAAAAGAACTACATTTCGTCTATTTGATATGGCAGGCAACCCTGCTTGATTCAGCATGGGGACATGGCTCCCCAACCCTTGCCAGAAGTCCTTCCCCAATCCATGTTCAGAAGAAATTAAATGAACCAGCTAAGGACAAGTTGGGCACCCAAAACCTGAGAAGCCCAAAATCAATAGTGATGTTTGAACACTTAGGCCCAGGTACACAAGTTTCTCCACTATTGGTGATGTGACCCCAAGTTACTACATCTCTCTAATAAAATTAACCCAAGATATAAACACAATTTTTAAAGATACATACTGGATGTGTTTCTAGAGGTTGCTTCAAAAGGAGATCGCCAAAATAATCTTCACAGTATTTTGACATCTTGTACTGTTGGTATTTGCTGAAAAAAGTGACATTCGTTAATTTCTTAAGACTCTCTCTCTCAAACCCCTCCCCCCCCCCAAAGCCCCAAGCCATCATTCAGCAACAACAACAACAAAATATAGAAGTAATACAAGTATTTCATGTAATTTGCTGCCCACTTGCAATAAAATTACAAGACTTACAGTACTTTTAACTGTTTAATAAAAACCTAACTAATATAACTGAAATGCATGAATTTATTTAGACCAAAGTAATGTGCTGATTAAATATTATTCAGTTAATGTGACCTTCAAATGTAACTCACTGCTGAATCACAGCATTATTAAACCAACGTAAAACTTGACCTTTGCATTCAAGCAAACATCTCTGAATCTTTTCAAAGCGACATCTAATCTAATTTATCTGCATAACCCTGTTACAAAGTTTTCCAAGTAAAGTTGAACTATTATGAGCCTTATCATAGGTACAATTGCTCTTTCATTGCACTATTAAAAATGTAAGATGAATATACTTTATACCTGCAGTGATTTTCAAATGAAAGAATAACTGGATACTCAGATGTAACAAATGCAGTTTCCTTAATGGCTTGAATGACATCCTTTAAAACGCAAAGAAAGTGTTCATGTTAAAACACATCAAGTGGCAATCATGAGTAGAAATATTTTTACAGACACAGAACATAGTAAATGAAGCAAAGACAGACGGAACAAAGTGTGTCTATTTCATTTCTCCGTTTACTCCTACTCACTACCTTGCACTCCATGTTTAAAAAACTCCCTCTCCACCTGTGGAAGGAAGGTGGTAGCAACAGCCACAAACTCAGTGCTGCTCTGAAACATAGGGATCTGACAGCTGATCTGGCCGAGAGGAGGATTTTGGCTGAAGGGACAACTTCTGTGTTTCGCCTGTCCTTTCCACAGGTAAGGGGGACTTTTGCAGCAGAGCCCATAAGAGTGGCAGGATTTGGAGAGACTATGCGGAGGGCCTGAGTGGGCTCCCTGCATGCTTTCATGCAGAGGGGGGTGGAAACAGGTAGTCAGGCAGAGGCAAGCTTTTAAGAGTTCGGGACATAGGAACCACCCCATTCGAATCATTCATTCCATTAGGATGTAGTACCAGCCATGCAGTGTTGTGGGGGTGGAGGGGGGATTCCTTCTCTCTGCAGAGTTCCCTACTTGCTAGCTAAATTTCCCAGTCTGGGTGTTGAAGAGAGGATTTGGGCTTAAAGTTTGACTTATAAATTTGAAGTTACCAATGATATATATATTCTACCTTGAAAAGAATATCTGTACACATTGCTTTCCCATGCGTTATTATTGGTTCTTGGTCTTCACCTTTTCCATCCCAACAATCCAGTTCAACACATCTAAAAACCCAATAACAACGATGTCAATTTCCACAATATTTCAATACATATATAAGCCATTTGACAAAAGCTCCAAGCAATCTGTCTTGTTCAGGAGCAGAGGCTACAGTAAATAACAATGCAATTTTAGAAGCAATACAATTCCTCTCACGCTGTATGTAATACACAAACTCTTATCATTTCAATTTGATTTTATAACTATGGACATATTACATTAAACTCCGTGTGTGTGGGAGTGTAAAATGTCTGAGTGAAAGTGTTTTTTTTTTTTTTTTTATCAGCACTCCATTATTTACTCTCTTGTTAGCTAATTTGGATATACCATATCTATGCACTGCAAGTAGTTAAACTGGAAGTCATAAACTGATATCCGTGTAAATGCAGATTGGCTTAATTGCACAGCACAAATCCCTCTGAACTGCAGAAGTGTGCAGCCTACCAACACACCCTTTCCCCCCACAATACTAGACCTTCCTAAAGACTACTCTTTCCATATGTTTTTGTACAATAAAGAATTTTACTTATGATATTTTTCATATTTATCATACTTGTTAAATTTACATGATATCCTATAGAATTGCTGAGGTAAATAAAATGAAGTATTTGATTTCCCTAAAACAATATTAACTATGAAAGCCATTATCCTATATTTCCAACCTGCAACCAGCCAAAAGCACTTGTCTGTACATCTCTACAGAAGACTTCCCGCCAAACTGCCTGCCTGTTAGATAGGTATTGTGGGAGGAGCTGATGAAGTAGTGAGCCAAAGAATGGTCCATTTCCTGGTATAATTCCAAACGGTCAAGGAAGACTGGGGCATTTTCATCTGACATCAAATATCTGCAGAATCCATCACTTGATATGAGACCTGGAAGGAAAAAAATAGCTTTATGTTTTTTCTGTATTTATGCAGAGAATACAGATGGTTAAAGGAACACAGACATTGTTACCCAGAAGAGGTGCTGGTATTTTACAGCAGCAGATGAAAGAAAATTAACAACAGTAATTTAAGTACAAGGCTCTCCCCAGTCTTTCAAAGGCTGGAATCCAAAGATTCTATTAGCATGACCTGCAAAGTTAATTTATTTTGGATTTATTTCCAAAACATGGAAGGTTCAAGACCTTTGCTAACCATCCCACTGTTCGAAGTATATACAATAGATTATCTTCCCGACAATGAAAATGAAAACATTTTCTATGTAAACAAAGCCATGTTAGAAAATGGAACCTTGTGTGTACAGTAACTTTGGCCACAGTGTTCACAGTATGTTTTCTTTTACCTCTTTTTGTTTTGTGCTTCAGAAATTGTAAAAGATGAGGGGCCAGATTCTGGTTTAAGCCAGATCAGATTTTGCCTGTGATCTATTTTAAAAATGGCCTCACACTAAGGAAAAAAAAATGGGAGGGGGGAGCGGGGGAGGTAGGCAGTTAACCATCTAAATGTTACATTACACAATTTGAATGCAATTTGAACTTGAAGTTCATGTTTCCTAATGTTAGACATGGGAGCTCTATTATTGGCAAGGGACAGCTCACAGCAGCTCTAATTTTATTCTGTTTCACATGACCTTTTTGTTTCAACAGAGAATCCCTAACCCCCCAGCTTTCACTTGCTTATAACTTTCTGAAAAATTCTCACTTGGGGCTTTGAACTTCCTATTCTCGGCCACAGCCAAATCCCGTCAGCTGGTTTTGAGTTAGGGGAAAATGAAAAAAAAATTAAAAAAAAAAATCACACATTCTCATCTTAAGAAATTTAACTACCCGCCCCTCCGAACTTAAAAACAGCAGAACAAAGTAGCTCCAAGCGTGACATGTAATTAGCCTGGAGGAAAAAGTATAAGAAAGTGAAAAAATAATCATACTGTGTATAGTTGGTGGATATCTGCTAAGATTTTAATAATGAAGCCCTGCCCCACTGATAACATAATTAAGAGACTGAGTTGCAGAGTCTCCCCGAGAAGGAGAAAGTGTCTATAACTGCTCTCCCACAGAGCTCCTGAACTTACTGAGCCATTCATGTACTGTACAGCACATGAGGAAGGGCTGAGTTCTAGTTACCGACCCTTACTAGTTACTGATCCTTACCGTACAGCAGGGGTAGTCAAGAGGCGGACCGTCGGCCAAATCTGAACCACCAGCTGCTTTTGAATGGACCCCCAAATCTTTTTATTTACTTATCATTGTTGTTGTTATTATTTTAATTTTTTTTTTTTGGAGTCTGGACCTTGACTGCACCTTGACCAAGAAATTTGGACCTTGACAAAAAATAATTCACTACCCCTGCTGTACAGTAACCAAAGCAGGACTGGTTTCTTACAGCTATTGTTCAGTGAATGAGGTCTTGCCTCCCACACAGTGCTATTCAGTGCACACATGTGCCTAAGTGCTTTATGGAATAGGGGTCTTGTAAAGGACTGCAGAGAACAGTCCTATAGATCATTTATCACCAGACAGATAAGCCATTGCCTCCATTGGATGTTGGGTGGCTACTCATGCATTCCCAGAATACAAGACTTTATGGTCCTTGCAGGATTGGTGTGGGCCTGCCCCTGCCAGCATGGCCTCACATGGATGGTGCATGCAAGATCACACTGGTGGGGGCAGAATGATGTGCTTTTCAAAATGTCATCCCGGTCTGATACTGGACAGAACCTAGTCTGGTTTTGTCTCCACACTGGACTAAGGACCAATCACCCAACAAGAGGACAGTATGGTTTAAAGCCAGATGAATGACCTGCCTATATTCGGGATCCACAACTTCTGGGGCCAATTCCTCCCCTTCTCCCACTAATTCCATTGGGGTGAAACCCGCATGAACTAACTCCATCAAGGAAAGATCATCATCATCAGAAAAAACCCATCCTTTTTTCTGCAGGAGACATTCCACATTTACATACATCGCAGTAGAAATAATAAAGAAAGAAAGAATTAAAACAATAGGCTCAAGTCGCTACCATGACTCAGTGATTGGTTGAAAGAATATGAAAACAGTGTAGAAGCTTATGCCGACATCAGCTTCTAGAGACAGTTTCTTGTCTGCAAAATACCTATCTTCATAAACTACTGGTTTGCTTTAACTCCTGCCCACCCAAAACATGGGTGCATCTCTTTCTGAACAAGGACAAACAATGTTCATGATACCTTGTACATTATGGGAAAACACTTGAAATATGCTGGCATCTAGACAGTAGATCCGTGACTGCATTAAACATGTGACCAATATGATTAGATTAAAAAGAAAAGGAGGTAAGTAGTAAGGGAGTTTCTGGTACATACGGAGAGGAAAACAAAATAAGCTATAGAGTTGGAGCCTTCAAAATTCCAATCCATGACTGCAAGAAGAGAGAACAATGGATCCTGGAGTGTCCTATAGCTCATTTTAAAAAAAGAAATACCGTGCTATTGAGAGGAGATATCTCCCATCTGATAGCCAGTGTATTGGCCTTCCCCTTTTTTACTGGAGTGCTCTGAGAAGTTATGGAGAGACCATCACCTCACAGGTTCAATTTTAGCAAAAAAAGCATAAGCAATCTGTTAACAGATAGTGTGATGCAAGGACAGCAGAGTAAATTAGGAGCAACATATACAGGATGAAATCCTTACCCCTCATTCAGCTGCTTTACTCCTGGTAAAAGGACCAGAGTGGTGTCAAGGCCTGTTTCCTGTGCTGCAGGAACCAAGGAAGACAGCCACTGGCACCTCACAATCCCTTGTGTAGGGAGCATGCCTAGGTCAGGAGGAGTACATCAGGGGCGGAGGTGCAGCTGGCGGTACTGGAGAGATTCTGGGCAAAACTGAGGCTTAGAGTAGACCGAGTAGGCTGCTGCAACTTAGACAAGCCCCAGTCTCATTGGGACTAGGCTCTTAAGTCACTTAGGTGCTTTTTAAAATTTAAAGTGTCTAAAGAAATGTGGTATTAATTTTTGTTTACCTTTATTCTTCAAATCTTCATCTGGCTCATATGTCTCAATTATCTGCATTGCTCTTTTTGAATCATAGAATGGGAATAAAATTTCATTCAGACGAGGATCTCGTTGATGCTAAGGTTAGAAAATAACATAATTTAGCAAGACCACTTACTGCAAGGCTATTTTCCAAGAACTTTTCATTACTGCAGACGAGAAAGAACGAGCTGGACAATTTTTTAAAACTAGAATTTACAGCATATCCCAATTGTAACTTCAGCATTATATAAATTTAAATCTAGTTATCTATGAAAACAACAGGCTGTTTGCTCAGGAAAATACTCCAGTGCAATCATTTAACGTGTATTATTGCTATTTACTCATTACAATAACATAACGCATCTGGCGTATGTGCCAATAAAATTTTGACAATTAACAGCAGATCCTTTAATAACTTGGTAAATCCTCTTCCTTCTTCAGAAATCTTTTATGTAGGTTATGCAAACTGACGGGCCTGACTGACGGTAACATAATTATCCCTTCATAAAACTGGCGTCTTCATCAATACGGATGACTAAAATAAACATTAAAAAAATAAAAAGTTGCTACAAATATTCGATGCAAAACCTGCATTTAGAAATATGTTAACTAGTGTCAATTATTTCTGTGAATCGTATAAATACTGGGGCATTCAACTTTCTGAAATATCAACTTAGGATCATAGAGGACATATGTAAAGCATTAAAAAACATCTTCACAGTATCATCCCAAAATGTATAGCAATTAATGATGTAGGGATTTCATAATATCATACACAAATATTGTTTGGACTATATTTAGGCATTCTACGTATCAGTGACTTCCAATAAATCTCTAAAGGCCAGATTCATGACACATTCGCTTTGGAGTGTGCAATGCGATTTTCACTTTTATTCACACTGGATTAGAGCTGCACACTGTGTGCCTGATTCTCCATTAAAAACATAATTCAACTGAATAGTGGCATGTAAGCAGATGCAAAAGCAAAACAAAAACAAAGATGACCATGGAAACACTCTTTTACCCAGGTAGGTGCAGTTTTGAAGCTGTAATTTACATTCATAAATGTAACATAGGCCACCCCCATATTGCTGACCAATAATTTAGGAATGGACAGTGTGGAATGTCTATGACCTAAGGCACTATAAGCATTTGCTGTAATTCCTTACATACAAATATTTTGGTATCTGTTCAATATCAAGCCATGTCCAATCAAAAATAAGCAACCTGATCTCTTCTTTGCAACCAACACATTGGCATGTGTGGTTGGGTAATTCGAAGAAATTACAACTAATGCCAATTTAATCATGCAGTTAATGAAGCATCCTTTTATTAATGCTATTGACAGTCGACAGCATCTGAAGTATAGCAGTTAAATTCACTATACGTTGGCTATCTGGATATCTAAGTAAATCTCAGATGAAATATGAAATGTAAGCAGCTGAATGCAGGACACACCTTGCTAAGCATCTCTCAGGAGCACAACACTAGCATGCAACTGTACGGCCGACCACATGTAATCACACGTGACAAGCTTTGCACCATTAGTGAAAATGCATCATTTGAAACAACTGAAAGAAAGAGGAGGGGAGGCTCTTATTAAAGAAGAGTGCTCTTCCCCACTTCACTCTTCCACGGATAATCGTAAATAGAACAGAGGTGACACAGGGGAAGAAAATAGATGGGAGAAGGCAAACACCGCTTCTTAGCAATCACAGCCAAAAAATTATTGCAGGGAACTAACAGTAATATTTGTATTGTTGTCATCATGATCACTGCTCAGTATCTTTTTTTTTTTCCATTTGGAAAGTTTAGTTAATTAAAAACAATTCTGGTAATACTTGATGTTATTAAAAAAATGTCAAGCAGGATCCCCTGCATAAATGTTTTATGCTAGTGAGTTTGTTGGCACAGGGAATTTATAATGCAAAACAACATAGCTGACCAATATGAAAAGCATAAAGCTCCCAGGACTAATCACATATGTCCAGCAAAGCTGCTGTTGCTTGTTCTAGTTACCATATTAGACAGTATCCATACCTTTCTACTACACGTTCCTTAACAAAAGGAGGGTAAATCATTTGGGGGGAGGAGGCTAGAGGGGGCCTGTTTACTTTGGAAAGAGAAAGAGGGAAGAAACAGATGCTCTTCAAATATGGCCACCCAGCCATTTACCTCCTAGCCAGATAAATACTTGCTGATATGTGAAACAACTCATGACTTGCTAGAAGCCAGCTTTATTATTGGGATTTATGAGGTCCAGCAGAAATAATGGCCTCTTTCCACCAAAAACAGAAAGGGGAAAACTTACTAAACAAGAAGGATCCAATCTCCCATTTCATCTTATCTCTTTGCTCAGCAGAAAGCAGGAGTCCAGGCCAGCCTGTACTGAATTACTACTTTTGATAATTACACACGTAGGCCAAAGCTAAGATCTGTGGCTGCGAATAAATGGCGGAAGGAAATCTCAGTAGCTTTAGGTCTATTTCGTTTTTCTATTATTTTTCCTTTTCTTTAGATTTAATTTAAAAAAAAAAAGAACACACGCACAGAAGTGCCTGACAATAATTAGACTTATAGAAACAACCCACCAGCATTAATAATGATACATAATTAAATTAACTGTCAGCCTGCAGCATTAAACAGTCAAAATGAAGCTAACAATTTACCTAAGCCAACAGACAATTAAAAAAAAAAATGGAAAAACTCCAGAAAAGCCTCACTCCCAAATCAGACCTACCCAGGGACATACCCTCATCCTTCCCTAAAAATCCTATCAAACAAATTGCTTTTGCAACCTACAACATGCCTGGTAGGTCATCAAATTCAGGCTATTTTGGAACAAAGTGGAAACAAGTTCAGAAGTCCCACGGCCCTCATTAAGAATGCCCTGCCAGCAACCACCGCTTTTTTCTAATGATAATAAACTTTTATTGTTTTCAGTATTGTTGTAGCCATGTTTGTCCCAGGATATGGGACGGAAAAGGTGGGTGAGATAATAAATATTTTTTATTGGACCAACTTCTGCTGGTGAAAGAGACCAACTTTTGAATTACACAGAGCTCTTCTTCAGTTTGGGGAAAGATACTAAGGGCTTGGCTACACTTGCGAGTTAGAGCGCATTAAAGCAGCCCTTGGCGCCCTAGCTCACTACCCATCCACACTGGCAAGGCACATAGAGCTCCCTGATTCCAGGGCTAGAGCACTCCTGGTACTCCACCTCGGCGAGAAGATTAATGCCTGGTGCACCTTGGCTGAAACGCCCGGGCGTCAGTGTGAACAAGGTGTTGCATTACTGCGCTCTGATCAGCCTCCGGAAACGTCCCATAATCCCCTTAAGTCAAGTGGCCACTCTTGTCATTGTTTTGGAATCACTGCAGGAATGCGGATATGCCCTTTGAAAGCTCCGTTTGACAGCCGGCTGCTTATCTGCTCCGAGACAAAGCAACCATTACTGTGGAATGCTGTGTGTGAGAGAGAGGCGGGGAGGGGGGGGGGGAGGGAAGAGGGGGTCTGCTGCTGTCTGAACTTACAAGACAGCATGATGACATGCTCTCAGCGCCCCCAAAACCACTCTCTCTCCCCCCACATACACAAAACACACTCCCTGTCACACTCCACCCCACCCACCTGCACGCTGGGATAGCTACCACAATGCACTGCTCTCTGTGGCCATTGCAAGAGCTGCTTATGTGGCCACGCCAGTGCGCTGGCAGCTGTCAGTGTGGACAGATGGCAGCACTTTCCCTACTGAGCTCTACAAAGGCTGGTTTAACTCAAAGCGCTCTACATCTGCAAGTGTAGCCATGCCCTGAGTGTCACAATGAAGTACAAGGTGGAAGAGACTGTTAAGCGCAGGAGTTAACATGTTGCAAAGGACCATTCAAAATGAAGTGGGCCATTAACACTCTGCAACCACAGAACAAAGGAGAGTTAGGGCACATCTACACACACAGTGCTGCACCCACAGAGTTGTCATTGGGCCATATGATGCACTGGATGACGGACATCACATGTTGTGATAGGCATATGTATGACTCATGGATTTTAAAAGATGTGTTGTGAGGGGTCTTGATCATTGTAGCATGTAGGGTTACCATACTGCCGTCCTGGAAAAGAGGACACTACAAGGGGCCCCGGCCCCACCCCAACTCCGCCCCTTCCCCGCCCCTGGCGCTGCCCCTTCCCCAAAGTTCCACCCTGACTCCACCCCCTCCCCTAAACGCTCCGCCCCCCTGCTCCTCTCCCTCCCCTGCTTCTGGCGAATCAAATGTTCGGAGAATGGAGTGGTCTCTAGTAGTCAAAGACCCTTCTTCCCCGTCCCTTCCAGTCTATGTCTATCCTATTGCTGTCTAACCCGCCCCAGCTCCTCATCTGATTTCAACTGCCCCCCACTACCGCTCTGGATTCCTTGTCCCAGTTGCCTGGTCTTGTCTCACTCTCCTCTCTCCCCGCCCCCATCCCTCAGATGGGATGTTCGTTTCAGATTGGCAAAATTATAAGGCTTCCCAACATTTCAACACTTCCCATTCTAAATTTTCGGTTGCTTAACTATAGGCTACTTCTGCCTACAACAAAGCATATTCAGAACTTCTGATTAAAGGGATTATAAGTGTAGCAACCTCCATCATAGCTAGTCACCAAAGATTGAACCCGAGCCATCCAGACTTAAAAGCATGAGCTTCTACTACTTGAGATCAAGATATAACTCCCTTAGCTGGTAGCTATACAGTTATCCTCTAAAAATCCACCAGAGGAGGGCACAAAACACATGTTGGACAGTGAATTACAAAAGTGCCAAATATTATTATTAGACCTGCAATACTTTTCACAATGAACATCAGCGGGGGATAAACTGGGAGTTTAAGAATATTTGGAAAACAATTTTAGAATAACATTCAGTGCTGTGGTTTAAAAGAAAAAAACCCTGTTAAAACTCATAACTTAGCAGCATTCAGTGTTTGGAAAAAAAACAACAACTTCTAGGAGGGATACAAGTTAAGAATGTTGAAACAGGAAGATGTTATGCTTAGTTACCACTTGGGCAAGGCGGCGTGCTATGTAATACTTGCAAGATTTCACTGTAATGTTTTACAATATATAGCAGCGCAATGCTGATTCCATTGATATTGTTGAGCAATTCAGGCTGATTTTATTTCAGCTCACATTTAATAGTTTTGAATACAAGATCACAATTTTCAGCTCAGTTGGTCTGAACATGCAGAGCTTTAAAACTGCTATGCTCTAAACTGTATATTAACTCCAATTTTAGAAACCTGCATGTCAGAGAACTGTGTGCCACTACTACTAGACAGTGGCACAAGGCAATTCAGTGTGAATCACAGAAATGTAGGACTGGAAGGGACATCAATAGGTCATCTAGTCAAACCCCTGCACTGAGGCAGGACTGAGTAATAACAACTAGACCATCCTTGACAGGTGTTTGTCTGATCTCTTAAAAAACTGCAATGACTGCTATTCCATAACCTCTCTAGGTAATTTGTCCAGTGCTTAACCTTTACAGTTAGGAAGTTTTTCCTAATGTCTAACCTAAATCTCCCTTGCTACAATTTAAGCCCATTGCTTCTTTTTCCTGCATGTCCTGCGTGGGACGGGGGTGGGTCCAAGCAGTGGGATTGGGGGGAGGGAGGTCGAGGGAGTCGGTGGGTGTGTGGGGATGGATCGGGGGAAACAGGGTGAAGGAACTGAGGGGGACAGGACTGGGACTGGGGGGGCTGAGGGGAGCATGAATGAGACAGGGTAGAGAGAGCTGTGTAGAGTGGGGTGGGGCGGGGCGAGGGAGACAATGGGGCTGGGCTGGGGAGGGTCGGGGGGTTGGAGAGAGGGACAGGGTCTGGAGGGGATGAGACAGAGGGGAGCAGGACTGGAATGGGGGGAAGTTGAGGGGGTGGGACAGCAGGGGGAGTGATGGGGTGGGATGACGGGGGAGGCTGAAGAAGAGATTTGGGGTAGGGCAAGGCTGAGGGCAGTGGGTTGGGGGAGCAGGGGGACTGTGGGGGAGGCTGTTGGAATGGGGGCAGGGACTGAGGGCAGTGGATTGAGGGTGGAGGGTACAGGGGGGACACTGCGGGGGAGGCTGAGGGAACAGGGTCAGGGTGGGAGCTGAAGGCAGTGGGTCGGGTGAGATGAGAGGGGAGGGACTGTGGGGGAGGCAGAGGGAATAGGGTCGGGGGGCTGAGGGCAGTGGGTCTGAGGGGAGCCCCCCCAGAGGGACCTGCCACAGGGCCAGGTGAGCCCAGCAGTGCTTACTTGGAGCGGCTCCCAGGAAGCATCCAGCAGGCAGGTCCCTCCCAGTCCCTCTGGCTCCTTCCTACGGTTGAGTTGGGTCGAGGGGAGGGGGGCAGGGGCGGGGGTGTGTGTCTCTCTGCCCGAGTCTACAGGCCCCGCCCCGCTGCAGCACGCAGGGGAGCGAGATCTCCTCGCTGCCTCTCTGTGTGCTGCGCTCTGCAGGCTCCTGTCAGCCGGGTGAGGGGCCCCGTGGGCTGACACCGCCACGCCGGGAGCTCTCAGCTGCGCGTTGCCCCAGGGCCCAGGGAGGAAAGGTGAGTGGCGCCGGCTTGCCGCGGTTCCCCCAGCGCGGCTGCCCTGTCAGCCGCTTTTGGGTCTTTAAATAGCCGTCCGGGGGGAAATCCCGGACATTTTTAGCTTTTTACAGATTCCTGTTGTTCTGGCAGGGTCTGGTGCCACTGAGGTGGTATGTCGTGGTTTGTGCAGACCTTTGCGTCTGATGATGAGCTTGGTGAGGTTGAGAGGGCTGTTTGAAGGCCAGGAAGAAAAGGGCAGAGTGAGGGCGTGGCCTCAAGGGAGGGATGGGGATGGAGCGGGCGTGGAGCACCCCCAGGGAAAAATAAAAGTCAGTGCCTATGCCGGAAAGATTGCTTTCAGGATGTGGTCCCCATCAAATATGGGTGAAATGAGACAATCACTACATTGTTGAATGAACTCATGCAGAAAAATGATCAAAGACCAAACCACTCTATCCACCGTGAAACAATCACTCCATATCTGGCCTCCCAGCTCTCATCTTCAAAAGAAACCTGCACAACCCTTTAATGTCTCTTTCAACAATCTGTAACCTTGGTTCTATGACTGCAGAGTTGTTAATGGCCCACTTCATTTTGAGTGGTCCCTTTAAACATGTTGTTAATTCTTATGCTTAACAACCTTGTATTTATCTGTGACACTCTGAGTACCTTTCCCAGATCTAAAGAAGAGCTCTGTGAAAGCTTGTCTCTTTCAGCCACAGAAGTTGGTCCAATAAACAGTATTACCTCACCCATCTTGTCTCTCTCAATAAGCTTTTGTTTCCAGCTCCAGCACCTCTGCTGACTACAGAGAGTGCTGGCCATATGTGAAGAGGGAGAGAGAGGATGTCTTAGGTAAGTAGGTTCCAGGCCACTTAAGGCCTTACACATCACGACCAACACATTAAACTCTGCACGGGCGATGACTACACTAGAGATCCGCTCTAAGCTGAAGGGAGAGAGCTCTCCCGTCGACTTAATTAATCCACCCCCAACAAGCAGCGATAGCTATGTTGGCGGGAGAAACTCTCCCACCGACATAGTGCTGTCCACACTGGTGTTTAGGTCTGTGTAATTTATGTCACTCAGGGGTGTGGATTATTCACACATCATACCAATCACTGCCTAGTTCCTACAAGCACCTACACATATGCTTAGCTTTGTGACCATGGATTTCAAAGGAACTACTCACAGTAGTCAGATGAAGCACGTACGGAATTGTTTGCAAGGTAGGGGCACATTTGGGGCAGCCACTGAAGTGTGGTTTACTCCACGTGCCTAGTCCATTGGACAGTGATAAAACTTAATCTCATCACTAATTTTCTTCTACTTCTTTAAAAAAAAACCTTTTGTGTTTGGTTCACTTTTGGTGATCAATAAGGCATATGCTGCTTTTTGAACACGGAGCAAAAGGGCCCTCCTTTTAGATAACGGTATTAACTTGATGCATGCTTAAATCTCTGCATAGAGAAATGAGAAAATAGCAATTTGTTGTTGCTGTTGTTTTTTAAGTTTGTACTTGGATAACTCATCAGTTCCCTCAAAGACCCTATAGAGAAGGAATACAATTCTGCAGTTCATTGGGAAAAAAAGAGTTTAGTGGTACAAAAGCTGGGGAATTACTTGGTGTTCACAATACTTCATTTGTTTTAAGTAAATTCTGTCAGATTCACTGAAGTGGTGTGTAGCTCTGTGAATCATACTCCCACTCATCTTAATATGCTTTAGAAACAGAAGAAAATCACACACTTTAATAAGGTACTTTTTCAGATACTAGACTGAAGGAAACACTGCAGACTCTTGCTAATAAATGAGCATTTTAGAAATACTGCTGCCAATATATTTCCTTCTATCCTACATATTTTTAATATTTTCAGAATCACATACAACTCATTAAAATATCCTTATGATCCATAGATTTGTAATAAACAGAAAAGATTTTGATAGTGGAGAATCAAACTACTACATATAAAAGCCCACTTCATATTTCTGTTATTCAATACAGCAATCAAATGCCTACAAGTAAAATAATTGCTTATAACAAAACACTGAGTATAGTTTAGTTGAAATTACATTGTATATAACAGTATAAAACATACACAACAATAGCTTCACACCACAGCAAGTAATCAACAGAAGCAATCCGCAAAGCCAACATAGAGAAAGCACAAGAACATATAAAGTTGGAGCTGATTTTTGCACCTGGATATCGCCATAATGAAAAGATCAGCAGATCAAAAGCACAGCAAATGATGGCATGATACATGCAATGAGAAGACTGGAAGAAGCAAGCCACTGCAGACAGACTTGTATGGTAGTTAATGTATGAAAAAGCTTACTTCATTTAGAAAGCTCACTAATTGGTCTACCGTTAAATAATCAGTTTTGTCTCCATTGCTGAAAAGAAATTTATTAGAAAAAGTAAGTTTTCATGTACGATGCTACAGTAGGTATGATTTACATGTTGACATTGTTGATACTTTCTAAACCTTGCAGTTTCCTAACACTGAAGTAGCTGTGTATTCTCAAAATGAACAGACACTGTCAAGGCAAACAAACAGTCTATGCTTGCTACAGTATAATACCCTCTCTTCTCAGTATGATTTAACAAATGTTAATTTAGCAAACAACATGTAAGTCCTCCGTTTGAGAAGAATCTGATTGAACAAACTTTTAGACTTCTTGCTTAATCTAGTTAGTTCACATACTGTGTTAATAACCTAAAGGAGCAGGTTAAAACTGTAGGTAGTTAGTAAAGCCAATGCAAAAAAAAGTTCCAGGTGCTTCTTTTAACTCATGTAAAAGTTGCTCTAAAACACAGAGTTAACTTTTACATTAATAATTTTGGGGGAAAGGCAAGAAAATGTAGATGTGACTTGGTTTGCAAATACCATACATGGTATTAGGAGTCAAGGTTGGGACTTCTTTATCATGTTCAGTGTTGTACCGGTTAATACTAGAAATAGACTAAAATGACAGTAAAACAATTTAAAATTAGTTTAATATTTAATTTAACTTACATCTTCCTAAAGAGTTCCTCTATGTCCGTACGAGGACATATCTTTTGGGTTAGTTCATAAAATTTCTCATAAGTAAAAGCGGGAGGCTCAATTTCATCATTCTGAAAAAAACAAAACAAATGTTGATTTAGCAAAAGCCAGTTTATTTATTCTTTATTCTATCAACATGTCTGAGTATTAGAAAAGTATTAGTAACCTGTGCCTAATGCACATGACTTTATTTATATTTTCTGAGAAGAGCTCTCAATTTTTTCCTTACCCCAAATCTGTTTAGTGCACTTTTATTCTGACTACATGGTAACATTAAGTCTGTGAATGATAAAATAAATAATAATAATAATATGTAAAAAAGTAAATACAGAACAAAGACATAGTCTTTATTTTGCCTGTTGAAGTTAAAAAAAAAATCATTCAAGGTACCATATGAATGTTTGAATATAAATATTCAACACACTGGGACATCAGAAAAAAGCCCTAACCAACTTTGGTACCATTTAGTATAAACCTCATTAGTAAATATTCCTGTTTAACTGAAGCGATGACAAAGCTGTCTGAGAACATACGGCATGTTTTTACACAAGACACGAATGACTTAAAATATAACGATATAATCTGTCATTTCTGTGATTTCTTTATATAAAAAAAAGTTATTTTAATTGGCAAATACCTTTCCACTGGGAAGACCGAGTTCCTTAAGTGCCTGAAAGATCACCTTTTCTGTTTTACCTGATGCAAAGGTTCTGGTAATACTAAGAAAAAGGAGAAAAAAAATTAGTCACTTTTTAAATAATCAGTTTCAGTCTCTTACTCCTTTTCTCCTCCAACATTTCCCCCTTTTTTCCCCAAACGATTTATGCAAGTACCTCTAGAGACAGTCGTGCACCAAGCACCGTTGTAATAATGCTGTAAGCTTCCACAGAGAAGAAATACTCCGCCTGCTCTCTGTGTAAGCGAACTACTAAAAGATTTAGGAAAACAGCGATCTGCCCAAAGAACTAAGAGGTTTGTGCAACACGTTATTCCGCTGGCAGTTTTCAACAGGATACATAGACAACTTACTGCGTCAACAAAAAAAGCAGCAGGATCTACAAACAAGGTAGGTATTAGCAAACTCAACTCTAGGCTTTGCTGTTTCCTCTGTGTTCACAGTGGTGACTCCCACCCTTCTGCACTATTAATCTGTCCATTTTAAGGCAGCCATCCCACAGGGAAATCCTGATCTATTCCCATTCCTCTGCTTCCTTCCTCCTCTCTTTTGAAGCTATTTCTCCCCATGAGAAACTCTCCAAATTCGGATTCCTCATATTTTCCACCCAGGCCATCTTCCACACACACAGAATTTTGTTACTCTTTCCTTGCTGTTCCTTCTTCCCTTGAAAGAGTTTCTAATCCGCTTCAAACAAGGCTATTCCTCCTCCAGACAGATCACATACAACCATTTTTGCTTCCTTCTCACTTCCACTGAGACTCAAACTCCTGGACCAATTTGGTTTCTTTGTATAAAAGATGGATTTATCTCATCATCCATTAGATTCATTTTTACTTGGAACAAAATAGATCCAAGTCTATGATGTGTGATGTGATTAATGTGAAGACTTTTGTTTTATTTCGGTTTCCACCAGAGATGAGCTTCAAAAAAGTCAGATCAGAGACAGCCTTCCCACTCTCTAAAGGGCTGAGCCAAAATCATGGGACCAACGACTCCCCAGCTTTGGTGTCAAGATCTGGAGACAATATTGTGGCTTAGGGCCACGTTCATAATCCTAACACGAGCATTACATCACAACACCAATCTGACTAAAATATGCTGCCTTCTATATCACCAAGTGAATTTTCCAAGACTTCTTATTAATATCATAGATACTAAGTAAATACACAAAGTGAAATACACTGTTGCCATTATTATATATTCCCATAGCAATCAAGAATTGTTTTGTTCTCCAAAACACTTAAAACCACTTGCATAATATTTTCCCACCAATAAAATGAAGATCATCAAGCCAAAGATATAAATGATAAATTAATATTTTTGGCCAAGATGTTTTTTAAAAACAGGTGCTTAAAGTTAGACTCCCACGTCCATATTTAGGGACATAAATAAGTAGCCTGATTTTCTTAGTTGTTGAGCAGCCAGCAGCTCCCATCGAAACAGGGGCTGGAGTACCTAAAGTTAGACTCCTATTTTAAAAAAATCTCAGATGTTATCTAACCCCTTCTAACTTTCAGTGACATTTCACTCTACGATGTGCAGGATTGCTAGCTGCAAGATTTATCATCTAACTCTAGTCCAGTAAAAATCGGACATCTATTCCACTAAAGTGCCCAGTAATTGATGTTTTGTATCAAACATCTGTTAACATTAGGATAAACAATTAATCAAAACCGGTGAGCCAAAATTCCATAGCTCTATTTTAGATGCCAAATTATCCGTTATTTCATCAAAGACGACAGCAAACATGGTAGTAATTATTTCTGAGTGCAGCAGCCTAGAAAAGGATCACATGAATCACAAATCCTGCATGACAATTTCATTTAGCAGGAAATATTGTACATAAAACTACCGCTTCCAGTCAAAAGAGACTTGATCATAGCAAATTTGCATTCTTCTTTCCTATGCCTAGAAACAGAATTGGATTAATGCTGAAGCAGGAAAGATTACTACATGACATCCTACAAAAGTTTCATTGTCAAGTGTCAATGTACTTTTCACCATTCATTTTTTTTTTTAAATGTGTACTGGAAACCGGATTCAAGATTAGTAGTAGTTCATTCCACTACAATTGTTCAAGATGGGTGAAATGGTTCAGATACAAAAAGAACTGAAACAAACCTTCACCCCCACAAAATAATCAAAACACAGACTGTTCAAAATAGTTTTTGTTTTAGGGCTTGTCTACACTATTGCACGGGGTCGATCTAAGATACGCTACTTCAGCTACATGAATAGCGTAGCTGAAGTCGACGTACTTAGATCTACTTACCACGGTGTCTTCAGTGCGGTAAATTGACCGCTGACGCTCTCCTGTCGACGCCGCTTGTGCTTCTCATTCTGGTGGAGTATCAGAGTCGACGGGAGAGCGCTCAGTGGTCGATTTATTGCGTCTATACTAGACGTGCTAAATCGACCCCTGCTGGATCGATCTCTGTGTGCCGATCTGGCGGGTAGTGTAGACAAGCCCTTAGTTTTGGCACCTCTGCATTTCCTAGTTTTTCTGGAACTGGAAGGATAACTGCCTAGATACTATGGGAAAGTCTTGTGGTACAATGATTGCCAAAAGTTACCAAATCCTGGTATCTGGGGCTATGTCTATACTACAGAGCCTATGTTGGCAGAACTAAACTGGAATAGCCCTCTAGTGCCAATGCAGCTTACTCTGACAGAAGGAGTTTTTCTGCCTATGTAAGAACAACCCCTGTCTCTGCCCGCTCTCATGCTGTGGAGTCTGTTGACATAGCTATGCTGGCGAAGGGGTGTAAGTTTTAAGTATAGACCAAGCCTGAGATTTCTCCTCTTTCCTTAAGAGTGGTTTTTGCACAAAGTTGTACCAAGTTAACTAAAAGTATAATTTTTAACGGATTTAGTTAAAATGGTGCACAGTACCGTGTGGAAAGACAGCAGATTTAATCCTAGTTTATATTTATTTAGATTGCGTCGGTGAATTTATGGTACAAGCTAAACTAATATACCCAGTTTTAAACCCATATAAATGTTTCCACCGGGGGGGAGGGGGTTTGCACTGGTTAAACTAAAATCAGTTTTTAAACAGCCTTCAGTTAAACTGGTGCAACGAGTGTGTGCAGACAAGAGCTTAGGATACATAACGACAGTAGCAGTGTGGGATCTACTGACTTTTTACAATGACCACTGCATTTTCGACCAGGCTATACCATACTTCATGAAAAACACTCACTTCTTATAAGGTTTGCACATGAAGTTCCAGATTAAAACTGCAAAGATACATTTAATAAAGCAAGTAAAGTAAACACTGAACGCCTCTGAGATTTGTCCGCCACCAATTGTTATGTGTGCTCCCTCCCCAACCTACTGACAGAAACACAAGCTATGCTTATAACCCAAACAGGCTATGTTAAAATCTCCCCAAAAAATCCCACGAAGGAACAGAGTTTTTGTTGGCCTGCACCTTGCGTAGTCAATTACACCAAGGGAAAGTCAGGGCAAACTGTTACGAGTTGGTAGCATTTATGCCACTTTGCACTGTTGTAAATGACTGCACAAGGTGCAGGACTAGGAAGAATCGGGACTATAGAGTTCCACTTTCCCAAGGCTTGGCATTCGCCCAGGTCTTTTGCTGGTTGGAGTGGGGTCTATGTTAAAGTTCAAAGAAACACAAAGATTTCTCATTTCCCAGAGAAGACTTTTCCCTCAGGCTTTCCTTAGGCTTCAATATCAAAATGAAATCAAACTGACAGACAGAGTTTATTTTCCTGTCTCATGTTCTTAGTCCCCACCAGCTCTGACGTGGAGACTTGCCCTCCTGAGGGAATGAAAATCCCATATGTATCCCCACAGCTGCCAAGTCTTGTGCAACTCTAGCTCACATATTTGCTCCTCTGGGTGACCCTGAGCAGTTGGACAGGTATTGGAGAAGATGGAAGTCGATCCCTCTCACCCACGGATGTGGAATGGAGGAGGCAGGGTTGACTGGGTAGCCTGGAGAAGTCAGCCAGTATAAAGATATAGGAGGAAAGCAGGGTGTAGCTATGCGGGATGGAGTCTAAGGGGTTGTTTAGGAAAAGTAGAAGGAATGGGAGTGCCTGAGGAAGCCGGGGGGGAGGAGTTATCGGGGAGAGGAGAGCCTGGAGCACTGGGGAGATGCTGGGATGGGGCAAAGCCTGGAGATGTGAGAGGGACTTCTGGGAGCAGAGAAAGGACTGGAGTCTGATAGTTGCTGGGGGCAGGGTGAGTCCTGGACTTATTACCTCCCTGGCCTGCCTCCTTTCACTTCCTGTCATCATTTATGTCCTATTCCCCTCAAGCCTGGTCCCGACCTTGTGCCCCGTGCTTGTCCCCCTTTTCTGTCCCCACTCCCTTTCTGACCTGCCCTATGCCAAAAGTCCCTTGTGCAGTAGACGGCCTCCTACTTCTCCAGGCTGTCTGAGGACCACTGAGGGAGCACTGAGACAGAGAAGAGATAGTCTCCTCCCCGTCCTCATTGCTGCCACGTCACATCATAGCAGCCCCCAGGCTTCTGCTCAGCCCTTCCAGTTGGAGGAAAACCTTGATCAGCCCCGTCCAGCAGGACTGTAGGAATGTGCGATGAGGCTGCTCAATCATGACACCTGACAGACCAATATCTAGCTCTACGCCCTGTAGTTCTTTACTGGAACCCAGCACTACAGTTCCATCAGGCCTCAGGGGCTATAATCCCCATCGGGACCTCAGTGCCAAGGGAGGAAGGGAACATACACGTACCCTACACTTCAAAGCTCTGGTCTCAGGTGCGAGACTGGGTCAACAGCCTGGGTTTTCCTTTCCTTTAACCTTAAACTACTTCCCTGACACCCCTTCCTTTCACTCAGTGGCCATCTCCCATATTCTCCTAAGTAAGGCATGGAAAAGAGAGAGTGCTTGCACCAGAGGCTTCTCTAATGAGCCCTGAAAAAGGGCTGCCACATCCTATCAGAGGCACCTAGATGAGTGGCCTGATTTTCAGAGGTGTGGAGCACCTTCAGATCCTGTTGAAGCTATTGGATTCAAAGTTACAGTGTTCAAAAGTAGTTCAATGAAACCACACGTTCTGTTCATCCAAGAAGTCTGACATTTCACAGGATGACACTAAATTCATTACCATATATATTTCTTGGAGAGGTCCAGAACTATATTCCTTAGCTTTGAAGGCTGAGAATCTGAGCAACACGGAGTTTCCCTCTTTATAGCATGAAACAGGATTAGATCTGTCACAAGCTGCCAAATGATTTGGTGGATTTATGGAAACTAAAATCCCTTCAAGGGAGAACTGCTGGCTGAAATCCACATAGTATTCTTGAGTGCTAATGTCTGCTTTGGAACCACTACATTAGCAGTATGGCACGTGTGAAATCCGTGCACTGTATCTTCAGCCCTGTTTAGCCGTCTACAATAAATAGGGTGTGGCACATTAATTATTCCATCAAAAGGCTGGATTTATTTTTATACCTGAACTGGCCTTCGTTTGAGCAAACGTCAGGAGATTAGACTTCAATTCACTAGCATAATGTGCTAAAAACACTTTGAACACGAGCTCTTTTGGAGATCTGGTTGCCTCGGCATGGAAATTGTGTAAATCTAGGATAACAAACGACTTAGAATTGAACTGCTTTTAAGGAGAGCCATATATATGTACTGACCAGGACGACTACTTCATAAAAACCACCTATTTGAGATCCATGAATCTGATAGGAAGATTTAAGTCAGAGTGACTGGACTGGACTGCCTTCAGTGGATCTGTTTGAGATCCATGGATCTGATAGGAAGATTTAAGTCATTAGAGTGACTGGACTGGACTGCCTTCAGGGGATCTGCACATAGAAGGGAATGGATTAAGCCTTTTCAGCGTTGTTCCCCCATCTTCATTATTCTGCAGATACTCCGTCCGTGGGGGCGCTATTTAGAAGGTGCCCCAGGGAGGTTTGGTGCAAGACCGAGGGACCAGCAGGGGACTGGCCATGTGAAAGTTGATATATTAATAAACCGAAGCAGCATTCACTCCTTCAAGGTGCCCCCCAGGGCTGCGGTTATGGTTGGACCCATGTGGCCCCAGGAGAGACGGGGACAATGTAGCAGGCTCTATGGTGCTTTGCTGCTTGTCAGCTCCACAAGGCTCCAATTCCCACTCTCTTGAAAAGATGCCTGGCAGGCAACTCCATGAGGGGAACCTCACCAAGTTTTCCAGCTCCTCTTGTCCCCCCACCCCCCACAGCTAATGCTGTGGAAGTGGGCAATATGGCCCAGTATTAGCACGAGTGGTGACTTTCACATTTTTCTGTGTGGGAAGGAGAGAAGGCAAATTGTTTGATAGGATTTTGAGCACGTAAGTGTAAGAGAATGCAGTAAAACTAGACAGTAAGGGAAAGCGACATCAGATGTCTCAGCCAGACAACAACTGCTTACAGAGAAATATATTGTTTTGTTCCATAGTTGCCTTTTTAATCTTTGGCAATAAGTAAGCCAAGACCTGCTGTAGGTTGTATACTGCATGGCATAAATATTGTTCCAAAAATTCCTGCGAACACAAGAATAATTCTGGCAAAGCGGCCTCTTTCAGTTTTGCAATGAATTGTATTTTCCAATGTACCTGCTATTCTATTTGCAATGGTCTGAAACATTTGTATGCTGCTATTGACAAAGCCTTTACAACCTGCCTTCTAACTACTGAAGAACTCATCCCTGAACACTTAGGGTTAGTGCCTATAAGCTGCTACATGCCCTTAGCTCCAAGTGGATTTCCTGAGAGTTGAAAGCTCTTAACAAGTCACAGGATAGGGTTCTTAATAATCAAAAAAATCACTGATTTCATTAGGAGTTTTTCCTGTTTAAAAAGAAGGAATAGAGCAAAAATGACAATGTCTTAGTTCCCGTCTTGTTGTTTATGCATATTTTGCAATTATACAATTAATATTATACAAATATAATCAGCATGCATGTTAATATCATAAAATATGATTTAATACACAGTACACAAAATGTATTTGGTAGGTTGCTAAGCACCTCCAATTGTGCTTACCTCCTAACGGGAATTTTGCCATTTGTGTTTGTCAGAAACGCCAGCTTCATCCAGCTGAAATGTAGAAAGAAATAAAAATTTTTAAATCGGATTTATTTATTTTAGTAAAAACAGGGTTCCAGATATCCCTATTCAGGTTAATGGCGCCTGCCATCTTTGTGAAATGAACACAAAAAACAACAGCAGTTCTAATCTTCGACTCATGAATGACCTTTTTGAAACTCAAAAAGACAATAAGTCACTTCCCATCTGCCGGCCAGAGTCAGCCTGACCCTTCCGCGGGCATGCATTGTAGGGGAAGCAGTACAGAGCCCCCTGCCCGCCACAGGCTCTGCAGTGCCCAGACAGAACTGCAGTTCCTGCCTTCAGGGAGTACAGGGACTGCTTCCTTGGAATTCATAGCACCGGGCAGGCAGGAGACAAGTACCACAGCACCACTACCCTGCACAGTGGCCTGAAAAAGGGACAGGAAGTATGCTGAACCCAATAAAAGGTGAGAGAAAGCAGAGCGTGTGCTGGGAAGCTCCAGGAGGCATTCTGTCTCCTTCCTTAGTGCTCCCTGTGGAGCAGGGCAGTTCTACAATGCAGAGCTGTGCTCCAGAGGCAAAATTCATCCCAGAATAATTAGAAAATCAGTACATCCCCTGACAGACAACCTCTCCCTTGCTACATGCATGCAACTTCCAAAAACAGTATCGCCCATGGGGGTGACGTGTATGTATCAAGGGAAGAACAATAATTAAAATCACACATCTCAATAGATTAAATGTACACTTGTAAACTTCCTTACACTCTCCCAGGCAGACACCACGCTAGGGTCTTGGGAACGCTGATGTTTACAATGAAACATGAACCCTAAATGCCGTTAACACCGTGTATCTCAGGGGAGGTTGAAGTCTGAGGGAATTTTTCCTGTAGACTGTTTTGACAATTTCATTGGTTGAGCCAAGAAAAGAAAGGACAACTAAGACAGTTCATATAGGAAAATATGTGGCCAGAAAAATACACAGGAGGAAAAACGGAGGGAAGAGCCTTACTGTTTCTTGAGGCATGTCATTGGACTGACGTTGTTAGCTCTAAAGTTATGGATGATGGATCCAAGTCCTTCTCCCCATTGCTGAAAGACAAGAAAACACGCAGGCACTCAGCTATGGAAAACAAAGGGGGCTAGCAGGCCAACCTAATCACTGGGCATGCCTGTCTCAAAGGAAAAGCTTTTCTCCTTTTCACGCAAATGTACAAAAAGTAGAGAACCTGACTTATAAAACTCTCTTCCAACACTCCCTTGCAAGAGAGAGCCAGCATCCAAACTGCATATTACACATTAATATTTTATTCTTCAATAAACAAAGTCATGCCGGTTCCCATTTTTTCCCCAGCTACATAAATGCTGCATCTGTAGTGCCATTAAAACAGCTTATTGCCAGCAAAGGAAAGCTGCCCACTGATTGATTTATTAAGCTCTCTATTTATAGACTGTATAAATATAAATCTCTTTCAGCTGCTCTTGGCAATATTAGCTATTCCTAAGCAACATTATACAATATGTGATGACATATTTAACTGGGTTCTATTTTAGAACAGAAATGAAGCAAAATATTAATAATCTATAGCAGACCACAGGGAGGCACAGCACGTGTGTTATGTGACTAACTAACTAACCAAATCTAGCTGCCTGTTACATATTCCATCATGCTTTCTTTCCAGTTTTCATCCTTAAAAAGTAAAACATTCCACTGACCATTAGGATATCTTTCAGCAAACAGCAGTATTACAGGCCATACATAATTTCTTTATAAGAATCTATTTTTCAACTGTAGTTCATACCTAGACTTTGCTGATTTGTACTGAACACATTTGAGGATTAGGGCCTAAAATTAAAACCAGTGGGAGTTGGCAATGGGAAATTTGTAGTGAACAAGGACTATAAGATCAGCCCCCAAACCAGCAGAAATCTGATGACATGACAGGCCAAGTTCTATCTCAGTTATATAATGCTAGGACTATTACATGGACCAGTGGTTCTCAACCTGTTTACTATTGTGGGATGCATTTGCAGCTCTCTCTGTGTTACGTGGGCCACTTCCAAACAACATATATATACTACCTGTATGGCCCTGAGAATGTCACATGGGCCGTAGCTGTGTGCTGATTGGGCTGCAAGCAGCCTGTGGGCTGTGGGTTGAGAACCACTGGCATAGACTATTGGCATCAGGGTAAATGAAATGGGGTTTGCGCCACTTTTCATTATCAACCTAATGAATAGAAAACCTCTCATTAAAGGCCAAATTCTGTACATGGAGCTTGAACTGACCACGTGTGTGTCAAAATCTATCCTAGAAACACTTTATAAACAGAAGTAGATGAGTGTATTTTTCTTTTCATGAATGAGTGCTGTACGTATCTGTAAAATTTATATGAGGGAATATTGAAGGCTTGAGCAAACTATATACAATAAATCTGACCTGTAGCCTTAGGTGGCTAAAATAACACTAAAAATGCCTATCTTTAACACAAATAGCTGCTTTAAACACACATTGAAATGACACAGTAGTTGTGTAATTTCATAACGCATGAAAGCAGAGCACTGCCTCCATTTAAAGGCATCATGTTGTGTTCTCAAAAACAAATTTCAAAGCTTTGCTGAAAATGTGGTTCTCATCTTCATATGTGGTTCTTTCATCTTCTTTTTGCGGTGTGAATAAGACAACGTAGGCAAACCACCTCCCAAAGTTTTACTAAATACACCTGTACTGTAGTCTATCAGCTATAGCTCAGTTCTCTTTCACTGTGGTATTTAAGCACTATTTTACCTGGTATCTCTTTTAAAAAAATGTTTTTAAAAACATCCTAATGGAAATGAAATGTTACCGCTGCACGAACACTGCAGTATCATGATCTGTCCCAATGTAAGCTGGATTTGTCTGACATTCTTTAAAAGCGCTTCAATCTTTTGACTTTCAGTAAGAAGTTAATTTTAAAAGCCACAGTGTGCAAAAATAACTACAGGGCAGCTAAACTAAACAAACCGCAGGCCATACAAATGTAGTCTTTAAAAAAAAAAAACACTAACAGGTTTTCTGCTACAACATGCCACCAGATGTCAGTAGATGTATGGTGTACAATGCCGTCGATGCTAACACATGATTAAGAAATAAAGATACGTGCATGTCAACTTGGATTTTCAGGCAACTGTATTAAAGCACCACGCTCTTGTCCTTAGCATTCTCTCATATTCATCAGGACTGACTGCCCAAGGGCACCACCACTGGGAAAACCCAAGCCATGAATCACCTATCCAGCACTTTCTTGGTGAAAAGATTAAGCCCGACTTAGGAGGGACTCCCAAACAGCCCTGCCCCAACAGGTAAACTGAGCCCGGGGCTGCTCTATTTTATGCCAACGTAAGTGGATGAAATCAAAGCCAATAACTGATATACCATAGGGGCATCCCAGCCACATCCTGCTATGCTGACAGAGGCCAAAGGAGTAGCATAAGAGCTCCTACGCCAGCACAGAATCACCCTTCCACGCTCCCTGGGCTGCTTATGCCAGGTTTTGGGCCAGACTTCCACCAGCTATGCGCCACAAAGCAGCTATACCACACTGGGGCATCTCTCCCCTTGTGTTTAATTTGGGGCTAGGTAGTACTACACTGGGGTCATTTGGTCTGCTTTACTCAAAGCTTGCCCCAAATTACCTGGGCATGGGAGAGTCAAAAAAAGGACTGTGTACAAATTGCACTGGAGCTATATGACCCTGGATGAAGAATTGAGCTACCAGTAAGTTTAGGCATATGCTCCCAGGTGTCTGTACCTGTGCATGAAATGTCACATTCTTCATCAGGCGGTCAAGGATCAAATCCTTGTGAGCCAGAAATCGTATGCAAAAAAACTAATTTTTAAGATTACACCATCAGATAAAAAAAAAAGTCTGAATATACAGTACTGTGAAAATGTTAAACTGGCAATATATAACTTTTCAGCCCTCAGCCATTCCCAGATTAAATGGAAAACTGACTAGCTAATGTGTTGTCTCTGAAAAAGGGGGGAAAGGAGGAGTTTATACCTTTCCTACAACCTAACTAGGATCCTAAGGACTCGTCTACACTTAAAACACTGCAGTGGCACAGCTGTGCCACCCTAGCTCTTCAGTGCAGATGTTGCCTACCCTGGCAGGAGAGGTTCTCCTGTCGGCATAGGGAATCCACTTCCCCAAGAGGCGGTAGCTATGTCATTTTTCTGTCGACCTAGTGGTGTCTACACCAGGGGTTAGGTTGCCTTAACTACAACACTCTGGGGTGTGGATCTTTCACACCCCGAGTGACAGTTTGTACCCACCTAATTTCCTTGAGTAGACCAGGCCTAAAATGGACACACGGATCTGGGAACAACCCCTCTTCCTTGCTATCAGGGAACTATCAATTTGATTTGTTCTAAATCAGTTACATGAAGGTGAAATAACAGCAAACACTCTGCAAAGAGAATCCAATCTGTTGCCTGGTGTTCAGCATCACCAAGCCACTTGTATGGAAAGAATGACAAGGGCCACTGAAAAAAATCAAATTCTGAATTCAAGTAAACAAGGACACCAGCATAAATCCTGAATGACACAAAGTGTTATTCTGGATTTATACCAGTGTAACCAGGAGAGGAATCTGGCCCTTAGCATCTCACCTTAGAGAAGCAATGACCATGAAACTAAATGGAAAAAATGAAGCAGTGGGCACGGAAACTACAGGATGAAGAGCTGAATGCACAACTAAGTACATGGAATGTGGAAAAAGATAACTTAACTAGCTCTGTTAAACAAAGAGCCAGCATTGGTGAATGCCTCTAAGTGGAAAAAATGAAAGAAACATTGACTGAAGAAGCCCATCTTCCAACATTTGCTGAATAACTCAATCAAATCCTTTAGAGCTACTCAGTGACCTTGCTTTGTCTTGGTTTCCTCAATGAAACACAAGCCAGCAGGGGCAGAGTGCACCGACTGCTTGATCTCTTAGCTCTTTATTAGCCAAGGACTTACATTTAACAGGATGAGATGCAAACTAGGGTCATTGAGAGTGACTAAAAACTGCTGTAACCTACAGCTCAGGCTGTTCAGTGCAACATCATCCCTGGTTTAGTTATAGATGAGACCTGTATTACCCAAATCAAGCAAGGAGATTCCACCTTCCCTGTGTCCATGTAGTCTCTCCAGTGAGGTACTCGGTCCAACATGAACACCAGGCTAAGGAACTGGGATGATGGAGTGGTTTTTTGCATCTAATATTCGCCCGAGAGGGTGCCTAGTGCCAAAGACTGATTTGTTAGAGTCCAGGACATGATAAATTGTGGATAATATCTCAATCAACACTTCTAAGTGGGTCCACTCATGCACACACAAAGCTGCGTGGAAAGGGGCCCGATCCTGTGCTGCTGCTTCCAGACATGGCCAGTGCCTCCTCTCCCCAGAAGCTGCAGCAACTGAGCGCACAAGGAGAGGAACCCCTGTCCCAGAACTCCAGCAGTAGCTGCCCCTAGGGGCCAGGCTGGAGTATCAGCAGAGGAGCTGCTACCTGCTGCATTGGTCCTTCAGTGCTGGATCCCCACGTGCGGTGCTGACACCCCGGCCTGAGTGTGTAATGTGGAGTCCCTCGGTGGGCCACTGGCAAGAAGGATAGAACCTGGGACTGCTGAGCTAAATGCACAAGCGTCTACTGTCTGAACTAAAAGACTGTTAGCTAAAAGGCTGTGTAGACTCATGAACCTCTATGTAGTCCAGCCACTAGAGGGGAACAGAGCCACGCTGAGGAAGCATCAGTTACATATGCATCTATGAAAGCCCTGGGACTAAGATAATTTTAGTAATTTTGGTGGTGTACTGGCTAGGCCATGGAGTTACAGATTAAGCTCTTGTTTAGGGCTAGAGTCACCAAGATTATTGTCTTACATGCCTCACTGATTTCAGGACCTCCACAGCAACTATGGGGCTATCCCTAGGAAGGAAAGAGAAGAGGTTAGTTTGACAAACTAAAGAGGCCATCTTCTGGATTTCCTCTTTGACTTGGCCCTGTTTCACTCGCGTGCGGTCAGCGAGTGATGGACCCGTTAGGGGTTTCAGAATCCTCCAAGAGAATATACTGTTCAGCCACTGAGCATTCTGTTAGTAGTCTAGCAGGGAACCAGAACATTTTGTCCTCAACCATTGATACAGTGGACACTAGATCTCCTCTTCCTCAATTCAGATGTCCGGTCAGTCTCACAGGTCACATCTGTACAACGCAGATTACCAGACCTGTGACACACGAAAGAAGCAATAGAAAGGAGACTAGACTAGGGACTGTGTAAAATTCATCCCATATCTGTCAACCGCAGCAAAAAGAGTTTCTGTACGTTGCTACGGAGGCGGTGCTCTACGCTAAAAGAAAGCTCAAGGGCTCGTTTCCCCCACTTCCAGTATTTCCTCTACCAAGTCCCCGCCAGCACAAATGTTCCATGTGGCAAGCAGTCCGATGAACCCAGATTGCTTCCACTCGTTAACAGAGCGTTTCTTGCTGTGAGGAGTTTTCCAAACACGTGCAGGATAAGTCCAACTGGATCTACATCAGTTTGGCTGCTTCTGTGGGAATAGTGTCAAGAACGGATGACACCAAAAAAACCTGATACATTTGTCGAGTTTCACACAGTGCGATGAGCCCTTATCCATTGTGGCTTGTGAAAACCAGCAGGGAAGTTTTGGGGCCACTGAAAGTCCTGCAGTAACACTTCCAAAAGAAACATAAAAGAGTGAGAGGGGAAAAAAAAAAAAAAACACCACAGCAAAGATCCTGGATGCCTTTTTCAATGTACAATGTAAAGGTTGGCCAGTAAGTGAAAATTAAGATACTGACATATCTCATGAACATGGCATTAACATATCCCTAGGGGATTGGTGGTGAAGCAGCAATACACAGCTCCCTGAATGGGGAAGCAACAGTTTTGTACTGAAACCTTGCGATTCTCTGGGAAGGTTTACTTATCACCTCAGCTAGATACCGTAAGCCACATTCCAACACAGTGCAAGAACCAAAGAGATACACAAGAATGCTTGAAAATGCAGGAAACTGAACAGAAAATAAAGTAACCAAATCGCGATGAACATAAGAACAAAGAATAATAAAACTTCTGTAATGCCTTCCATCCGAGGAACTCAAGGCTTGGCAAACATTTCTGAACTTAGTCTCACAGCACTCTTGTGTGGTGGGCAGGTATTATTATTATCCTCATTTTACAGATAGGAGAAGCTGAGGACAGAGAAAGTAAGTGACTTCACCAAGCTCCCACAGGAAGTCTGTGGCAGAGCTGGGAAGAAAATGTATAAAACTTCTAACTTCCAGTCTTGTGCTCTAGCTATAAGATACCAACGGATTGACTATTACAACAATATTTGATCAGCTTGCTTGAAAGGTTAGAAACCCTGATTCCCCTTTGAATGCAAGTTTCCAATATAAAATAGGAATATGGCCCTAATCCTGAAAACACTTAAACATGTGCATAACTTCAAGTGCACGAGTAACCCCATCGAAATCAATAGTTTCTGGATATACAATAATTTCAAAGTGTTTGCAGGACTGAGGCCTAAATCACTAATGATTATTTCTTTGACAGGGAACAAAGAATCAGCAGATTTCCAGAATTCTTTCCAGATACGTTCTAGAGTTTTCCTGGGGTAGTTTAGATTTAGAATGTGCATGCATTTAAAACAAGAGAAAACAAACAAAGGTACAGAGAAGTTCTGTATTTGTCTTTATAAGGGCTGTGGGAATCTGCTGCTGTTCCCAATGTCTCTGGCTGTACTTGCGACCTTCCTGCTTTGATACACACATCAATGCTCTTCAAATTATTATTAAAATGGAAGCCCCCTGGTATTACAGGGAGATCATTTTCCAGAACCAGACTACATCTCTGCTACACTGAAAAGCAGATCCTTTCTCTAAAGTGCTCTGTGTGGAAAAACAGTGTAGCAGCTTCTGCTTTCTGTTCATCAGCATTTACAGCATTTTGATCTTCCATAAGTGCATTAACCAGATAGTAATAAAAGTTAATGTGCAATATAATATCCATACCAATTGTTAAAACACTGTCCACTAAAAAGTTTATAATTACGCTGCAAATAGGCATGAGTTGTGACTGCTATTAAATGCTGTTGATTGTAAAACCGAGCCTATCTGCTCTGCGATCAGCCATTTGCACTGAGGTTTTGCAGGGTTGTCGGCCTGATGTAGCATCATCTTGAAAATGCTCTAGCTATGATATAAATCTATGCAAATTTACAAGGCAATATTCATAACCTAATAGAACCCAATTAACATTAAAATTGCTACTCCTAGCTAGTAAAAATAGTTTCTGATAAATTAACTCCCCATCTCTATTCCACATTTATACTGAGTGGGATTAAATTGTGAAAAAAACCAACAAAATAAATACAAACAAGACCAGTGGAATTTACCACCTTACACCAAGGATGAATCCCATTGTTTTTACCCATAGTGTTAGTAACACACGCCAAAGGGAACTGTCTTTTTGTTCTGGGTTTGTTCGGTACCTAGCAGAGTCTATAATTCGGACCCCCAAGTTGCCACAATAATAGAAATGTAATAATAGCCAAGACGTCTGACCCAGGAAGCACAGTAATAAAAATCACTGAATTTACATATGAACTATTTGACAGAGAAAGTATTACCTCAGTATTTTAGCTGATGCCTATTAGCAATTCATTCTTGTGACTCTCTCCTTAGCCATTAAGGTCACACACTGCCTTGTTTTCACTGCTGAATAAAGGAGCAAAGTAAACTAGGCAAGGTCAACCTCAAGCTTGGGTAGAGTACTGACATTGGTTTTACCAGATGGCAAACTAGGCAAAGTATTTTGTCTTCACTTGGGATAGCTCACATGTTCATTACCCTGAGGTAAAATGCACCTTTTTTTTCTTTTAGCAGTGAAGACAGGGCCTCAGTCGTCTCACGAATCTAGTGACTTATTCTTTAGAGCAGACTAAAAATGAAGAACCAGAATAAAATCATGAATGTTGTTTCGGTTTTATATGTAAATCTTTTGGGTTAGATTCCACACCACATCTCCAGAGGAGGGTTGACAATTTTGGTTTGATGTATTTCTAGATGTTTCATCACACGATATAATCTTTAATTAAAGATTAATCTTGAATTCCTGGAGACTCCAGGGCAATCCTGGAGGATTGGCAATCCTACTCCAGAGATAAGGAGGGGGAGCAAAGGTGGTATAAGGTCTGGACTCTAGGCTACTGCAGGAGCCACCATAGTCCTTACTGTAAGAGGTGCTTTAATTTATGGTAGCCTGGTTTGAGCGGCATATGGACTGCTTTGCAACCCAGAATGCCCTAGGCCGGGGCCTTACACTTCTCCTGCACTAGAGGAATTCTCCCTCAGCCTGCCATAGCCCCTTTACCCTGCCAGAATATAGTGCCCATTGTATAGACCAGGACACAGAAAGGCTACCTGGTAAATTAAATAACTTAAACCCAATCCCAGGCCACCATGAAATTTGAGACCTACAAGCAGTTGATGCAGGTGGTTTATAAAGTTCAATACGTAAACTTCATCCAAGGGTACTGAAAGAATTAGCTGAAGAAATCTCGGAACCACCGGCAATAATATTTACAAACTCTTGGATGACAGGAGAGGTCCTGGAAGACTGGGAAAGGGCTAACGTAGTGCCCATCTTTAAAAAAGGGAAAAAGGAGGAGCTGGGGAACTATAGACTTCAATACCTGGGAAGCTACTAGAGCAATGTCTAAAACATTCAATTTGCGAATACCTGGAGGATGAAGGGGTAATCACTAGCAGCCAGCTTTGATTTACCAAGAACAAATCATGCCAAACCAGCTTGATTTCCTTCTTTGACAGAGTAACTGATTTGGTGGCTAGGGGAAATGTGGTGGACATAATATACCTGGACTTCAGGATGGCTTTTGACATTCTGATAAGTAAGCTGGAGAAATGCAGGCTCGGCAGAACTACCATTAAGTGGATACATAATTGATTAAACAACCGCAAACAAAGAGTAACTATTAATGGAATGATGTCAGATTGGAGGGATGTTTCAAGTGGGGTTCCACAAGGATTTCTTCTGGGTCTGGTGTTGTTTAACATCCTTATTGATGACCTGGATGTAGGCAGAGAAAGCACATTGATCAAGTTTACAGATGACACAAAGATGGGGGGGCGGGGTTGCCAATACTTTGGAGGATAGAGCTAAAATTCAGAGGGATCTTGATAAATTGGAGAACTGGGCTATAGATAACAAAATGAAATTCAACAAAGACAAATGTAAGTTGCTACACTTGGGGAAGAAAAACCAAATGCACAAATACAGAATGGGGGATAACTGGCTTGGCAGCAGCACTGCTGAGAAGGATCTGGGAGTTGTGGTGGGTTTCAACCTCAGCATGAGTCAGCAATGTTGCAAAAAAAGCAAATGCAATTAGGTTGCATTAACAGAGGCATAGCATGAAAGACATAGGAGGTAACAGTACTGCTCTACCCAGCACTGGTTACACCTCAGCTGGAGTACTGTGTCCAATTTTGGTCACCCATGTATAGAAAGTATGTAGAGAAACTGGAAAGGATCCAAAGGCGAGCGACAAAGATGATCAAAGGGACGGAATGCAAGCCATGAGAGCAAAGGCTGAAGGAACCAGCTATGTTTAGTTTGGAAAAGAGGAGATTAATGGAGACGTGACAGCAGCCTTCAGATACTTGAAAGGCTGCCATCAAAAACTGGAGAAAAGTTGTTCTCTTTTCCCAACGAGGGGCAGGACAAGAGGCAATCAGTTCAAACTACAGCAGAGCAGATTTAGATGAAATCTCAGGAAAAACTTCCTAACTGTAAGAACAGTAGGACAATGGCACAGACTCCTCGGGAGATTGTGGAAGCTCCTTCACTGGAGGTTTTCAAAAGGAGGCTGGATAGCCATCTGTCGGATGGTTTAGACACAACAAATCCTGCATCTTGGCACAGGGTTAGACGAGATGACCCTCTGGGTCCCTTCTAACCCTATGATTCTAAAACAGTTATTACCCTTTTTAATCCCATCCAAGAGACTCTCAAACAAGGCTTTTTCTTCCTTCTAAAGACTCTCTATAGAGAAGGGGAACAAGGGATATTGTTAAAACAAAAGACTTCCGTAATACTGTACATTTTGAATGCTTTAACTGTTTTTCCTTCTTTTTCTGTATCTTTAATAAGAGAGTAGAAAGATTGTTAATAGTGTGTTTTCCATGCTAATAAGCAGGCTGAGGACTCTGTATTCCAAAACCTCAAACCTTGTTTAACTGTTTAGTGTTGTTCAGTGACAGGGTAATGTTAACACCCTGGACTCTCTGGGCTCCTTTATTCCATCAAAAATAACATAACAGTGCTCCCCTATTTCTCTCTTCCTGCGCCCATGCCAGGGTCCTCCATTCCCACCTCCCCCCTATGCCAGGGGCTCTCTGTGTGCCCTCCACTTCCCTCTTCCCTCTCTCCTAGGGTCCCACAGTCTCCTCCCACGCCTGGGGTTCTGCATGTGCCTACATTCCCCCTATGGCCCTATTCCTTCCACTACTCTTCCTTCTCTTTCAGAGTGTTAATATTTTATTACTATACTGGGACTATGTGCAGAGCTAAGCTGGGGGAGAGGGATGGGCACTGTCAACTTGTTCTTTGATCTGTAGATAATTAGAAAGGTGGGTGAAGCTGCTGGCTCAGCTAATCAGATGCCAGGGGGGTCCATGTATCACCCATGTCCCCCTTTCTGTTTTTCTGATTGCGATTAAAATCAAGAAGGTTCTGCCCACAAATGCCTAGAACATTCCCTAAATTTTGGAACTGACCGGATGTGGTATTGAAAAGTTATGACAGCCAAACAGAGAAATACCATTGAGTTGAGTGTTAGACCTCACTTCGCTTGGCCAGCAACATGGGGTATGCTCAAAAAGCATCACTGGTATGCTGGAAAGCATTAACTCTAGTTCCATCTGTGCAATCTGACTTTCATAAGAGTGACTGGTGACATTCTTGTGAGGTATGAAAAATTAGCCTCATATTTTGTAACTGCATTTAAAGAGATATTGTAAACTTGAAATCTAGTCAATAAAAAATAATGAGTTAAAGGTAGTTTCAAGTATTACATCCTCTTCCAAGGTTGTAATTTTATAAGCAGTTTTTCTACTTTAAAAAAAATTCTCTCCCCTGTTGCTGTGCTAAAGACTCACACAAACTATCTGCACGGCATTTTTTTATTTTGTCTGTTTTAGGAAGGGGCGAATAACTCCTCCGTTGAAAACACAATACACGTAAGCTAGACGGAATCCAAACATCCCAAACGGAGCCTGGCTTAGGAGAGCGGAGATAAGACACGCTTATTATTGGAACACACATAACTGGATCTTTACAGCCTAAACATGTCTTTGCCATGAGCCCTAAGCAAGGGGCAGTAGATTATTTTGCTGCCCCTGGAGCAGACCAGATGGCAGATTGTGACCCCCACACTCCCAAGAGTCAGATATTTGCTTTTCAGGTTCCCCATTGCTCTGAGGGGGAAATATCTTGTGTCAGGTCTCTCGCTATCACAGCAGGTTCCTCTTGGTGTGCCAGTGGAGCTACACTAACTGGTGCACTGTGGGGAGGAGGGGGAAGGAGAAGAAGAGCACTTTCCTGTCCCCAGCCCCTTCCATCCACCTGTAAAGAGGTGGGGAAGCAGCGTCTTTATGGAATCTGCTTTCCCTTGACACTGCACCCTATGGTATCAACACCCTGGCATGAGGGAGAGCGCCACACCCCCTTGTTCCTCGGTGAGGCTGCACAATACAGGCCACAGCGTAGCCTGTGGTGACCAAGAATTATTTGGTCTCTCATCCAGAAGGTAACACTTCCATAAGCAGAACTATTCTGGGGCACTGGCTGAGGACAGAATTACGGACCCGGGAGTAAAGAGTCACCAAACCACTTTCCGCAGTGCCAGGTGGTGTTTTTGTCACGTATTGACCAATCCTGAACCTGATTTAGCTTATGACGACCTCATAAGGGATCTCAGAAGGTAGTGAGCACTTTCAACTCCCTTTGAAGATACTGGCTCTCAACAGCTTCATGAGAACAACAGGCACAATTACTGAAAGGCCCCCACGCACATCTGGAATGCTGAGACACAACCCTGGTCCCCTCGGGTATGTCTACACGACGGCTGGCCCAGGTCAGCTGACTTGGCTCATAGGGCTATAAAACTGCAGTGTAGATGTTCAGGTTCAAGCAGGCCAAGCCCAGGTCAGCTGACTGGGGCCAGAAGCGGCTGTGTCGCAGGTTCATTTACCGTAGCTTCCTAAACATGTGTTTTCCTTTAGCTCACAAGTAGTATTAGGCCCATATATTCATCACATACAAAAAGCCAATACACTACAACACTCCAAGAACTCCACTGGCTTCCCATGCTTTCAGATGCAGCCAAGGTTTTGGTTCAATTCTATAAAGTCCTACATGCTTCAGGGAACGACTGTTTTAAGGACTACCCCTCTCCTGAATCATCTTTGTTAACAATCGCTGGGTGTACGCTTTTGGAGACCTTTAGCAGAGAGTCCAAAGCTGTAGTGCAAACTCCCAATAAGGGCCTGTCATAATTCACGGACAATCCGAGTGCAAAGCAAATCATGACTTTTTGGTCAAGCATCTGGATTGTCAATGAACAAGCAGCTCCTGGGCAAGGAGCTACCTGTGTCGATCAGTGCAGCCCGGTAAACTTATTGTGACACTACATTTCATCTCTATCACGTGTCCAGATATTGTGGCAATGGGTGCAGAAAGTACATTTTAAAATATATAATTAAACAAATGTATGGATCGATCTCTCTCCTCAAACCAAGGAGACCAAAACATCTTGACCAAATCAAAAGATGGCTAACTAGCGTGTCTACAAAATATTCTAGAGTACATAGGAGAAATTATTCTGGTAAGCATACAAGCGAATTCCTACAATAGTTCTCTCCTTTTTTGGCTCCCAAAATGCTTTCAGACCACGATTTTGGCAGGTTACTTCCCTGAATACTTTGATATCAGAGTCAACATGTTGAACGTACAGAATAGTCAAACAGACTTAATGTATCCATATTAGGTATACAAATAGGTCTTCCACTATGGAGTTTATTCATGACACAATGTTTAAGGGGGAGTGGTGCCAAGCACTGAAAAGAGAGGTGTTATATATTTATTGTGTGTCTTGCTGCATGATGGTTGCAATGAATGGTCAGGTTATGCTTTCCATCTATGAGGCTTCCAATAATAAAAAGGAAAGAGGAAGCAGAAAGCCAAGGGATTTAAGGTAAGTCTAGACCAGCGGCAGCTCCAGGTGCCAGCGCTCCAAGTACGTGCCTAGGGCGGCAAGCCGCAGGGGGCGCCCTGCCGGTCCCTGCGAGGGCAGCAGGCAGGTGGCTTTCGGCAGCTTCCTGCAAGAGGTCCGCCGGTCCTGCAGATTTGGTGGCGGGTACGCCGAAGCCGTGGGACTGGCAGACCTCACGCAGGCATGCCTCCGAATCCATGGGACCGGGGACCTCCCGCAGGCACGCCGCCAAAGGCAGCCTGCCTGCCGTGCTTGGGGCGGCAAAAAAGCTAGAACCACCCCTGGTCTAGACAGAAAACAGGTGTGATTGCAGCTCATGTGGATACATCTGAGATAGCTTTATTCTAGCTAGCTCACGTACCAGTACTAATAAATTTGTGGCAGCTTGTGCTTCAATGCAGGCTACACTTTTCCCCCCGCACCCGGGCACTGTTTAACTGTGGAATACCTTAGCTATTTCTGCATTTTCTGCTACCATGTACGTGAAGCTGATGTTCACCAGATCTGTGCCACTGCAGACACACACTATCCGCCCTTCCAGCTCATTTTCTGCATTTCCCACAGTCTCAAGAGCAGCTAGTATTTTGGGATCCTGTTAAACGGAACAAACGCCTTGTTAAATGCACAGTACAAAGATTAAGTTAAAAACACATCTCAGGTTCACATGCATTAAGACTGTAAATATTTCCCAGACACCTTAAATGAGTTCTTTCATTTAGAATCTATGGGCATGGTTGGGGGAAAAAAAAATCTAATTTAATAATCACTGAATGTGGCTGAATCATAAAAGCAAAGAGAGAATTGCAGTATTTTAAATACATTTCAGAAAATTACATACATTACCTCCACAGAGAAGGGAAATGGAAGACTTTTAAGGACTGGTAATAGTTTATGGAAATTCTTAACTCTATCTAAATAAATTATTCCAATCCAAATCAGTAGTGACCAAAAGTAGTTATTTGCATGGAATGAGTGGGTGATTTCTATCCATTTCTTAGCAGCACATCTCGTGCTCTTTGGTACCTTTACTAGCAGTCAAGAGCCATAGATTTAATAAGCCCAGAGACTGAACTATTCATAGAAATTCGGAATATTTTGAAGCATATTTGAAGTTTGAAGCATATTCGTGGGGCATCATGGGGAAGTCTGCACTGCCTTAGCCCATGACCTACTTTGTTGGCTGAAGATTTCAGTCTATTACCTTGCAAGAGAACTAACTTCGCTAAAAAAAATAAAAATCTATGATTAAAGTGAAAAATCTATGATTTTTAAGTAGAACCACAGTCTGATTGAAGCTTTTGTATTTGACATCACCAGACAACTAGACAGCAAAACTCTTAAAGAGACACTGTGAAGCAATTATGCCCAAATTTCATCTCAGAAAGATGTCTAATTTCCAAATGCATTTTAAAAAGAAATCTATATTAGAAAATATTTTAAAAGCTATGATTTCTGCAGAACCCTCAGGTGGCCCCTCTGCAGATTGCCTTTGAAACAGCAGTTAATAATCACAAGTCCCAGAGCTGTCCTGAAATAATTGATTATTTAAGTGTCTAAAACAAGGAAGCAAACAAAAATTTCAGTGAAACACAGGAACACATCTTGAATGACCAAGGAAAAAAATTAAACCAGAAAATATTTTCAACCTCCTAAAATGATGATATAAAATAGTTCAAAAAATGATTTAAAAACCCTTGACAGGATCCTTTTAATATTTAGTGCCCAGATTTCACAGCCTCTTGGAAGGTCAGCACTGACATGGCATTACCATATTACAAATCCTTGACACTGAAATAAAATAAAACCACTTAATCTTAAACCTAAATGTTTTAGGCTATGATTTTACAAGCAAAGTTGTGCTGGCGGTATTTTGTAACAAGCTGCACTGCATTCCCCACTTCACCTTCAGCTTAAACACTCTTTGTTTAAAAGAACAGTATAAACTAATTACAGAGTACCTTTGGTACAGCTCCAAGACGAATACTGTTGATCAGGGAGCATTCTAATACCTGTCCTTCCTAGAACGGCAAGAGAAAGCATGTTAGCTAAAAGGTCTGGCGAAACACAGTGCAGATCCAAATAGGAAGTGAAGCAAAAATAAACAATGAGTCTTAAATGCAATCGCACTTAAGTAACACAAAACAGGGTATTTTTTTTTCATGTCTGTTAATAACCTGTCAAGTATTTCACTTATGTAACGTCTAAAAACACAGGAGCCAAGCTATCTTACTGTAAATAGTTACAAAACCACATGTAATTTTTTGTGATTAAAAATTAGCCAGGAAACAAACCAAGTGCAACAACATAGGGAGACAGTAATGTTCCTGGTACAACAGTACTGTACCTTTCCTTCACTTTTCCACCTTAGGAAAAAACCAAATTCATCCACTTGAAAGAGACAGTTTGGTTCGAAGACAAAGGACTCCTGTTGAAAGGGAAATATAACAAAATATTTTGGTGATGTTGACAAATATTGTCAGGCATTAATTTGCTTCTCAAAACTTAAGATCTTTTACCTTTTCCTCAACTGCCTTGCAGTATTGCCAATCCCAAAGCATTCAAAAATCATGAGTCAGTCGCCAGAAATCATGAGATATTTTTGAAAATCTCATGATTTTTAAGCCTAATAAATATTATAACTTTTTTTTTATTTGACTTCTGTTTTTTGAGACATTACAGCAGACTCAGTTCTCATCTTCAGGCCTTTCTCCACAGCCACAAGTGCTAGAAACTTCTCTTTCTAAATGAAAGCTGATTTTCTCACCTAATCACAGGCTTCCAAAAAGAACCTCATCAAATATTGTGAGTCTTGCAAGAATTGGCAGCACTGCTTGGGGGTCAAGCCACCACATTTTGCAATGACTTTGGGGATTCAGGGGAAGGGCTTTCGCAAAAGTTGGACCCTCACAGAAGAACTTCTAGAAAGTACACACAAAAATATATTGCAGTGTGTTAGTCTGGCAGAGGAGATAAGTATATAAAGCAGTTTGGAAGGAGTGGAAAACCACAGAGATTAGATTAAAAAAACAAAACCAAAACCAATCAGGTCAGCCTTACTGAAAAAAACAAAACCAAAACGTGCATGCCCACCCCCAAAACTATTTTAATGTCAGAAGTGAAACTAAAAGGTAAGGAAACATCCCACTGTGCCGAATCAGTCATTTTTAAAGGGAACAAAAAGCCCAGCCTCGGCCAATCTTTTTTTAATTAAAAAAGATTCCGTTATAACAAACAGCGAGCATGTGTGCAGGGAGCAGGGATGCTGTGAGTGACAGAGGGCAGCACTTTATTTTGTGTGTAAAGGAAAGGGCTGCAGTTAGGTTTTGAAAACACCCTGTCCTCCCCAACGCAGGACAGCCAGGGCAGCAAGCCCATGCAGACACACGGGGCCATTTTCCACACAAAAGGATCATGCGGACAGGAGGAATTTTAAGTTCTCTGACTCAGTTAGCACCATCCCACAAGCCCTCCATGCAAGAAACACCCATTTAAATTAATAAGAGTTTTGCTGCAGGATGGGCCACAAAGAAGCCAGATCAGCTTACTACCTCACTCCCTTGACCCAGAACACATTCAGCATTGAAGAGCATCTGCCTCTTAAATAATAGCACAAAGCACATACAGCACTTTTCAGCTTCAAAGCACTTCACAAATATTAATTACTGCAGCACCACTGTGAGGTAGGAAACAATTATCTTCATTTTACAGAGAGGGAAACAGAGAGAAGAGTTAGAATTCGCCATAGATTCAGGGACAGAGTCAGGACTGGGTATCAGGTGCTTCTTGGGCCCTCTTCTACATCCAGGCTGCTAGACAACAGTTTACTGCCTTTTCCTTAATCCTCGCACTTCATAAAATGTACCGGATGCAAACTGCCCAGAATCACAGGTTTTATAGCTCCTGGGTAGCCCTATAAAACTGCATATATAAAAACGGCAGCTAGCCACCTGTTAAAGGGAGAGACTTTTAAAATCTGCATGGAATAGAGCAGTGGTTCTCAACCATTTTGGGTTCAGGGCAGGACCCATTTGTAAATGTTTATAGCCTGTCGTCACCCAGTAAATAATCTGGGGGTGGAGGCCCTGGCATAGGCGCCGACTTCTGCTCACGCCGGTGGGTGCTCGACCTCCCTCTTCCCCCCNCTGGCATAGGCGCCGACTTCTGCTCACGCCGGTGGGTGCTCGACCTCCCTCTTCCCCCCGCCCCACCCCGACTCCACCCCTGTCCTGCCCCCTCTCATCCCTGCTCCGCCCCCATTCCAACCCCTTCCCTAAAGTCCCTGCCCCAACTCCACTCCCTCCCTGCCCCTATTCTGACTCCTTCCCCAAATCCCTGCCCTGGCCCCGTCTCTTCCCTTGAGTGCGCTACATTGCCGCTCCTCCCCCGTCCCTCCTGGAGCTTGCTACACCGCCAAACAGCTGTTTGGTGGTAGCAAGCGCTGGGAGGAAGGCGGAGGAGCAGGGATGCGGTGCGCTCAGGGGAGGAGGCAGAGGAGGAGGAGGAGGTGGTGAGGTGGGGTGGGGAGGGGAGCTTGGCTGCTGGTGGGTGCAGAGGTTTTCCCCGTGGGTGCTCCAGCCCCAGAGCACCCACAAAGTCTGCGCCTATGGGCCCTGGGGTGCTTTTGGTCTGATCCTGCCCCCTGGAGAGGGGGAGTCATGTCCAGCATTTACCTCACGGTGGCAGCTCCTGTGCTGTGGGGCTGGCTGGACTTGGCTCTCTGCACCAGGAGTTGCAACCTCCAGGGTTGCGGTGCCACTCAGGTTTGGGCCCGGGCCCAATTGGACCAAATGTGTGTGAGTGGAGTTGTGACGTGGCTCATGGGGTGGCAGGGCCACTCACTCACCTTTGGCCTACCTGGACTCCCATCATCATGACAGCTGGGCGAACCCTGAGTGGTGCTGGGACCCCAGAGGTTGCAGTGCCTGGAGCAGGGAAGTGAGCCCAGCCAGCCCCATGGGACAGGAGCCACCACGCAACCCTTTGAAATGTTCTGACAACCCAATTTTGGGTCCCGGCTAAGGCTGAGAAATCCTGGAATAGAGGATCTCCTCAATAAGCAAGGTCAATGCAAATAAAATGGGGAAATTTTTCATTGCTTGTTGCATCCCCTGTGACTAAAAGCTCTCAGTATAAAATTAACATTTCCTACAAAGATGGCCACATAATGGTCTCTGTTGCGCATCTCTGCTTTGCCTGTTTAGGATGAAAGTTCAATATAGAATTTCATTGGGAGCTGGGTGCCTAAATCCCTTAGGCCCTTTTGCAAATCCCAAACTAAGATTATAAATCCTTCGCTGGAGGGCTCTTGCTATGGGTATGTACAATGCCTAGCACAAGCCTGGTTAGGATATCTAGGCATAATAATAATAATATCCCAACCAACCACAAAGGGGCTGGGCTTGCAAGTGTTCTGTGGCAAAATTGGGTAAATTTACCATATAGTACTTACAGCAAACAATAAGGATACAGAATACCGCATGTTTTCTGCTTTAAATAAGGCAGGTAGGACCTCTATTAGCAGTCAGTGTAAAAAGACATGCACATGATTCAAAATGCAGTGAATGCAACACAGCACAGCACTTAATAAAATCTGATTTATACATACAACGACAAGGCCTAATTCCATTCCCAAATGTCAAAATAGATTCGGTAGGTGAAATTACTAGCAATTGAAAGAAGGGTCAGTCCTTTTTCCATTCTGAAGAGACCCACTGCCTCTGAAGTCTGATCCAATGTTAAATGCTGTACCATTCACATGGTTAGCGCTGTAAAACTGCAGCCCTGGCCTTAGCCACTAAACAGAATGAAAATACTGAATAGCACCGGACCTAGGACTGACCTCTGTAGGACCCTACTGGATATGCCAGCCCAGTTTCATGGGGAACCACTGATAACTACTCTTTGAGTATGGTCTTTCAACTAGTTGTGTACCCACCTTATAGTAATTTCATCTAGACCACATTTCCCTAGTTTGCTTATGAGAACGACACGTGGGAGACAGTGTCAAAAGTCTTACTATAATCAACATATGTCACATCTACTGTTTCCTCCCTATCCCCTAGGCCGGAAACCCTGTCAAAGAAGGAAATTAGGTTAGTCTGGCATGACAAATCCAAGCTCGCTATTCTTTATAACCATATTATCCTCTAGGTATTTACAAACTGTTTAATAATTTATTCCAGTATCTTTCCAGGCATCAAAGTTAGGTTGACTGGCCTATACTTATGAGCCACAAGTTGTAACTTGTTCTTTGAAAATGTCTGCCTGCCTTTAGAAGGGACTGAATAACCAACCCAGGACAGCAAGGAACCTTTTACTTTATCTTGTACTGTGCGAGAGAACAACAATGGGGTGATCATTATTAAACATTCTTGAAAGCAAAACCACACACATTCCGTTGGATCAGCTGAGCCCAATTTTTTAGCAACATTTACCAAACATGTTTCCTATTAGTTTACCTAATCCAGCACTGAAAGTGGGGGATAAGAAAGCGAGGTCTATCTTGGCAGGTGACTATGATACAAATACTTTTTGTTCGTTTCAAGAGATTAAAGGAAAACATAATATCCCTGACGGCATTTCTCAAAATACTTTTAACTTAGAGATTTTCAGGCAAATAAAAAAAGATTAAAAACAAACCTTAGTAAAACGATTTTCATAGGCAAATTGATGTTGAATATAAGGCAAAGGTCTCTGCATTTTATTTTGGAAGCTTATATCAAATGTTATGTCCCACTTTCCTTTCCTTCAACAGACCTGGATTAAAGTGCGGCTGAAAGCAGGATCATATTAATCATATTCCAGATAAAGCATAGGTCGATTGACTAAAGGAGATAAAACCACCCTTGATTTTAAATGGTGTCTTTGATTTACAGTGTAAATGTTTTGGTGACCTTCTATTTTTCCATACAGCATGTAGGTTCGTAGTCTATTTTCACAAGTAGAAGCACTCATTCGAAAAATAGTAAATTTAAAAAAAGGACAGTGTTCACTTTTTGGGGGGAATGTGCTTTGTGTACTATACTATGATGACTCCACAACAGAGAGCTGCATGTCTGTTACAGACAGAAGGGATTTAAATCAAAATGTTTCTCTTACTCGGGGATTATTTTCAAATCGGAGGATTAAATCAGCCATTACAAAATGTATTTTAAATGGGGTTTTTTGGTAGCAAGAAATTGTATCATAACAAACTGTTAATATTTATTTTCTACCTTCATGCAGATTTTCTTTTTGAAACTTTTATTTGTTTAAAATCTTAAGAAAAAAAATATTTTTGTAACATTTGCAACATCTAGAAAAGAAAGGGAAAGGGAGAGGAACATTATTCAACTGGCCCCTTACCTCTTCGTATCTGTCAAACACAGCTCCATCTTGCATAAAGGAAGGGACTGACTTCTGCCAGTTAAATTCATAAGGTTTTGCCATGATTATGTTTGAAAAACCTGAAATGAAATGGAAAGAAACAGCATAGTTCAATTGTTGCTTTCTATAAGGAAGACTGCATAGACTGTTGGAGACAAACAGCTGGCTTTCCTTGCAGCAAAACAGTTTATAAAAACACAATTGTGGGTTTGCATATTAAGAGTTTTCCTCACATCATGTTATATTTTTTATCAAAGATAAACTCATTTTAAAAGTAGAATACGACTGAAAAATGTTTTAAAGAGTGACTAAACATGACAATTATCCAAAAGATGACTGCAGATTGTATCATTAATAGGGCCCTACCAAATTCACGGTTTTCTCCCCCCCGTGAAATCTGGTGTTAGGCGTGCTTTTACCTATACTATACAGATTTCACACAGGAGACCAATCTTTCTCAAATTGGGGGTCTTGACCCGAAAGGGATTTGCAGGGGGTTGCAAAGCTATTTTAGGGGGGTCACGGTATTGCCACCCTTTCTTCTGCACTGCCTTCAGAGCTGGGCGGCTGGAGAGTGGTGGCTGTGGGCAGGGTGCGCTGCCAGCAGCAGCGCGGAAGCAATACCATACTATGCCACCCTTACTTCTGCGCTGCTGCCTTCAGAGCGGGGTGGCAGGAAAGTGGCAGCTGCTGACTGAGGGCCCAGCTCTGCAGGCAGCAGTGCAGAAGTAAGGGTGGCAATACCATACTATGTCATCCTTACTACTGCACTGCTGCTGGCAGCGGCTCTGGCTTCAGAGCTGGGCTCCCGGCCAGCAGCCGCTGCTCTCCAGCTGACCAACTCTGAAGGCAGCGCCGCCACCAGCAGCAGCGCAGAAGTAAGGGTAGCAGTACCGCAACCCCCGCTACAATAACCTTGCAACCCACCCCACAACTCCTTTTTGCGTCAGGACCCCTACAATTCTAACATCGTGAAATTTCAGATTTAAAATGGCTGAAATCATGAAATGTACAATTTAAAAAATCCTATGACTGTGAAATTGACCAAAATGGACCGTGATTTTGGTAGGGCCCTAATCATTAATCTATTTAAATACCTGCTTAAATCAATGCAAGAGTTTAATTAGCTACAGCTTAATGTACACCTAAGTAACATTCATTAGCACAGCTGATAATATATGCAAGCATTTCACTGAAAGTAAGTGCTATAGCAGAATCACATACTAAAAAGAAAAATGTTTTTACATTTTTATTCTGGATTTTTTATTTCAGAAGCCATTTACTCTACACAGAAAACCAGCTATTTTCAGCAATATTTTTATATGCATCTCATATTATCTATATTTATATAGGATATGCAGGTATATTATGCAGGTAATGATTCACAGAAGAGAATCTGTAGAGGAGTAAAGAGTACGGAAGGCGGTTTATCTACCATTACTGTGGATTTTCGTACAAGTTGAACGACACATGGACTAACAGTCACTATTAATTCAGGATCCAACTAAAACATCAGGGTACAAAGTGCATTTGAATTTAGACAATGTTTTTTAAAAACCAACATAGTATGAGCAGGATACTATATCCGAACATGCCTTACTCATATTGCATCCCTGTGCAAATAGTGCCATCGCATACCATTTAACACCCTGTCAAATACTGAATTGACAGCATCTAATGTACAAATTGTTATCTCCAATTTGGCGGTGATTTGCCTGCTTACAAGTGCACTCTAGGATGCACAATATCCTGATAGTTCCAGTAAATTGATGGGTGGGAAACTCTTGTATTAACAATAAGGCATGTTGAATTAGTGTGGAAGGTTGGGAATCTCTCTGCCTCAAGGGAATCAACAATTTAATTTTTTGAAACCATGTAATAGCATGGCTGCTTCCGGATTCAATCACGATATTTTATCCTATAAATGCTACCACCTATCTCATAGATGAAAACTAGATTATAATCTGGAATTCGGTAATTTCATTGTTTTTCAAGTCAATAAACCTGGGGGGAGGGATGTATTTAAAACCTTAGGGGCCAGACACTAATGCTTTTATTCATGCAGCCCAGTAACCTGTTCTGTGAGAAGCTCCAGCTGATTTCAGTAGGACTGTTTGTCATCAGATACTACACATTGTGAGGAAAGATGGCCGAATCTGGCTGTTAGTCATTATCAAGGCTCCAACTTAAAATCTTTGGTCCAGACTGAGATTTAGACACTGCGCTCAGCAAGGAGTGGTGTGTAAGCACCACCATCCCAGGAGCAATTCCAGGAGGCACTGTGTCAGACACGCTCAAGACACCCCTCTCCCAGGCTTCCTTCTTGCTCCCCGGTGGTCGTAATATGCTGCTAGCCTATATCAGCAGTATATAGGCGAGACAGCCAGTGAACGTATAGGACAACCAAGGCTCTGCCAATGCCCTGCCCACTTTGCATATACCTGTTCCAGGCAGGAGGTGACCAAGTAGCCTTATTTATTCCTGTGCAACCAGACGCAAGGTCCAGATAACCCATCCTGGTGTGTAGTCCAAGTCGCAACTGAGCCTATATGATACAATTTTAGTCCTGATTCTGCACTCCTTACACAGATGAAACTCCTTCTGAGAGCAGGATGAGCCCTTCATGATTAAGGCTAACCTGTAATGGTAAGACTGTGACAAATGCAATCTGCCCTGAGTAAGAGGCAGTGCAAAGCCATACTACTCCACGAGTAGCCCAGACTCTGAGAGGCACAAGGAGGCAATATTTCCTATGTCTGGGCTGGCTCAACTGCACACTGGCAGCCACAGTGCGGGGAGGAGAGTCAAGGCCCAGTCCATTCCACACACTTGCCAATCTATTCTCCATGCTTTTGCATGGGGGATGGCGTAGTGCCCCATGGAGACTGTCCTTCCATCCACACGATGGGCTCAAGAGGGGTGCCCCTTTTCCCTAATGCAGGCACACTGGGCAAGCAATGATCTTGCCTAAATGAGCATAGCAAGACGCTTACGTAAGTCTCGGGAGAAGTCTTACTACAGGCTGTGTAATCAGAGTTATGGAAAACTTCTTTGCAGTGTTTGTGCACTACAGAATTCTAAATAGCAGACTAATATACTGTCAACCAGAATTAGAACACGGCTTCCATTAGGCAGAAAGAATGCTCTGAATTTCAACTTTTATTTGATTTTATCTTTAACTTCAGAACAGACATAAGTGTTCCCAAAATGAAGGACTGATATCTTCTTGCTTGCTCTTATCATAAAATTTCCTAACAAAAGAACAAATGGCCTCAAATGGCACCATTAGGAGACTTTGCCAGAGATTGTTTCAAGAACAGATACTTCTGATAAATTTTCCACTTAAAAAAATTGCCTTATTACGGGGGGGGGAAAACAACCCTGCATTTTTATGCTATTAGTCTTTTCACCTCCTGCCTTTTGTCAAACAGTCGTTGATATATATATCAAAATACATAGATCAACAGCCTACATGAAACCAGCCAGACCTTCTGAATATGTGAGTTCAATTTATGTACTTTTACTATCAGAAAAGTAACTGGACAGTGATATATAACATAATTAACATTAATTCTCTGCTTCAGCTGAAAATGCTTCCATTTGCACTAATGCGTAAAACAATAGTCACTATATTCCCAATAAAAAGAATTAGTGGCTATAAATAATATTATCGATTCTTTTCAAGAAGAGAAGACAAAGGACGGGTTTGTGAATAAAGCATGGACCCAGGTTGTAGGGCACAGGGATTCTACTTGTGCTCTTCCACAAGCTTCTTCCATGACCCTTTCTGTGCACTAAGTATACCATTCCACAGTGGGAATCATACGTACCTCATGGGGCTGTACAAGATTTTGAGATCCTTGCATGAAAGCCACCATAGTAGTAATATTTCCTTATTATTATTTAAAGTGTCAACCTCTCCCCAGTTTTGATTAAGGGGGAGCTGCCTTTTTCCTCACTCTCAGGTCCCTGTCACAGTTCAGGGTGACGGCACCTGTCTACCCCCTCGGTGATCCACCAAGGGCATCTAACTTTAAGCTCTCAGCTCCTCAACCATCACCTCTCTTGGGCAGAGACATGTCTCCCTCTCCGTCCTGACCAGGGTTTTTCCAGGCTGCACAATTTCCTGTCTACACTGTGATATCCCAGCAAGCTAGACTGCCTAAACAGGCCGGAATCTGCACTTTGCTTACTCTTTGAAGGCTATGAATAGCATAATTGCCAGCAGTAATAAGTTTTCACACAGCTCTTTCTAAGTAAGTATATTCATTCTTAAGGTGAAAGCATTACAGAGAAAACATTAAAAACAATACAAGTTCCTATACCTGTGCTAAAAGCTTACCTAATGGTCACCGATCAGTATTATGGGGCCTCAGCAACGCAAAGTCCTTCCAAGCATTCCCAGGAAGAACTGCCTTCCCCGGCCTTGGACAGAGGCTCCCTGTCCATTTACAGGATCAGAAAGAATCACAGAAGTGTAGGACTGGAAGGGTCATCTAGTCCAGTCCCCTGCACGCAAGGCAGGACTACATAATAACTATACCATTCCTGACAGCTGTTTGTCTAACCTGTTCTTAAAAACCTCCAAATGATGGAGGTTCCACAACTGCCCTAGGCAATTTGTTCCAGTGCTTAACCACCCTGACAGGAAGGTTTTTCTAACATCCAACCTAAACCTCCCTTGCCGCAATTTAAGCCCCTTGCTTTTTGTGCTATCCTCAGAAGTTAAGAACAATTTTACACCCTGCTCCTTGTAACAACCTTTCATGTACTTGAAAACTGTTATGTCCCCCCTCAGTCTTCTCTTCTCCAGACTCAACAAACCCAATTTTTTTCTATTTTTCCTTATAGGACATGTTTTCTAAACCTTTAGTCATTTTTGGTGCTCTCCTCTGGACTTTCTCCAATTTGTACACATTTCAGAAAAGATGTGATGCCCAGAACTGTACACAATACTTCAGCTGAGGCCTAATCAGTGCAGAGTAGAGCAGAAGGATTACCTCTCGTGTCTTGCTTACAACACTCCTGCTAATACATCCCAGAATGTTTGATTATTTTGCAACAGTGTTACACTGTTGATTCATATTTCGCTTGTGATCCACTAACCCCAGATCCCTTTCCGCAGTACTCCTTCTTAGGCCATCAGTTCCCATTTTGTATGTGTGCAACTGATTGTTCCTTCCTAAGTGGAGTACTTTGCATTTGTCCTTGTTGAATTTCATCCTATTTACTTCATATTATTTTTCCAGTTTGTCCAGATCATTTTGAATTTTAATCCTACCCTAATTTGTTTATGAGAAGGTCATGCGAGACCGTATCGAAAGCTTTACTAGAGTCAAGATATACCACACCTACCACTTCCCCCCATCCACAAGGCTTGTTACCCTGTCAAAGAAGGCTATTATGTTGGTCTGACAGGATTTCTTCTTGCCAAATCTTTGCTGGCCTCTAGAGACTCCAGTTTGAATGAGTAAATGCCAGACTCTCCAGGTGGTGGTACTTCCCCAGCTGGAGGTGTTACAACCTATGTGAATTTGTCTAATGCCCCCCTCACTGTTCTTAGTTCTTGGAGGGGCTGTGGTCATCGTCCTCCATGGAATTACATATAACCCCTGGCCTACAATACTGCATCAGAACATCTAGCCCAGTATCCTGTCTTCCAACAGTGGCCAATACAGGATGCTTCAAAGGGAATGAACAGAACAGGACAATCATCAAATGATCCATCCCCTGTCATCCAGTCCCAGCATCTGGCAACCAAAGGCTTAGGGAAACTCATAGCATGGGGTTGCATCCCTGACCGTCTTGGCTAATAGCCATAGATGGCCTGTCCTCCATGAACTTTTGAATCCAATTATAATTTTGGCCTTCACAACATCTGCTGTCAACAAGTTCCACAGGTTGACTGTGCATGGTGTGAAGTACTTCTTCATGTTTGTTTTAAATCTGCTGCCTATTAATTTCACTGGGTGATCCCTGGTTCTTGTGTTCTTTGAAGGAGTAAATAACACTTTCTCCACTCCATTATTGATTTTATAGACCTCTATCACATCCCCTTAGTTGTCTCTTTTCAAAGCTGAATAGTCCCAGTCTTTTAAATCTCCCCTCATATGGAAGCTGTTCCATAACCCTAATCATTTATGTTGCCCTTCTCTGTACCTCTTCCATTTCTAGTATATCTTTTTCGAGATAGGGTGACCCGGACTGCACGCAATATTCAATCTGTGGGCGTATTATAGCTTTATAGTGGCAATATGGTATTTACTGTCTTATTATCTACCCCATTCCTAACGGTTCCTAACATTCACTTAGTGTTTTTGACTGCCGCTGCACACTGAGCAGATGTTTTCAGAGAACATCCACATGATGCCAAGATCTCTTTCTTGAGTGCTAACAGCTAATTTAGACCCCATCATTTTGTATGTATAGTTGGGATTATGCTTTCCAATATGCATTACTTAGCATTTATCAACATTTAGATTCATCTGCCATTTTGATGCCCAGAGACAACATGGGTAATATCTTGCATATACTTGTTTGTGTGTGTGTCTGTCTAAATAGATGGATATTTATATGTTACCCAGTTTTGTGAGATCCCTTTGTAACTCTTCGCAGTCTGCTTTTATCTTGAGTAATTTTGCATCATCTCCAAACTCTGCCACCTCACTGTTTACCCCTTTTTCAAGCTCATTTATGAATATGTTGAACAGAGCTGGTATCAATAGAGATCTCTGGGGGACACCACTATTTACCTCTCTTCATTCTGAAAACTGACCATTTATTCCTATTCTCCCTCCCCCCCCCCCCCTTTTAACCAGTTACTGATCCATGAGAGGACCTTCCCTCATATCCCTTGGCTGCTTACAAGCCTTTGGTGAGGGAGCTTATCAAACACTTTCTGGAAGTCCAAGTATACTATATCCATTGGATCACCCTTGTCCACATGGTTGTGGATCCCCTTCAAAAATGATACTAGATTGGTGAGACATGACTTCCCTTTACAAAAGCCCTGTTGACACTCCCCCAACAAATCACGTTCATCTATGTGTCTGATAATTCTGTTATTTACTATAGTTTCAACCAATTTGCCTGGTACTGAAATTAGGCTTATCGGCCTGTTATTGCCAGGATTGCCCCTGGAGCCTTTTTAAAAAAATTGGCATCACATTAGCTATTCTCCAGTCAGGGCTGGCTCCAGGCACCAGCTTACCAAGCAGGTGCTTGGGGCGGCCACTTCCGAGAGGGGTGACACGTCCAGCTGTTCGGCGGCAATTCGGCGGACGGTCCCTCACTCCTGCTCGGAGCGAAGGACCTCCCACCGAATTGCCGCCGCAGATCGCAACTTTTGTTTGTTTGTTTGGCTGCTTGGGGCGGCCAAAACCCTGGAGCCAGCCCTGTCTCCAGTCATCTGGTACAGAAGCTGAGTTAAGCAATAGGTTATATACCATAGTGAGCAGTTCTGTAATTTCATATTGGAGTTCCCTCAGAACTCTTGGGTGAACACAATCTGGTCCTGGTGACTTATTCCTGTTTAGTTTATCAATTTGTTCCAAAACCTCCTCTACTGACACCTCAATCTGGGATAGTTGCTCAGATTTGTCACCTACAAAGAATGGCTCAAGTGTGGGAATCTCCCTCAAACCCTCTGCACTTGAAGACTAATGCAAAGAACTCATATAGCTTCTCCACAATCACCTTTTCTTCCTTTAGCACCTCGATCATCCACGGATTGTTTGGCAGGCTTCCTACTTGCAATGTACTTTTAAAAAATTGCTGTTACTTTTTGTCTTTTGCTACATGCTTTTCAAATTCTCTTTTGGCCTGCTGAATTACTCTTTTACAATTGACTTACCAGAGTTTATGCTCCTGTCTATAAACTTAATACAGTAAGATCCCCCGAAGATATTGCAGGAAATTGCCATATCTGTCACACCCTTTTATCAATAATATGAAAATCATATCTAGTGCATCTTACAGACTAAGAAAACCTGGCATTCGTTGTAACTTCAAAACTATAAACAATGAGTTTTAGAAAATTGTTTTCAAAACAAGCAAGGCTTGATTTTGTTAACAGTATAGTATAAAACTACAACCAAGCTGGAGTCATTTATGTATTTAATTTATGTTACTGACTTGTAGATTGCTGCTCATGGTAATGACTAGGAGCATATTTATAGAAGTTAAAAGAAATAACATATGTAAATCTACCCACAATGTGTAGCGTAAGTAACACATCAGCTGCTATCAACAACCTTGCTGTCATTTTGTCTGGAATAAAAAAACCAAAACACACAATATAAAATAAAAGGCAAAAAAAATAAGCAGAACCGAATACATATGTTTTGCATTGTGCTCTGATACCCACTAGATCAGAGCTCTGGCAAACCACAAAAGGGAGTGGAGTCCAGAGCTGTCCACTTAGAAATCCTGGCACTGGTCCTAGAAAGCTAACTCAGGAACCAGCAGCAAGAGCTACCCAAATGACTGTAACCCCCTGATGGGCTAGATTACAGCCTTCATATTAGGGTGACCATCTGCATTGCAATGAACTAAAGGGCAACTGTATGAAAAGTACAGGATAACGCTTATTTTTAAAGGAATCTCATCCCGTGCCCTCCCGCTGTTTTAGTCATGATATAAGATCTTACAGCAGTATCACACAGTATGATCCTTTGCATGACAACATACTTTTTATCTGAGCCAATGCTTTTTACTAGCAGGGAGGTAGGCGCCGATAAAGGCCACTCAAAATACAGGCCATGTGGTTCACCCCAAAATATATGCTGCCAGCAGCGCTGTGGGCGCAGGCTGCTGTATTCTGTGCTCTAGATCATGAGACATGAAACACTGCTCTTAGGGACTGTGAGGAAGAATATCATTCCACTATCAGACCCTTCTATCAGTGGTTTGGGAAGACCGTTTTCAATTTCTTAACTTTCACCAGTGGTTATAGAGAAGAGACCCTTAAATGCCCTCTCCACAGATTCATAGATTGTAAGGCCCACAAAGTCTATTATAGTAAGTTAGTCTGACCTCCTGCATAACACAAACCAGAGAATTTCACCCAGTGATTCTTGCAATGAGCCCAATAGTTTGTGGTTGAACTAAAGCATGTCTTTNTCACCCAGTGATTCTTGCAATGAGCCCAATAGTTTGTGGTTGAACTAAAGCATGTCTTTTAGAAAGACACTCAATCTTGATATAAGACTCCCAGTAAAGGAGAATTCACCACCTCACCAGACAAGCAGTTCCAATGGTTAACTATCCTTACTAGTTAATATGTGCATCTTATTTCCATTTGATCTTTGCTGTGTTCAGCTTCCAGCCCTTGAACGATAGGTCTATTAAAGAGCTCTGTAGTGTCGGGTATCTTCTCCCCGTTTAGGTACTTGCACTACATGATCAAGTTGTCGCGTAACTTCCTCTAACTAAACAAATTGATCTCTTTAGTCTCTTGGTGTAAGGCATATTTTCCAGGCTACAAATCATTCTTGTAGAAATTCCCTGACCCCTCTCCAGACTTAACAAGTTTAAAGTGTGGAGGCCAGAACTGGACATAGTATTCCAGTAAGGGTCTCCCTATTGCTGTATACAGAGGTAATATCACCTCCCTTCACCTGCTCAGTGCACTCCTTTTAATATAGCCACAACATGTTGGGTTTCTATGGCGACATCTACACTATGATCTATGGTTGTGATTCCTAGCCCACATACGTGTATCTGCACTGACTCGATGAGCACTAGCACGAGTATAAATAGCAGCGTAGCTGCGTTAGCACGAACAGCAGCAATGGTGGCATGGCTTAGCTGTGCTGAGTACATACCCATAGGGTTCAGGTGGGTTTGTACTTGGCCTGCTGCCCATGCTACCGCAACTGCACTACTATTTATACTCCTGCTAGCAAAATGAGTATGTGTAGGCAAGTGGGAATCACACCCCTAGCTCATTGTGTAGACATAGCCTATAATTACATCTAAATTCTTCTCAGAGTTGCTGCTTTCCAAAATATAGTTCCCTTTCTTCTAAGCAGGGGCTAAAGACTTTCCTCCTATTTCTTTGACCTTGCATGAATCCCGGCCTATCAAGAGATCCAGATCTCTGTGTTAGTGACTCGTCCTTGTTGTTATTTAACACCACACCAATCTCCCCATCAGCTCCACTCTCTATCAGGTCAATAATATTTACGGATGACCTGTGATAGAGGAAGCATGAGTAGAAGATGGCTAGAATACCGGTAGTGGAAGTCAGACTGATTACAACAAGTAAGATTTTTAAGCCATATACTGTGGCAGCTGTGCAGGAGGTGAAAAAATAGTTCTTTGCCTCAACAAAAGCTCTACTCAGTCTCAACAAACCTCTCTCTGCTCCCATATTTCTCCTCTTCCTCCTAAACCTCACAGCCCTAACATCTACCAAAGAGATAAATGCACCCCTTAGACCTCTTTTTTAAACACCGATTTCTCCCAATCAGTTCCTGAGTAGTTCAAATTATTATAAATGAACTATAAATATACAATTTCACCATGATGTTCCAACATTTTATTTGATTGCATATATATTCCTCACGATTAGTATTAAGAACTATACATCTTTAAGACATGTAATAACAATTCAAACCTCTGAAGACTTGACTGAGAGAATTAGGGAATTTAGGAATCAGCTCTACAGGCAGGCAAAGGGTATTTTCAAGGACTTCAAATACCCATCCTGAAACAAAATACAGCCATTTGAAAAAAAAAAAAAAAAAAAGATTAAAATACAAATTCTCTCACTCTTTATTTTTAATAAAAATGTTTTCTGAGTAAATGAGTACAAGTACCATAGCATTCCTTTCGCATCTACAGAAAAAGAATTCAAATAAAACACATATTGGGATTTGATCAGTGGGACACAACTAGATTCATCTCCACAAATGCTGCAGTCAAATGCCTCCTGAGCTATCTCCCAGGGCTGAAACCAGGGCAGGGCAAGGAGGGCAGCCGCCCAGGGATCAAAGTTGGGGGGGTTGGAAAAATGGGGCAGCTTGTGGGGAGCAGAGTCACCTGTCCCCATCCCCAGATTTCTGCCTTCCATTTTGCACAGAGGTTTTCAAACTGTGGGGTGCACCCCTCTAGCCAGTGGATTGGAAGCTGGTGGGAGACCCCCAGCCTGCCCCTGCCACTGGCTCATTGCCCTGTGGGATCCGGGGTGCTGTCTGGCTGCCTGGCAACCCTCCCGGCCCTGTTCCTTGAGCCAGGCTGCCTCTGCGCACCCGTGTGCTCCCCAGATAGGGAGAGCAGCACAAATCTGACCTGTGCCCCAATGCGCTTTTGCCTCTCTCCTGAAGGAGTCCAGTGCCAGCTGGCGACACCCTCTGGAGCTGACCCCTGCCTGTGGAGCCCAGCTGCCATGAGATGCTCCCCATGGCACTTGCTCAGGAGAAGCAGCAGAATCAGGAGTGCCAGGGCAGTGGTGAGCAAGCACCTCTGGGAGCACCTCCTGGCAGCTGGGCTCTGTGGGCAGGGGCCGGCTCCAGGCTCCTTCGGGGAAGAAGCAAGAGCACATCAGGGGCACAGTTCAGAGCTCTGCCGCCCATCCTGCCTGAGGAGCACCCAGGTGTGCAGAGGCAGCCCGGATCGGGGAGCAAGGCAGGAAGGGCTGCTGGGCAGCCAGCCAGTGCCCCGTCTCCCACAGCGCAGAGAGCCGGGGGCCTGAGCAGGCCGGGCAGCTGACACCAGCTTCTGATCCTCCAGCTCCTGGAAAGAGGCGACGTTTTCAAACTGGGGGAGGAGGGGACTCGCCCCACATTTGGAAAACCTCTATACTAAATGGGACGCAGAAATCTGGCAGGGGACACATGACCGCGCATGCCCCCCCCGCCATGCGTCACCTCTAGGGGCCACAAATATGTTTGCTTGCCCAGGCGCGAAAATGCCTAGCTATGGCTCTACTATCGGCCTCTCTTTTAACACTGATTTATCCCCGAGGCCATACTTTGGGCAATAGGAAATAAAGCACCTCTTGATTTACCTCAGGAGCACTTACAAGCTTCAGTAAAAAACAAAACAAAGAAACCATCTTCAAAACAGTAGTCTTAGACTTAAATGTTTTCCTCTATAATAAACTTCACTGCAATAACCATGAAATCAATTGTCAAAATCCCGACCTTTTCTTTCCTTGGCCACAAAAGGGCAAGGCAGAACTGTACCAGAGGAGGAAAGGTTTCAGTTAATATAAAACACACACGCTGTCCACATTTGGGGTGAGGGGCAATATTCTACATTAATTCCACAGGCCACGCTTAAGTGCTGGAGGGGACTCCTTAGAGCTCCTGTGAGCCTCTGGTCAATATTGTGCCACCCAATTTGAAAGGAAGGCCGGGAGGATTCCTAATGAAGCTCACCCCCTCTCTGGGCACAGTTAAATCACATTGTCTAGATGTGGCTTCTCTCTGTTCATCGATCATAACAATACTACTGAAAAATTATTCATATTTATCTTTGGAATAAGCATTACCGAGGAGGCTCACTCCCATAAGCTTGTCATCCCATGCCTGCCTCTTCAAATCACACAAACTAAACTCTGTGCTATACCATTAATATACTCCGTTAAGGGTGTATCTACACTGTCATGTAAGCCCAGGGTATGAACTCAGGCTCAAGCCTGACTCCTGCTTCCATCTACACATAAATTGTGATAAAACTAGGGCTTGGCGGGGAGGTCCAGGCTTGAGTCAAGCCAGGACTCAGGGTTCAAGCGCTAGTGTTTTGTACTGTAGATGTAGTCCTACTGGACTCATGCACTTGGAAACTGCCAAAAGTATTCCTCAATCTCACGGGTCAACTTTCTTTGCACAAAGTTTTCAGTCAAGTTTTCTCACACTGCACCACGAACAAAGGGCTCGAGCATCCAGATTTTGGGAGGGCACGAGGAAGTTTGGGATACAGTAGCTGGACTTGGCCCCACATAATGCAGTGCAGAAGCTGGAGCCCCAAGATGGGATGTAGGATTCAATAATTCCTAACCTGGGGTTACAAATGAGTGTAGATGCTCAAGCCCTCAATCAACAAACACAGAGTCTGTTAACTCGAGTTCTACTAACCCTGGGCTTACATTGCAGTGTTGACATACCCAACGTTTTCAGGAACAAATTATAGACATCTTCAGAAAATTATAGCTTAAATCAATCTTGTTTGCCCAGTGGCATTTCTTTATTCCTTTGTTAAGCATTTTTCATTTATTTTGGAAAACAAATGAATATATTCCTTATGTCTGCATCTCTGTGCAAGCACACACAGCTTTCCGCTCCCTACTCTTTGGGTAAACAAGGCTTATCAGACAACATCCCCAATCCTGCAGTCAGGTCTATGCAGACAGACTCTTACATTACATAAAGTCCCACTGAAGTCAATGGGGCTCTGTGCACGTGCTGCAGTCTACCCAAAGAGAGAAAATATTTCCGCAGGATCATGGCCTAAAGGGAGAAAATATTTCTGCAAGCCTCTCACTAAAATGACAGCACATCAATGCAACTTTTGTAAACATTTCTCACTCCTTTCTTAGTGAGGTCCATTATTTAGTCAGGCTGTAAATGCACCTTGCTATGCAAATATTGCAATAATTGCTAGATCTTTATAGGAAGAAAGCGCTCATATTTTTGCATATTCATCTTTTAAAGTCAAGTTTATTTGAGCCTTAAATATACCAGTATGATAATATGGGGATGGGGGGGGGGGAGAGAAGAGTACAGAATGTATGTATTTTTAAATATAAAGTTCTAGTTTCTATATTGGAACTTAGAACTCTGAGTGCATTGTAATAACCATGAGCTGCTCTTATGTGAGCTCTGTGTTATAAGTGATGGTGAGAATCAAATGACTGAATTTTGAGAGCCCATTCAGAATCATAATACATTTTCAAGATTTCAAAGCACTATCCAGGCTCTCTTGTAGCAATTACAGTCAAATAATTGCCTCTTTCATAAATGTGCCCTTTCATCAGGTTATTTTTAAATTTGCTTGCTCCCATAGCTAATGCAAGCGATGAAAAACATTGCTCCCAGGAACAAGGTCCAGAGCACCAGATGATTTAGCAAAGCTCTGATACTTGAGCATGTATGACTCCCCAGCGGTCATTTTATTTTCCATTTTGTTTTAATGGCTGCCCATAAATGCACGGAGGTCAATCGCAGACAGAGAGACGACCACTTTAAATTAAGCTCTTTGATAGTATTCTGAACAAGTTCACCAAGACTGTACCTAGTAGAGCTTATCAGCACTTGGAAATGTATCAATCATTGACAATAGGCATTACCAACCAACGGCCTCTGACATGGTGCTAAACATGGATTGGTCCTGTCTAAGTTTGTGGTTTGACCTATGGCTCCATTGTCCCTGTTTCCGACAACTGTTCTCCGCAACAGGTACATTTCCTATTGTGGACAGAGTTTAAGAGTGGACCACAGGTCAAGTCTTATCGATGAGCTTTTCATCTTTCCTTGGGTCATTTTCTGTCCAGCCTGGTTTGTCAGCTCTGTCACCATCAGGCAATTCCTGCTGTTTGGCCAGCCACCTTATCCATCCTAGGTCTTTCGCCGCCTGATATAGGAGAGGCCAACCCATTGGCACACACTTCCTAGACCCTGACTGAGCCATCCCACTTGTGAACAGATTTGTAAGCACAGAAACAGGTAGACTTCAAAATGGTTAACAGGAATTTGTAACAGTATAACAACAGAATGTTTTGAGAATTAAAAAGAATATTTCAAACACATATTATATGAAATTTCTTTAAATCCAGATGATTCACCTGGGGCCAAATCCTGACAAAGTTCCATCATTTTTACCAAATTCACTGACTTCTGTGGTAGTTGCTAAATAAGGACTAACAGGGAAAAACGGAAGGCAGACCAAGGAGTTGGCCCTTGAACGCTAAGAGTCAAAACCTTCAAAATATAGCTCACGTGAATACTCCCACTGAAGTGTTTGCAGGATCACTGTACAAATTGGAATTGTTCTGAATTTGTAGCTCAGACACGAAGGCTATATCTACACTTAAACCACTGCAGTTGCACTGCTGCAGTGCATCACTGTAGACACTCACTACAGCAACAGGAAGGGTTCTCCCATCACTGCATTTAATTTCCCTCCCCGAGAGGTGAGAGCTGGGTCAATGGAAGAATTCTTCCATCAACCTAGCACTGTCTAGGATTTTAAACACCCCAGGCGGCATAGCTGGGTTGACCTAATTTTTTTAGCGTAGATATGACCTAAGGTGGTGAGTGCTACTGAATCATTAGTGAACTCAAAGTAAATACATTCTGAACAATCATTCAATCAATTTGTAACTTTGTGTTGGGGCAGACGTAAATGGAATTTGCTTTATTTTTTAGAAATTATGCCCTTTTCTACAGTGTGGTATAGAAAGAGAATGATCAGCACTGATTATTAGCAATAATCTTGAGAAAGAGTTTAATTGTACTAATACCACCTCTGCAACAATAAAAGAACAGAAAACTTCCAACATGTTTATGTTAAATGCCCACCATTTGGAGAATTTTCTATGAAATGGAGAAATTCTGATACATGACTTTTTTTTAATTGAGTACAGCGAAAATATGTCTCAGCTGATCCTTTAGATCTCCCTCTTTCATCACAGTGATGCATGCTAAATATGGGAATGATAACTAAATCATTTGAGACTTGGAGCAAATGATTTCTAATTTGTCCTAAAATTATCAACTCTACTTTTACCTAAAGTCAGTCACTTAAATAACTGAAATGTTTTTAATTAGTGCTGCTTTCACAAGCCTCAATTATACTTTTCCCAAAAAGGACCTATAAAAACATAAATGTATGTATACCTACACTGATTACACAGAACTTAAAAATTCACTGGGCCATATTCTGTTCTAATGGCTTGATCCAAAGTGCCCTCAAGTCAATTGGCATCTTTCCACTGACATCTATGGGTTTTGGGTCAGGCCCTACATTACACTGTTTTGTAATCTACAGTAAATCCATTAGCTTCAATTGGTGGTTGGAATCAGAATTTAGGTCAGTGAAATTTGAAATTTCTGCTAAAAACTAAAAGAATGATGTTCTGGGATTTTTAATAGTATATTTCCAGAAAAACATCAACAAAAGTGGTCTGTCACAGGCAGGGCCACCCGGGGGGGGGGGGGGGGGGGGCAAGTGGGGCAATTTGCCCCAGGCCCCGAGCCCCACAGGGGCCCTCATGAGAATATAGTATTCTATAGTATTGCAACTTTTTTTTTTTACGGAAGGGGCCCCCGAAATTGCTTTGCCCCAGGCCCCCTGAATCCTCTGGGCAGCCCTGGTCACAGGAAAAAAAAAAAAAAAAAAAAAAGACAGCAGAAAAAGTTACTCACAATGCATATGGTAATTCCAATTTCCTGTAACTTCTAGTACCATAAAGGCTGATTTACGTAAGGAATCATAATCCCAGAATTGTACTCATCCAACTGCAGTATATTACCAATCCTAAGCATTCCAAAATCATGGGTCAGACTCCAAAAAATCATGAGCTATAAAATATAAACTTTAGGTTCTTTTTATTTGCCTTCTGGGACAAGAGCATTTAGGGTTCACATTTTCAAGCTTTTCTTGGCAGCCAGAAGGTCTAAAAACTTTTTTTTTTTTAATTAAAAGACAAGATGACATTTTCATGTAACAGGACTCCAGGAGCTAGGATTTTAATAAAAAATGCTAAATATCACAAGACTTGTGATAAACTGCAAGGGTTGGCAATGCTGCAACTGATTATGTCAACAAAGGAAGTAATGAAAGCAAAAAGAGCCACATTAATCTCAATTCTATTGAAAACAGGAACAATCTGACATTTGCTAAATGAGTAAGGATCCTGACATCCTTCCTCAGACAAGACCTCCACTGACATCTGAGATTGGTTAAAGTCATACTTGAGAAAAGACTTCAAGATTTGACACACAAGTTGTATATAGAGATTAATATTCTAATTAATCAAAAAAGTATAATTAACACATCAGAGTTGGACCCTGTTTCTTTAGAAAAAAATATTCAGTGTCACTCTAATACTAACTTTCTCTTTTAGCTGTGAGAGAGCAAGGGAACTTTATTTTATATAGTATTAAAATAAGAAGTACGTACCTTTTCCTATTACATCTCAGGCTTAACTTAACGCTCCCAGGACCAATTAATGGCATGTAGAATTAAATTGTCTAAGAATGTGGATGATGCTGTAGTTTTATCTCCAGCTAGGCTGTGAGTAGTGTTAGAAGACATTTAGTATTTATTTTTGATTATGATGGTGCCAAGCATGACATTTCCTGGAAGCCAACTCCCCAGGTAGTAATAAGGAATGAGTTAGACTTTAAAGAAGGCAATGGTTTGTATAATGGTTGCCTGGGATCTTTTTGTAATTACTATAGCATGTGTTATATGTACTCCATATATCTTCATTGAAGAAGCAGTGGCTTCTATTAAATGTAATGACTTCACCCTGTGGCTGTCAATTGAGGGCAGCTTCAAAACAAGGGCTGCTTCTATTAACAAAAAATACTTACCACTTCTAAAGCATGTACACCATTTTCAAAAGAAGGTAACACTGACCTTCTGATGAGCTAGGCAACTCCTGACATTTTGTCAATGAGCGTGATGAATTTTACAGCAAAGAGTCAGAACCGATTTTATGTAACGGGATAGTTAGTGTTTTATTTCCATTGTTTTGAATGTATAATTGGAATAACTAACAGATTTTTGTAAAACCTGTTAATATTTTTTGATCCATCTTGTATACACCACTCTGAAACAACCGTACTAATTACTTGCATCATCTTACAGAAGCATTAATCAAATTATGTCAAAGATTTTGGCCCTTAGGATTTTGATGGCTGTGGAAGATTTTGAGGAGAAATAAGACAAAATCTAATTTCTCCTCTAAATCTTCCACAGCAATCACACATACACAGAGTAATGTTAGAGTGGACATATAGCAGATACTTTTCTGAGGAGTAGATGACAAGTACTTTATATAAGAAGCCAGCTTGGGCCAAAAATAAAAAAAATAAATAGGTAAATAACTAATTACCGATAAACACGGGGGAATACGAGGACAGGTTGCTCCAGATTGCTATATATGAGACGTAGATACCGTACATCATTTACACAGTTATTTCTGCAAAATCAGAATCTTTTTCCAAAGGTGCAATGTTAACCAGGCACATTGCCTACACCCAGAATGCTTAGTTTCTTCAGTACCAAGCCATTAGCTCTAGTGTCTTTAGGTTGGTATGAAAGACCATCACTCCCCACATACAGTGGGCAAAGTCAGTGTTTACCTATGAGTAACAGTACCAGATCTGGAGTAAGTCCACTCAAGAATGATGTATTGGCGCAATACTGATCTAATTTCACAGAAGGACTAGGGTAAAACAAAATATTTAGAGAAAACAGCAGCTCATGAAAGCTTATAGATCATACATATTCCTGTGAATGGTGGTAATGGCTAAAAAAGAATCACGGGTTTCTTTCGCATACTAACAGATAATATAGGGATGAAATTTGTCTACACTGTCAATTAGTTGGTCTAGGGAAGGTTACAGAGACATTTTGATTTCTGAACACTTATTATCCCATTACTGTGGCCAAGTAGAAGGTAATTCCTTGTTGATTTAGGTGGCGAGATTGCTGGGTTTTGCAGAGACTTTAGATTGGCTCTGCCATCTTGACTGGTCTTCCATGATCTGCTTCTACATTTTTAGAGCTGTGTGTTTTGATACTAAATTAAGCTGGGTTATTAGTTGCCAAACCATTTCCCAGTAATGTCAATTAAGAGACTGTGAGCTGTCTCTGGCCCTTAGTGCTCCAAATCCAGAATATTTCCACCGAGATTTACAAAGCTATTTCTGTGGTTTAATCTGTTAGAGACACAACTTAGTACTTGAAATGAGGATTTTAACAAGGATTCAGCTGGGAATACATGGAGACACCACTAAGCGGCTGTGCTGCATCATGTGATCTTGAGGATTTGTCTACACTACAATTAAAACACACACAGCTAGCCCATGTCAGCTAATTCAGACTTGCGGGGCTCAGGCTGTGGGGTTCTAAAATTGTAGTGTAGCTGTCCAGACTAGGGCAGTGTAGACATTCAAGACATCCAGCCCAAGCCTGAACATCTACGCTGCAGTTTTATAGCCCTGCGGCCCACACCCCGTGAGCATGAGTCAGCTAAGATGGGCCAGCCACGGGTGTTTTACTGCACTGAAGACATAACCACAGACAGCTGCATTTTAGTCATTAGGAAAAGAGCCTTGGAATCCTCCGAGACGAAAAGGAGATAATTTATTAATTACAAACATTGTGACTTTTAAAGAAAGGCAATGAAAACTTCCTAAGGAATGATTTGAGGGTTATTTTACTTTAGCTTTTATTTTAAATGCCAATAAAATTACTTTTTAAAATAGCAATGACTAATGAATGTGTAAATTTATATTAAAACGAAATAAAATGCACAAATAAGCCACCCCTTATGCAAATGCTTTGGGAACATTCTCTTCTCTTTCCAAAGAGCTATCTAACCCCAGCTCTAACATTATTAAAATGTAAGGAAAGGGCAAGATCACATCTCTTCAATATCTTTTAAATCTGTGTGTGGTTGTAGTAATCCCTTGTACGGTTAGATGTATTAGCTCAAGCCAAACTTTATTAAAGTTTTGTCATGACTTAATTTTAGCTTGTTAAAAACATACAGACATTTTAAAAAAAACTAATAAGTTGTGGAGAAGAGAGATACAACTTGTAAAACTAAAGCCAGGAAAACAACATTATAATATATGGACAAAATTCTGACTTCAGTTTTGCCACGGACTTCTGAGAGAGCAGGATTGGGCCTATTAAACATTGTTCATGCTTAAGATTCAGATATATAATCACAACGGCTTTATAATAGATCATCTCTTATTGAAATTCTTATTCCTTCAAGGATTCAAGATCAGTGGTCCAGTATCTACTAGTGTCAATGAACTAAATTAGTGCCTTGATTGTTCTTTTTCTTTCACTTTATACATATTCCCGAGAACAGCACAAGAGAGAAACTAACGTGGGGGAGTTATAAACTTCCTCATCTCCCTTATTCAGTGTATTCCTCCTTCCTTCCCCCCATCCATTTTCCTCTTTTTATCTCCCTTATATTCCTTTTTATCATGCTCAATTCAGAGTGAAAGGCCTTTGGGGTAATGACAGCAGGCTTAACTCTTATGCCTAGCACAGCTGCAAGAGAGAGAGGTAAAAGTATCTGGAAAGCCATGTCTACACACTGGGTGATGCAGCGGCACAGCTACAATGTTGTAGCACCATAGCGTAGACGCTTCCTACAGCAACAGAAAGGGTTTTTCCATTTACCAAACTCCATTTATACCGGGGGTGAGGTAGGCATAGCTGAGGCCATCAGGGGGGTAGATTTTCTACACCTGGAGCAACGTAGCTATGTTGACCTAACTTGTAAAGCGTAGACCAGTCCTAAATCACCTTTTCGCTTCCCCCAATCTCAGGACAGGCCCTCCGATTGAGCTAGGGCAGTCTGAAGAATTCTCCAACCTGGCCTGGCTTCTAATGGCCTGCTAGGTGGATTGTGGCTAAGCAAAGCGACCTTAGCAGTCTCCGAGTCTTTATTTGCTGTGTGATGCACCACACACCCACATGGCACTGCATATACCAGGGTTTAAATATAACAAAAATGAGAAATAGGTAGAAAACATTATGGTGCTCTGGGCACCATATCCTGATTAAATGCAGAAACGTAATATTACCTAACACTCTTCAAAAGTACTGTACAAACAATGCCTCTGGGAGCTCAGTAAGTGTTCTCTCTATTTTACATACAGAGAAACTGAGGTAAAGGAGAAATGCAGCCCAGCTGTTAGCAGGCACTGCTCTGTTAGCTTCAGAGTCATTGTGCTTGCTTATCCCAGGCTTGGATTTTCCCTAGGCTCCACAGAATGCAAATGGCAACACTGTTCATGAATAACGTGGTCATTATTCACTGCATTACTGACAACATTTAAGCCCTCAGATGCTACACTGAGGAGCATGGTATAAATGCTCAGTGAGAGAATTATTCCAAATTCATGCCAAGAAAACCTTTGCACCGCCATACGCCATCATGTGTTTTGTGTAGCAGATTTTTACAGATCAGTACAGTAATCTTTAAAATTATATAAACATTTTCGAACTTTTATCTTGCTACAATTCTTTTTTTAATCTCTCCCCATGGTTTTCATTACTAGCTGTCAGGAGTATACAGGATGGATGTCCTTCTGGCTACTTGGGCATCAAGAGATCTGGGTAACAGCCCCTGTTGGGCAGTCTTCCTGTGTGACCTTGGCAAGTCACTTCATCTCTCTGTGACTAAGGTTTCCTATCTATAAATTGAAAATAATAGTACTTGCCCATATCATTAGCTCTGAAATCCTTGGATGGAAGCTGCCATGGAACTAGAAACTATTATTATGATAGGCCTCTAAGCACTAGAAAATTTGGTGCCAACCATGTTTATTAAAATAAGTAATTTTTCCCAATAAGAGGGTGCCACAATTTTAAAGTCCAAGATGTCACGAGCAGTCAAGGCTAAAACTGAATGCTGTATAACACTGAGGAATCCTAGCTTTTTAGTACGATACAGCAACTGTTTCTAGATATGTCTGGTCATGAGTATTTGACTTCAAAACTGTTACAGGTTCAGGAGGGGCTGAAATACAGGCCAATGTTAATTTGAAACCTTGCTTTTACACGACCCATATTTGGAGGTGAAAGAACAACATTTTTGGATGGTTGGGTTTTTTGGGGGAGGTTCTTTTTTTCATGGCTGTTGGGAAGTTGACCAGAGGTTTCTGAGTTTGAGAAGCAATATGAGAGAAGAGTGGGATATCCAGGACAAGATGTCTCAGAGACAGTAACAGAACTGATTCTGTATGAAGGCTGGGGAGGTGGGGAAGAAGAAGAGGAAGAGAGAGAACATGAGCAAGGGTGGAGTCACAGATTTGGGAGTCATCACCACAGATATAAGCTCATGATGCCATAAGAATTGATAATTCATCCCAGCAGCAAGGGAAAGGAAACATTTTGCCATTGTTAGCAGCAGAATTTCCCAAAGTGTTCTGTGGAGCCTACTTGGTGATTCCTTTGCCCACCCCTACCCTCACAGCCTCCTACCAAGGGTAGTTCAAGGCCTGGAGAGAGAGACAATCCACAAGCACAGCTCCCATCAAAATCAATAACTGTCAGATGTAGAGTCCTCTCAGGTCCTGAAATTAAAACGAAAAGGGCAAGGTAACATATTCTTCTAACAGAAGCTTTGTTCCAGATACCATCAAACCTCTGAGGAATAGTTATTAGCACTACATTTAACAAAAGTTTTAGCTCAGTCAGATTTTCCCTTTAAAAAACTGCAGCTGGTCAGTTAGTCCGGATCTGACTATTTTCTTCCTGTCACACAGTGACATACCGGGTGCAACCCAGGCTAACGAGTAGTTGTGTCACCCCTGCCTTGTAACCTGGGATGCCCTTTACAAGGCCTTGCTACTCACAAACAGCTTCCAGCACGTAAGTCACTCCCAGGTACATCTGTCTGTGCTGCAGCCAGCCAGCCATGCCTTGGCTCTTACCAGTCTTGATTATATTGCAGGGTGACCCAACTCAGCCCCAGTCTTAGACTCCTCCCCACAAACGTATGTCCTGTACTGCCCAGCCCTCTCCTGGACAGTGTGGATATACTGAATCCATTATTCCTTTAAGGGAATAATATACCCACAACTTGTTACTCCAAATGGAGTTACCCAGACACTTCAACTCGAACACACTGGATTAGATAAAACAGTAAAACAAGTGTATTAGCTACAAAGAGAGATTTTGAGTGAGTACAAATAATGAGGCATAAAAGTCAGAAATGGTCACAAGAAAAATAAAGATAAGACATTTACTAATGCCCCCCGTAACACACGAAGGCCTTGTCTGCACTACACAGTTTTGCCGACAGAAGTCAGCTTTGGTTGACCAAAGAGTGGAGGTGTACACAGTGAAACGCTCCTCCGGCGACGGAACTCCCCTGCTGCTATATTAACATATAAAACCGCCTCAATGAGAGCCACAGGGCTTACGTCGGTGTAGTTAGGGCGATGCAGTGTCTGTGTGGACACTGTGTTCCTTATATCAGCTCTTGGCTGTCATTCTGGTCTATTTCACGGCTCCAACTGAAAAGAAAGCCAGCTCCCAAGCCGGGCTGCTGCCTGGTCTCTACTCCAAGCCAGGCTATCACCCCGGCTCTCAGCGTGGGCCGCTGCCTGGGCTCCCCACTCACCCCGGGGTCCTGTCTCCTCACCAGGAGCATGGCAGCTGACGGGGCTCCGGGTGTGGATCTCCCCGCCAGAGGTGAGAAGCCCCGAGCAGCTGCACCCCTCCTCCCAGCAGGGAATGCAGAGGTGAATAGTAGTGTGTACGGTGTGAATACAGGGGTGTATTCTGTCACACGCATACACATTATATGACTTGGACTTTCTAATGTGATAATCATGTCTAGACTATTTCTGGTCTCAAACCTTACAACCCATTTCTTTGCCCTTGGCTAACAATCCCCTTTCCTTTCTCCTTTGCTTAGTGAACAGCAATAAGATAACGTGGCACGACTGTTATTCTAGAACACACTTTCTGTATACTGAAAATGCACTTCTGATGTCTTTATAAATCCGCTGGGATTTCACAGCTAGCTGCCTGCAGGGAAGTGTGAAAAGTGCATACCTCCTATGCTGCATGCTGTACTGTGCTGCTTTGCGAGGAAAAACCTTCTCTATTAGAAGACAATAAGAAAGAAAGGACTCAAAATTCAAAAGAACGAATCATAAAAGTGTGAGGATTGCAAAGGAAAACAAAGAGAAAGATCACCCCTCACAGCCCAGTGAACATGAAAGGTAGCATAGAAATGCAGCCTGGGAAATCTTTGTTAAGGTCAGTAAGGAACAGGAAGCTATTTTATAACAGGGCACATATACGAAGGCAGGGCAAGAGGGTGGGTAAGAAAAAGTGTTGTCAGACATGAAGTGGTATATTCAATGCATCCCCAGTTGCCCTAACAGGATTTTCATTCTCTATCAGTTGCTTTTTTTGGTAAGAGGAAATCTCTGACATGATTACAATGATGATAGCCTTAGATGGAAATGCACACATTCTATACTAAAAATAACTGAACGAAACCTTCTTGTGTCGCAGTGAAAACTAAACCAGCTTCACTGATGCACGCCCGCCAGTACTCTCGCTCTCTCTTTGTCCTCTGCAAGCCTGCAGGCTGTCATGATTAAGGAGCATGTGCTGCCGGGTATTTGCCTGTGTGATTTTCTGCCTCAAATTCAGCTGCCCTCCATGACAATGGCTAACTGCGAAGAAATAGATCCCTGAAAAGCGAAGCAAACCTGAAGTCCTGAATATAATTCCCACTGACTTCAGTGGGAGTGTTACCTGGAGAGAGCACAGGAATGCCCTCCCAGTAGTTTGTGATAGTGTTACAAGGTTACACTTCCTTTTTCTTCACTACTTCATTATATACATTTCTCACTTTGGATGTCCCACATCCCCTTGAAGTCTGAGCTGGCCGTAACACTTCGGAATATTTTTTTTGTGTGTGTCTTTACTGACTCTTGTCCAGCATAATCACACCATTATGCACATGGCCAGCCTGAGGCTTGAGCAGGATGGGCCTTAAATTAATCATTTTCTATAAAAGGGGGAGAGGTTGGGAGGATCTGAGGAAAGGCTCTTTTGGCCCCCACCAGCCTTGGGCTTCAGCAGAGGTTGATCACAGCGACATGTGTTGAGGGTCGATCGGTGGGAAGGATGGTAAAGCAGTTAGGCCGCTAGCCAAGTGTACTCAGGAGTCAACACTCTGCTTAGCCACAGACTTCTTGTGTGTTGCTGGGCAAGTCACTTGGCCTCAATTCCTCATCTGTAAAATGGGGGCAGTGGAATTTTCCTGCCGCAGAGGGGTGCTCCGATATTACATATAAGATTCTTAGATAGAGAAACACGCGTGGTTTTTTTTTTAAAGTTTTTCAAGGGACAATTGTGCTAGTAAGTTGGGGGTAAGGGCTGGAAAACGCTTGTGCATTGTTTATGGTGAATTTTACCAGTAAATTCTGCATTTCAAGCAAGCTTCAATAATTCTTCCCTATTTCAATAGCCCAATCCTGAAGCCTTTGTAGGTACAGCTCCCATTCAAGTCAGTGGGAGTTTGGCATGCAAAGGAACAGCAGGATCAAGCCTATTCTCTCTGTTGACTGAAACGGCATACATATAGGGAAAAGAGAAAAGCCATTTCAGCATGTGACAGAATGTACTCCTGTATTCACATCCTACTCACTACTGTAATTATCTTTGTACAAAGTATGCCTTGTAAGGTATCAATGGAAAACTCATAATTTGCTGATCAGTATCGTCCTGATGAAATGTGTGTGGCAACACTGTATGTGAAGTTTAATATTTTACTGTATGGTGTCATTAACAGATGTTCGAAACTGAAGTTGGTAAACAGATCGGTCTTAAAGAAAGGAACGTGTGCTCTGCTTTATTTGCACGTAAGCAGTCAAAAAAGTCATCAAGCAGGAAGGGAAACAAAGGAAGATGAAACAGCTAAGAAAAAAGCCGCAGGGAACATCCTTCCACATGGATGTTTGTCTCTTGAGGCCCAGCTGGAAATGTTTATGAAGGGAACTGAAACTATAAAAAGAAGGACAAATGCCCAAGAGATGCCTCTCTCTCTGCCCATCAATTCACTGCAACTGAAAGGACAAAGAAAGCTGCCATTGGACTGGGAGAGGGATCCTGATTAAGAACTTTGGTCAGTAAGACTGCTGAAAGCATGTGGTGAGAAAACTTTGATTTGAATTTAACATAGTTTGTTAAGTTAGGCACCAGTAGCATTTTTATTTTTCTTGTAACCATTTCTGACTTAATGCTTCATTACTTGTATTCACTTAAAATTTACAGGGTAACCACAGATCCTGTTTTGGCCAGGACAGTCCCCTTTTTAAGCCCTGGCCCAGACATCCTGGACTGGGCATTTGTGCCATTTGCTCTTGCCCTGGTGGGCGAGGGGAGGGAAGAGGTCATGGCAAATGGGACAAATGCCCATTTTGCCAAAAAAGTCAGGATGTGGGCTCAGGCAAGTGGTGACACTAGCTGGCTCAGGTAATCAGCCCCATGTAGGAGGGGAGGGGATTTGGGCTGTCAGCCCCGTGCAGGTGTGAAGGGAAAACAGGCCAGCTATGGGAGAGGGTGTCCCGTTTTCATTTTGGTAATTATGGTCATCCTAAAAAAATCATCTCTTTGTAGTTAGTTAATCAACTTGTTTTATCTAATCCAGTGTGTTTAAATTGAACTGTCTGGGAAACTCCATTTAGGGTGGCAAGTTGTGGGCTACTCCTGGGGGAATTCTGCACCACTGCACAAGCACAGAATTCATGTCCTTTGCAGCTTTTACTCTTTCCCCGCAGAATAACTGATTCAAGCACCCCTCCTGGGCAGTGGTCCCAAGAAGGCATGTCTGGTTCAGGCATCGGGAGCAGTCAGGGGAGACGTAAATCACCGCTGCGAGGGGTGGGAGTAGGTGTGTGTGAGAGAGACTCTGTCCCTCCCACTCGCTATCAAACATCAACCTAGAACTGTCTACACCCAGGGTTAGGTCGGTTTAACTGCATCGCTCAGTGATGTGGATTTTTCACACATCTGAGTGATGTAGTTATACCAACTTAATTTCCCTAGTGTAGACCAGCCCTTTGACAAGTTCCATGTCTTCAGGTCAGCAGGGCTTGATATAATACATCCTAGAATACTTAAGAAACTGGCTGAAGAGATCTGAGCCATTAGCAATTATCTTTGAGAACTTGTGGACGATGGGAGACATATCCAAGGACTAGGAAAGGGAAAATATAGTACCTATCTATAAAAAGGGGAATAAGGAAAACACAAAAATTATAGACCATCATCTTAACTTTGGCATCAGGAAATACAAAAGAGCAAATAATGAAACAATCGATTTGTAAGCACCTAGTGGATAATAGGGTAATAAAGAATAGTCAGCATGGATTTGTCAAGAACAAATCGTGTCAAATCAACCTAATATCCTTCTTTGACAGGGTAAAAAGATGATGGAGAAGCAGTAGATGTGGATGAGGGTGAAGCAATAGATGTGATATAGCTTGACTTTTGTAAGGCTTTAGATCCTGTATCACATGACTTTCTCATAAACAAATTAGAGAAATATAGCCTAGAAAAACATACTATATGGTGGGTGCACAAATGGTTGGAAAACCGTACTCTGAGAGTAGTTCTCAAATGTTCACAATCAAGCTGGAATGCCAGATCAACCGGGGTCCCACAGGGATCTGTCCTGGGTCTGGTTCTGTTCAGTATTTCCATAAGTTATTTGTATAATGGCATAGAACATACACTTATAAATATACCATGCTGGGAGGGGTTGCAAGCATTTTGAATTCTAATCCTGTCCTCCAAAGTGATCTTAAACTGAAGAAATGGTCTGGAATAAACAAGGTTAAATTCAGTAAGGACAAATGCAAAGTATTATACTTAGGAAAGAAAAATCAATTGCACAAATACAAAGTGGGAAATGACTGTCTAGGAAGGAAATACTGCAGAAAGATCTGGGGGTTATAGTGGATCACAAACTAATTATGAGTCAACAAGGTAATACTGTTGCAAAAAAGGAACATCATTCTGGGATATATTACCAGGAATGTTGTAAGCAAGATATGCAAGTCTTTCATTCTACTCAGGACTGAGAAGGCCTCAACTGGAATATTGTGTCCAATTCTGAACACCACACTTTGAGAAAGATGTGGAAAAATTGGAGAGAGTCCAGAGGCGAGCAAGAAAAATGATTAAAGGTCTAGTAAACATGACCTACAAGGAAAGATTGAAAAGGTTGGGTTTGTTTAGTATGGAGAAAAGAAGACTAAAGGGGGAGAGGGGCGGACATGATAATTGTCTTCATGTACGTAAAAGTTTGTTACAAAGAGTACGATGATAATGAGTACAAAGAGTACGATGATGGTTCTCCTTAATCCCTGAAGACAGGAGAAGTAGTAATGGGCTTAAATTGCAGCAAAGGAGATTTAGTTTTATACATTAGGAAAAACTTCCTAATTGTAAGGGTAGCTAAGCACTGGAACAAATTATCTGGGCAGGCTCTGGAATCTCCGCATTGGAAGTTTTTAAGAATAGGTTAGACCAGGGGTCGGCAACCTTTCGGAAGTGGTGTGCCGGGTCTTCATTTATCACTCTGATTTAAGGTTTCGCGTGCCAGTCATACATTTTAACGTTTTTAGAAGGTCTCTTTCTATAAGTCTATAATATATAACTAAACTATTGTTGTATGTAAAGTAAATAAGGTTTTAAAAATGTTTAAAGAAGCCTCATTTAAAATTAAATTAAAATGCAGAGCCCTCCGGACCGGTGGCCAGGACCCAGGCAATGTGAGTGCCACTGAAAATCAGCTCGCATGCCGCCTTCGGCACCTGTGCCATAGATTGCCTACCCCTTCGTTAGACAAACAACTGTCAAGAATGGTCTAGATAATACTTAGTCCTGGCTCAGTGCCGGGGACTGGATTAGATGACCTACTGAGCTCCCTTTCAGTCCTACATTTCTAATTGTATATCTATCTATCCACACACACACATATATACATACATACACGTATACATATACACATACGATAGTTAGCACTGCATATACTTCACTTTCCAGGCTTTGTAATGTTTGACTTTTTGAGCCCAATATCAATATTTTCTTTAAATATGCTTGATCAGCAAATAAGTCTGATCAGACAGTGGGGCTAAAAATGCAATCTTGATTTCAACATTAAAATAATACATACAATTCAGACTGGCTGGCTAACTACAGGACTTAGCACTCTGACCGCTAAAACAAAGGAGACTGTTTGCTCCTCTTTGCATAGTCTGAGAGAGCAGCACCAGCCTTGAGGGACAAGAAGGGGTGATTTTCTCACCAGAAAAAGGCCTTCCAGCAAAGATTTGCTTCAGTGAGCAACAGCCACGAAAGAGGCACAGGAAGGAAATGTGTTCACTAAGGACCTGATCCAAAGCTCACTGAAGTCTACGGATTAGGCTCCAACAGAGCAGCACTTAAAGCTTTATCAGCCAAAAAACCCAACCCAACGCCTGTTGCTGATCCCACTGTACAAGCTGAGCATGGTTGGGAGAAAGTGACAGGTTATTGGTAGCCCCAAGCTTTATTCCAGGCTGTTACACACCAGCCCCTGGTGCCATTGTTGAGCAGTTTCCAGTCCAACACACAGGAATGCGAGCGCAAGACGGGTAAAGCACAGATGTGAGTAACCACAGGGCATTACGTCACAACACACCGTAGCAAATGGAAGCTAATTTTAACCAGGCTAAAAATGTGAAGATACTAATAGTTGCTGCCAGGGCAAAGAAACTTGAGCTAGGAACCAGACTGCATGCATCCCAGTCATCTAAATATGCTGAGTGGGGGCCTTACATCTCATCCTCACTCAGTGTTACAGCATGTTCACCCATCCCTCAACACCATTCCCTCTGGGGGGTGTTAATTATTCAAAGTGGAATATTTTAAAGGTTGTCTAGTTGGGTAACAAACTTACACTATACTTAGGGCTGGTCTACACTTAGTCCGGACTTCGGACTAAGGTACGCAAATTCAGCTACGTTAATAACGTAGCTGAATTCGAAGTACCTTAGTCCGGACTTACCGCGGTCCAGACGCGGCCGGAAGTCTCCCCCCGTCGACGCCGCGTACTCCTCTCGGCGAGCTGGAGTACCGGCGTCGATTGTGAGCACTTCCGGGATCGATCCCAGAACATCGATGGCGTGCCTCCGGACCAGCCGGTAAGTGTAGACTAGGCCTATGTATAGCATTACTATCACCTATAGCATAACCATGTGACCCCACTTCGGTGTGTGGGTGCAGAAGCGTCTCTCTACCCCAAGGGAGAAGTGTCTGTGTTTGACAGTGAAATTGGGCTCATCTGTTCTCCTAAAAGCCTTCAACCTTGCTTCCCAAAGGAGTTCATTTAGACATTACCGGTCAGATCCTCAGCTGGTGTAAGTCACTGTTCCTCCATGATTCAATGGAGCTTTCTCCATTTGCACCAGCTGAGGGTATGGCCCTATATTATCTGTCAAAATGCAATTCATTTTTCACCTAACAGGTATGAACAACAAGTTTCTCTTTTTGGATTGCCCTTTTCCGGGCTTGGATATATTCCTGCTTCCCCAGCGTGATTTATGCATACTTCTAGTGTAATGCCTTCTTAAATGTGCTTTTTGTTATCAGATCGTGGGAGGTTCTTTCCCAGAACACAAGTAAACAGAAAATGTTGGGTTTGTCCATCCTCAGTAAACAACTTGAGCACATAGAAATCACAGGGAGTTCAATTATCATGGATTCATGAGCTAGGTACATCATGCGCCTATTTTTGAAACTTTATTTTAAGAAATTGGTAAGGAGAGATGCAGATGTAAAAAAAATCACTGTTAATATACTGGAAGGATAAAGAATGTCATGTACACAAGTAAAAACATAGCTGACATTAACAAATCAGACAAAGATTACGTACCCTTCTATTGACTCTCTGTTCCTTATTGCTGTTTGGTAGGTTAACATTCATGTACCCATTTAGCAAGGCCAGCTACAGGCACCAGCGAAGGAAGCAAGTGCTTGGGGCGGCCAATGGAAACGGGCGGCACGTCCAGGTCTTCTGTGGCAATTTGGCAGTGGGTCCCTCAGTCCCTTTTGGAGCGAAGGACCCGCCGCTGAGGATCGCGGCTATATCCTTTTTTTTTTTTTTTTTTTTCCCCTTCACCGCTTGGGGTGGCAAAAAAGCTGGAGCCGGCCCTGCCATTTAGATAAGTAAAAGCAGTAGTAGGAAGAAAGACAGGCGGATCAGAGGAAGATGGAGGTTAGAAAATGATGCAGCTATACCTTGGTAAATGAAATTCATGGGCTATGATGTAATAACTGTAGAAGACAGAATTATATGGCACAGAATACAAGCATTAGGAGTGTGCCATTTAGCTCAGAAAATACCAAGTACCTTTGACTCTTTTTAGTCTAGGAAAAGACTAGTAGGATATTCACAGATGGAGCTAGCACTGACCTTTCCTTTTAATTAATCTAGACTATAAAGCTGCTCTCTGGCCAACATCCAACTTCTTTGGAGGGAGGCACCAGGAAGCCCAGGGAAAGTGGGGGGGATGATTTGAGTTTTGTTTATAGGATTGTCTCAGCAAAGCTGAATTGTCTGTTCTACAATTAAGGCCAAATGTTGTAAGGATGGTTCTGCTTTCTGCATAGGAGAAAGTGACTTAACTAGAATGAAAAATAAAGCCCATACATCTTAAACACTAAGAGACAAAGATGTGTCTCACTTGAGCTCCACGGAGCTGCTTACCATGTGAACAGCCAATTGATGGTATTTATGTTTAATTTACCTTAGTTATCCCATTTTCCCCAATATGTTCAAAAGCGTAATAAAAACACAGGTGCACAATTCTTTTCTAGCACAATATACCCTTCCTAAAGAGACAGCAGAAATTCTAACCACTTTAACTCCCAAAAGATATCACAATCTTAATGTTACTGAAGTAACGCGGCTGCCATTTGAGTCTGCTATGAAAAACCTACGTTCTGTTCCTAGTTCTGCCAAAAGTGACCTTCAGAAACCTCTTTTGTCCTCATTTTCCCCATCTTTAAAAAGGGTTGAATGATCTCTCCTTACCTATGTCAATGGACATTTTTATTTGTAGCTCACTGGTTCACTGGGTTTTCATCTAGTAGCAGGAGTAGAATAAAAGTCTATTGCTGTCACACACACAAAAAAAGGACTTGTGACTTAAGCTCAATTCACAGAGGTCTATTCTGCAGCACTGGAGATCCTAGGTTTAAATCCTCCTTTGAGAAACAAGCAAGTGGCATTTTGCATGTCACCTCCATGAACCTGTTTGGCATCAGAGGGGTTTGGCCCTGAAGCTGCTTCTGGAGTTCCATTAAGGAGTCTGTGCGTTGTACTGACAGACACAGTTGGTCAGAATGGAACAGAACAGTGATTATGTAGGTCCATAAGGGAGGTCTAATAACTTCCTATTTCCAGTGTTAGACCTTTCTTTTGGTACAATGCACCACGTCTCAGCAATGCAAGTTTCATGTGTCTCCTTACCCCTCGTTTGTTCAATATCTGTGTGCAAAAAAACAACAAACAAACAAAAAATTAAAAATGTATGAGAAAGATTCTGCATCTTTGAAAACAGCTCAGTTTTTAAGATGCTCTGTCTCAGGATTTCAAATACTCCCTCCCCACCCTTCCTCCAAACTCTACTCTGGTCCCTGGCAGGGGAAATGTGGGGGGGAGCAAGGGGCCAGCAGCCAGGGAGATGAAGGGGTGGGGCCAGAACCAGAAGAGAAAAGGCGGAGCCAGAGCCTCTTCTCTTCTGGTCACCCTGCCTGGGACGCTGCCCGGTGCAGTGCAGCGGCTGCACTCTCCCAGGTAGCTGCAGCATCCGGACGTGGCTCCACATGCCAGGGGATCCGGCGCAGCAGGAGGACAGAGCCCCTATCCCAGGTAACATAGGATGGCGAAGGGATGGGGAGAGCGCAGGGGCCCTGGGCTGGGGGTAGGGGTTGCCAACTTTCTATAGGCACAAAACTGAACACCCTAGCCCTGCCTCTTCCCCGAGACCCCGCCCCCCACTCACTATATCCCCCCTCCCTCGGTGGCTCGCTCTCCCCCACCCTCACTCATTTCACTGGGCTGGGGCAGGGGGTTGCGGTGCGGGAGAGGGTGAGGGCTCTAAATGGGGACGCGGGCTCCAGGGTGGTGCCAGAAATTAGGTGTTCTGGGTGCAGGGGGGGTGAGGGCTCTCGGCTGGGGGTGCTGGCTCTGGGCTGGGGCCGGGGATGAGGGGTTTGGGGTGTGGGAGGGGGCTCTAGGTTTGGGGGGGCCTCAGGCCTGGGGCAGGGGGTTGGGGCTCAGGCTTACCTCTGGCAGCTCCCGGTTAGCAGCGCAGTGGTGGGGCTAAGGCAGGCTGCCTGCCTGTTCTGGGGCACCACGCTGTGCCCCGGATCTGGCCAGCAGGTTTGGCTCCTCAGCGGGGCGAGGAGAGAAGGCTCCGCGGCACATGCTGCTCTCGCCCACCGGCACCGCCTTCCCACCCCCAAGCTCCCATTGGCCAGGAACCAGCCAATGGGAGTGTGAAACCAATGCTCAGGGTGGGGGGCAGCACGCGGAGCCCCATGGCCCCCCCCACCTAGGAGCCGGACCTGCTGGCTGCTTCCAAGGCTCAGCATGGTGCCCCACAACAGGTAGGGACTAGCCTGCCTTGGTTTCACAGCATGGCTGACCGGACTTTTAACGGTCCGGTCAGCAGTGCTGACCACCAGAGCCACCAGGGTCCCTTTTCGACCAGGTGTTCTGGTCAAAATCCAGACACCTGGTCACCCTAGCTGGGGGTGGAGTGGGGTGGCCACGTTGGGGGGCGGAGGGGATGTGTCCCTCCCCCTTACTGGTGCCTTTTATGTCCTTACAACGTGTCACCTATGGTCCTGGCCTCATCTATCAATTCTCACAACAATTTGATGGTTTTGTAGATTTTTACAGAGGATGCAAAATTATGCTTTAAAGAGAAATTCAGCTTCTTCACTTCAACTATGGAGGGACAAGCACTTGTCTTAATCAAATGTAAAGAAACAAAATATTGTGCCTGCAGCCATCACTACAGCGGATGATAAGCTGCAACAAAACCATCTGTTCAGAGTTAGCAATAAGTAGGCCCAGTGTGGACGTGAATAAATAGTAGATGACAGTCAGAAAATGGAAAACAAAGGACAAAAAAAAAATGTTTCTTTTTTAGAACTATGGCTAAAGGGGAACTTGATTTTACGTTTCAAGGAGGCTTGAAAAACAGACTTGCATGCAGAAAGTGAGTGCACTGGGAGTGTCAGATCCAGAAGACAGAGATAACTACTGTCACGGAGTCACCAGGCGATGCTCTGGAACTACTCTGTAGGAAGCCAGTCAGGACTCTGGGGGAGCAGGCCTCCTCTCTGTGAGCATACTGTCTCCAGGGCAAGAAGCTTACACAGCTTCGACCTTCCTGGGTCTGACCTCGGAGCATTCAGCATCCTCTTTTCTCACTGTGTGCTTCCCACAGCAAGTCCGCACAGGCGGGGCTCCTGGGGAAGGCAGAGGACCCTGCACCCCCAACTCCGCAGTCAGACGTGACTCTCCGACAGCCAGTAAAACAGAAGGTTTATTAGATGACAGGAACACAATCCAAAACAGAGCTTATAGGTACAGAAACAGGACCCCTAAGTCAGGTCCATCTTGGGGCAGGGAGACCAGAGCCCCGTCTGGGCCCCACTCCATTTTCCCAGCCAGCTCCAAAATGAAACTCTCCAGCCTCTCCTCTCGCCTTTGTCTCTTTCCACGGCCAGGAGGTCATCTGATCTCTTTGTTCTCCAACACCTTCAGTTGGCACCTTTGCAGAGGAGGGGTCCAGGCCATCAGTTGCCAGGAAACAGGGCGTCGGCCATTCTTTGTGCAGACACCATTGCACTGGCCTCCTAGGGCTCTGCCACAATCACACACCCTTATCCCACTACCTAGATACTTAAGAACTGCATAGGGGAAACTGAGGCACCCACACATTATTCAGAGAAAACATTAAGAACATTCCCACATCGTCACAACTACGCTTTAAGAAATGGAAACCACAGCTACTTCTCCTTAACAGCAGAGATGACCGTAGTTACAATATGCTGAACACTTTCAAGATCTAACAAAGCCCCCATTTTGTAAGCCTCTACAAAGGGCAACATTCCCTACACTTCTGAACTCAGTCCCACTACTCAACAGGTTAATGTCACTTCCACCTAAATAGATCCTTTTGGGAAAAACATTTAAGCCACTTTGCTACACTCCGCAAAACTCAGCAACAGATAACAGGACAAAACTGACATATTCTGAGACCCAAAGTTGGCAGGAGTAGCACGGAACAAAATCAGAAAGGACTAAATAAAAGACTCCAGCCTGTGTCAGAGGACGACAGAACTTGAATTGCATGACAGAACCGCTACCCTATTTTAATTCCCTTTCTTATTAGCTGAATGGGTCCCACACAGCTGGACTAGTATAACGTGAGGTATAGTAGCTACCATTGTTGTTCATGCAGGCATTTATTTTACCATTCATCTGCCGAAATAGGCATTTAAACCATCTCTAATTTGTATTATCCCAGGAGTGCCATACCTGGAATGCTGCTCATTACATTTTAAAGGAGACTGATGGATATTTCCCCCCCGAATAATTTGAACAATCTGTAGGCCTGGGAGCTGAAGGGCCCTGAATGAAAATTCAACCCTATCTTGCGGGCAATGGCCTTGACCCTGTGGCACCTACTTGTGAACGGCCTCTGACTTCAACAGAACTCTGTGTAGGCAGAAGAATCACTGCACATATGAGCTTGCAGAAGCCAGGCGACGGTGTATGATGCTTGTCTGCAGATGAGATAGTGCTAGAAGACTAATTTATTACATGACATTTACAATGTATTCATAGGTAATATACGCCGTGTTTGTAAAATTACAGTAAAAACAAAAATGTGAAGGTGTCGCTCTGTCACACATTCTTCCGAACTAAACAAAAAATAAGGAGATGTCCATGTTAAAAACATTGGTGTAAAGAGACACATCCCTTTTTCCTCTAATGTGAGGGAGGAAGATGCTAGGACAAAGTCTAAGATGCCATGTAGCAATTGCTGAAGGAATCAGAAATGCAAAAGATTTTACATTTAAGTGATACTACCAAGGATTCTAAGTCTAAAATTAGCCTTTGCTCATAATAATTTGCAGTTATGGAGAATCTTTTATCCATGGATCTCAAAGGACTTTACAATGGTGATATTATTTAAATACTAATTTTCCAGATGGAGAAACGGTGGCACAGAGAAGTCAAGCGCCCAACCCAAAGTCAAACAGCAAGACAGTGAAAGCTCATATCTCCTTGAATGACAGTCCTGTGCTCTAACCAATAGTCCATGCAGCCTCCCAGTGCTGTGCCACTTTGTGCTGGGTTGCCAGCTGTTGGGCCAGCTAAGCATTTTGGAAGTTCAAGTTTGGAAAGGATTGGGTTATTATTCTGTGTAAAATTTAAAGATTATATTGAAGGTCAGATATAACCAACTCTAGGGAACTGGAACAAGCTATAATGTGAAAAATCATGCTTTTTTTTCTCTCCACGGACTCAATGCTGGCTATCGTTTAAGGAACTACATGTCCATGTCTATTCTGTAAATGCCTTTCAAGCAGATGCAGTAATAGAGTAGACCAATGCTAGACACAAAGGGCCCATTGTGTGTTTTCAAGAACATTGTGAATGACACTTCAAACCTTAATTATCCTTTTTCTACACAGGGCACAAACAAGCCACTCTAATATAAATTATAGCAGGCATTATGATGAGAAGGACTGAAATGATTCAGCACACTCAAGATACACAGGCCAGTATCCCCATTTTAAAGAAGTACGGCAGGCCCGCATAAACCTGACCCATCAGCAGGGGCAGTCTAGAGTTACAAGATGAGAGCTGTCTGCAAAACTATAACACAGAGTCCCATCCAACCTTGTCGTCATCTGGGAGTGGATTCCCTAGTATTGCCAACTCTCTCAATTTTATCATAGGTCTTGCAATATTCGGTGTTTTTCTTAAAGACACAGTTCCTGGAGGCATGTGATTAGTGAGACTCTCGGTTTCCATTTAACAAAAAAATACCATGTTTCCAGCCCTCATGATTGCGGAGGAAAAGCTTGGGATCAAGGCCTGAGTGAATCCTGAAGCCACACACACACACACACACACACACACACACACACACACACAAATACATAAAAACTTGATTTGTAAAGAAACTTTATGATACTTTTATGGCTTGGCGTGAATTTTTAACGCTTGGGATTGGTAATACTGTATTCGGAGCCATACCCACGTGCCCACCCACTTTCATTTCCTGGCACCCTCTGGCCTCAGTAGGTTGTGACAAATCCTTCTTCCCTGTGGGTGAGGCTCTGCAGCCTCTAACACTAACACACACACACACACACACACACACACACACACAGGCTTAAGAAGCTAGGAAGTTGCACATTGGCACAATTTTCTGAGCGAGACGCTGCAGGGGGCCTGTTCTGCACCAGAGGCAGATGGAGCTGTGGGTGGGGAATCAGGGATGGCATTCTGACTGGTGGATCCCGTGTGCATGTTGAGGTAGGGCCCTTGAATAGAAGAACCCTAAAGAACTACAGAAGTTGTACAGGCCTAACTCCACCACCGCGCCAACTCTGATCTGGTTACCATCTACGCTCCCAGAATGTGCAGAGAGAGGGTTTTGTTGTTGCTGTTATTACAGAGTTCCTATCTTCAAAAAAACTTTTTAAATTAAAAAAATCCTTTCTATATGCCTTTGACGGGCTCCGCAGAAGGAGCCAGAGCTGGCACCCTCTTGTATTAGCTAATTCTGAAGGGCATCAGCTCTTAAAAGTTTTGGTTTATGTTCTGTCTCAGTTATTGCACATAAGCGTCAAGGTGCTCTTCTCTTGCTTGGGTCAGCTGGTTTGCAGCACACCACTCTAGCTATTTGCATACAGAGTTTTGGGTTTGGATAAGAACAAGGATTTCCCCATTACCACAGTGCACTCTGAGACATCTCCTGGGCTCAGAACACTGTAAGTGTCTCCTGCCGGGGCACTACAAGGGAATATCAGGAACCTACTGCTATAAAAAAAACAAAAAAAGACAGGGAAGAAATCTTGCTGGTCAGCTCCTGCGGCTTTGGAGGATGTGGGAGAGGGAAGAAGAGCTCTCCTTGAAAGGTGGAAGAGTGGAGTCCAGATATATTAGTGGAAAAAGAGGTCCTGGCCTCAGATTCATTAAACTTGGGAGACTTTTACATTAAGATCAAACTCAGTCTACTGCCACTTGGTTCTGTTATGAAAGTTTTGCACAGCCCATAGTTATATCCTAGCTAAACACGTTATCCCTGCACTTTCAATAGGGAGCCGTAATCTTGTTCATTAAAGAGTTTTTAGCGAAGTATCTGAACATTAATAAACAATAACAGCAAACTGAAGAAGACGACCTAGAAGGAATAGAGAGAAGGCGTGAAAAGTCAATAGGAATTTGCCGAAATAAGGGGCCACAGGATTTGGCTCCATGCATGGAAAAAGCCCAAATACTATCTCACCAGCTGATAAAACATTATATTGCTTCCTGTCATTCAAGTCCTAAATGTTATTACCTCATTTACTGATGGTACATATACTGGGACGTTTTATGGGGAAAAAAAACAAACAAACCCCACAGTAGGCTCATGTCCTGAGAAACAGGCTCTCCACATAGTGTCTGTTTCTTTGCATACCTGGGTATTTGTGTTTTCATTAACAATTAACAAAAGGGAGAAAGTTTTACAAAGTTTAGACTATGTCTTTATTGCCTGTACTTCAAACATACCAGAAGCATACACTGCAAGAGCCAACAAAAGAGTGTCATTCTGAGTATAACTTCATCAAAAGTAGGGACAGTATGTGTGAACAGCACCTCATGCATTACCAGAACAAAAAATAATTAGCAATGTGAGAACAGCCCTGGATCCAGAACATATTAATTCCAAAGGACTCTAGGGAATCCATTGCCCATTTGTTATTGGTAACTCTAGAGATATTTTATCAGTTGATCACCTTTCTTCATTAAAATTTACAAGCTGTATGAAAAACAGCAAGGTGCCAAGAGACAACGGAATGACACAAGGATCATGAGGCTTACTTAACGTGTACAAAATAATACATGGTATGAAATCATTGAAGGTTAGCAAGGTGCCGGCACACAAACTAATGTCTTCATTACGATGGGTTTTTTCTCTTCTGTTTCTTGTACGTTTCCCTGATCTGTACATTCTGGACTTCACACTGTCTGGCTATCCACTACCTCACGAACATGGAAACAAAGACTTAGGATAATAATCACTTTCCATTTTACCCTTCTCTAACATGGCCTTATTATGCTTCATCGCAATAATCAGCCAGAACATTGGCTTTTAATGATGTAACTTTAACAAAAATTGTTGTATGTTATCCATTAAAAAAAAAAATCATTAAAATGCATATCAGACAGGCAGACATATAATGCTGGAAGAGAAAAAGACAATAGACAGTAAAGTAAAAAAGCAGTATACAGTGGACTGAAGAGGAAATAGCAGGTAACCCCAATAAATTCCAAAAGCCTTCCTACAACCATATGATTCAATTGAATGTTTTGCCATTTGCACAAATGAATCACATTAACTGTTTGCACACAAGCATCTGTTTGGTTAGCTCACTGCAATGCGTACCAGATAATTGGTATCCTATCCTAGAATTTTGCACCATTATGTATTATACACAACCTTTCCTTTACAAAAAGGAGGCAGAGACTGAGGAGTTCAAGGAGGGGAAAAAATACCTTTTGCCACCTTACCTGCTTACATGATTTAAAATTCAAAACTCTGGAATAATATAAATTTAAGTATGTTTACAGTGTTGATGCCGTGTTGGTCCCAGGACATTAGAGAGATGAGGTGGGTGGAATAATAGATATTTTATGAGACCAACTTCTGTTGGTGAAAGAGACAAGCTTTCGAGCTACACAGAGCTCTTCTTCAGGTCTGGGTTTAGCATAGGTAGTTTACATAGAATATAAGAGACCATTCAAAATGAAGTGACTTGTTAAAGCCTCTGCAGTCGTAGGACAGAAGGAAGGGGTTAGTGGGTCACAGATTACTGTAATATTGCCCACAACACGCCTGTCAAGATCCACAGTCCTAAACATGCCTATCACAACATGTGGCGTACCTCATCCAGTGCACTAAATTCCCCAACAACTATGTGCTGAAATCAGACAATTACTAGACTCTCAAATGAACTCACGCACACACACACAAAATGATAAAAGACAAAACCACCGTATCACCCTTGGTTGAACACTTTTTACAAAAGGATTATTCCGTATCTGATCTCTGAGCCCTCAAAGGAAACCTGCACAACACCTTCAAAAGACGAGCTTGGGAGCTTACATTCATAACTTTGCTAGATACTAAAAATCATGGTCTTAATAAAGACACTGGATTTATGGCTTATTAGAACAATCTGTAACCCCTAACCCACTTTCTGTTCTAGGACTAGAGAGCTGTTAACAGGCCACTTCACCTTGAATGGTCTCTTACAATATGTATTAACTACTTACGCTAAACAGTGTGTTCCAACTTGTATCTAACCGTGACACTCTGAGTCCCTTTCCCAAACCTGAAGAAGAGCTCTATGTAGCTCGAAAGCTTGTGTCCTTCCCCAACAAAAGTTGGTCCAATAAAAGGTATTACCTCATCCCACCGTACTGTCTCTCTAATGAACGTAGATAGTGATTTTTATCAGGTGATTTGAAAGCACACTACATATAACACATCCTTATCAAACACTTGTGAGGTAAGCATTATTGTAACATAAAAGAAAGAAAAATGCTGGCTCACAACTGGCTGAGAACAACTGTGGGATGAGTCAATAAACTGCTACTATTTGCATCTGAAGAAGTGAGGTTCTTACCCACGAAAGCTTATGCTCCCAGTACTTCTGTTAGTCTCAAAGGTGCCACAGGACCCTCTGTTGCTTGCTACTATTTGTTCACCAGAGGTCAGAAACTCTGAGGTCTGGAATAATGTTAGCCAATTTACTATACTAGGCTGCAGGCAGTGGTAAAAGTGGGGGGGAGGTCACAACAGGTCACAGACACAGCCAAAAATATAGGTATAAAATAATAATAATCAGGCCCAAAGCTGTTGCTCCCAGATTATGACACACTTTTTCCCCCCAGACTACTTTAAACCCCAGCTGCAGGAGACTCCAGTAAAAATTATTCAACTCTGATGAGCCAGTCAGACTGAATATGAAAATCCCTACTTCCTGATTTGCTCAGACGTGATGCATAATACTAACATTTTCTCTCAGGATTTCAAACATCTTTTCCCCATTTAAAAGAAAAAGTTGTTACTTTTAAGAAGTTTCTCACCACAGTGGAGCAATTTTCATTAATTTCTGATTAAATCTATCAGGACATATAACACAAAACTTACAATGATTTAGCAATTGAATATATTTTGAGGTAAATATTGATCTCAACTTTGCCTCTATCAGTACATTTTGAGTCTCTTCAGCAGAAGTCAATATTGTGATAATTGGGCCTGCAAATTTATCCTGTGACCTCAACTGTGAAAACAAATAAAAGTTCATGAAGTGTCACAATAACCTATAACAACAAATGTTGATGAGAAAAGGTGTGAAGAGTGAATTAGTTCTAACAAAAAGGCCTCTGATATAACCCAGAGATTGTATTAAGGTCATGCCTGGTAAAGGGTAGAACTGGAAAACAATGAACCAAAACTGGTATGTCAGAAATGAGGTCTAATTTGTAAACAAAATAATGAAGGGATGGGCTATCTGCCCTTTGCTCCTTTTAAAAAAACAAACAAACAAACAAACAAACAAACAAACAAACAAACAAACAAACAAACAAACAAACAAACAAACAAACGACTTTGGGAGGAATGCTGGCTACTGTGACAGTGGCTGGCAAAGACAAAAGTAGGGGAAGGAGTGAACTCCAGAACCATAGCTGTCACCCTACACCATCTCCTGGGACCCTAAGATCCAGTCTGACACCATTGTGCCTTCTCTGTCTTAATCCTGAGAGCTGTCCTGACCAGACAGGACAAGCAAGAGGGACCCAGATGACCCTGCCACCTCTACCGGCTCCAAGTAAATCTCGCACCCACATGTCCATTTCCTTCCCAACCTTATTTCTTCTCTCTCTCTTTTTCCTTGTTGAATAAAAGTCAGGCTTGGAAGACTAACTGGCAACAGTGCTGTACGTCTATGACCAGAAAAGCAGCTAAATGCAACACCCTAAACAGCATGATGCTGGTACAAGTTTGCCAAAGTGGCTGATAAGTCCATGTGGTGTGTCTGTGTTTTTCCAGGAATGAAGCTGTAAGTGAGAGTCAACACTAGAGACAGAAACTGCATTTTCTATCTTTAGCATTCTTTTCCTTCCCTTTTTTGGGTGTCTGTTTTGTTTGGTCTTCTAGGTAACAGGATGGGACATTAACAGCAACAATGACAGCTCCAGGCCATCTCAACTAACTTCTTCTCTTCTCCCCAAAACCACAGTTATTACCATTATACCATCTAGGAGTCTGTCAAATAAGAGGAGGAGGTCTTTCTAAAAACTATCTCCAGCTAAGGGAAAGGGAACAAGGGATATTGTTAAAAGCATTATTCAATACTTAACATTTCAAATGCTTTAACCATTTCCCCATTCTTTTCTGTATGTTTAATACAAATTTTAAAAGCCTTTTAATTGTGTGCTTGCCATGGTATAAAGCTGGCTGAGGGCTCTATGTCAGACCTTGAACCTGTTTAAAACTGTTAAATGGTGGACTGTTACAGCATCAGGTTTACACCTGGACTCTGAGTCCATCTAAATTATCACAACAAAACAGCATCTGTTTATTAAATCTATTCTGTAAAAGGTCGGCTATTCAGAACTGCACCAGTGTAACTGCATGCCTAACTTATGGGTATAATTACTGCAGTTAGCAATTAGCACATTCAAATCAGGTACTTGCACACACAAATAGCCATTTAGGCCCTAACAGGGGTCCCACTCACCACTAGTGTACCTCCTTGCATCCAGGTCTGGGAATGTAGCTCTCGCTGCTTCAGGTGTCCTCATCTGTTCTCCACTCACTCTACAATCATCTATCTTCTGGTAACTTGGCTCTCTGGCCAAGTCACCATTTAGCCCACCCCTTCCAGTGTTACAAATACCAACAGGACCACTCTTCAAATGCCTTTTTTGGATGGTGTTCCGCCCCAAACTCAAGGCTCTGTGCCACTAGACTAGTGGCTGGCAGGGGAACCAGGCCTGCCCACTACACCGGATTCCAGCCCAGGGACTGTATAACCAGTAATCCAGGTCCACTTAGTCTCTGTAGCTGTTTCCCTCGGCTCTCTCTCACCCAGACTCTCTCTTTCCCCTTGCCTGTATCTGGGATTACCACAGGAGCCTACTCTATTCCCCATAACTACTTCACCTCCTCCTAGCCTCTTGCTAGACTCTTTAATCCAAGATAGGATCCCAGGGCTTACTCCCCACCTGGATTTCCTTCTTGTCCCTGTCGGTGTCCCTCCTCCCAGGGTGTAGCTACAGACTCTTTCCCCTATAGCCCCATGGTGGGGTGTTTTCCCCACACCATCCCCAGTAAGAATTGAAATAAGGCAGTTGGGGGAGATTTAGGGGGGAGATTTAGGCTGTGTGGAGGGGGCTAATTAGAAGGAAGCTCACCTGGGAGGGAACAGGTGGGGCACCTAGAAAGCCAGGAGGCTAGCAACAGCATGAGGGGCTGCAGACTTCCTCCCTGCAGTCCCTCTCCCTGAGGTAAGGGAGAAGGAGCATGGTAGGAAGGGGCCTGGGGTGAGAGCAGTAGAGTTGTTGTAGCTGCAGACTTTAACTGTTCACTACAGGGCCTTGGACTAGAACCCAGAGTAGGGAGTGGGCCTGGGTTCCCCTCCCACCCTTGGTATTGTTAAGGGCAGTGGAGGCAAAGACTGCAAGAGTCACTGGGGGAGTGACATAGGACTGTGGGTGTGAGGGCTGCTTGTGGAGAGAGGCCCTAAAAGATCACCCTGGAAGGGGAAACAGCTTAGTGACCTGACTGGAAAGAGAGAGAGAGAGAGAGATACAGAGCTGGAATGCAACTGCAGGGAAGGGTGTTGGCCTGGCATTATTTTGGAGTGTATGTAGGGGATAAGAGGAATTCTCTCAATCTTTCCTATTGAGTCCTCTGTTGTGCTTTGTATAAACTACCTAAATAGTCACTGGAGCAGGGACTCCCACATCATATCCCAGAGGAGTTCCCCAACAACTGGGCTATGGAACTATGCTCACTTTCTCACTGTCCCCACTGAATACCGAAGTATTTCATACAACATGGAACAGCTTCTACAGGAGAGACTGCCAAAGACTCACCCAGAGAACCCTATAGCCCACCGGTAGAGCACATACCTGGGAGGTAAAATACCTGGGTTGAAGTCCCTGCTCCTCTCAGACAGTGGGGCTCTGAACCTGCATCTCCCACACCCTAATGGAGTGTTCTAGCCACTCATCTATTCGGTAAAAAGGTAGCAGCACAAGTGAAAGAGAGAGAGAGAGTGAGTGTGTTTTTTCCAGGGCCTGATCCAGTCGATGTGCTCTAAAGCNCCCGATATAACACGAATTCGAATATAACGCGGTAAAGAAGTGCTCTGGGGGAGGCGGGGCTGCGCACTCTGGTGGATCAAAGCAAGTTCGATATAACGCAGTTTCACCTATAACACGGTAAGATTTTTTGGCTCCCGAGGACAGTGTTATATCGAGGTAGAGGTGTATTTCCTCTTTGTAATGGCCCCAAGATTTAGATATTCGGACTTTGGAAATACACCTCTACCTCGATATAACACTGTCCTCGGGAGCCAAAAAATCTTACCGTGTTATAGGTGAAACTGCGTTATATCGAACTTGCTTTGATCCACCAGAGTGCGCAGCCCCGCCTCCCCCAGAGCACTTCTTTACCGCGTTATATTCGAATTCGTGTTATATCGGGGCACATTATATCGGGGAGAAGTGTATCTGTCTTTCTATTGATTACAAAAACTGGTGGAGGAAAGGGGAGCAAGACTGGACAAACCTTATAAGGACAGAAATGTTCTTTAAAATTATTGTGAAAATGTAGCCACATTCAGTAGCATAATTAGATTGAGGACCACAGCTGAGAAGGATTAGGCTATTTGTAACCCAAAGTACTATGCATGAAATCTAGTCTAATTTTCATTTTATTCTCAATAAAATGTTCTTTCGCTGTATTCAGTATGCTTTGTAAACGCAATGATTGCAGTTTTTATTACCTGTATCAACGGAAAAAAATAAGGTGAATTTTACCTCAAGTTATTTGACCCTATAAAATTAACAGATTTGTCTAAATTCAGCATTTAATGACTCAAAGGTCCAAAATAATGATTTATCTTCTCATGCTCTGTCAATAAAGGTTCCAAATAGCCTGTTTCTTAAGGCATTTGGGGATTTTTTTTTAATTAAAGAAAGCTGTTTTGCCATACTCCCAGAAACTGCTTTTAGCAGCTACAGAGTTTAGTCAGATACAATACATGCAAAGCAATTTTTTCTGAAGGATTTAGCTATTAGTGTTTTAATCTGCAAACAACATTTATTAACCCCATTAATCAATATCTAATTTAATGTAGCTTTGTTGGTCTCGGAACTTCAGTGCATATGAATGTCAACACATTTTGTAAATCAAATAACATTTCTGATTTAGATTAGATTATCCCAAACACCTGTATGTGTGTTTTTAAAGTGAATACATATCTCTTTTAAGAGAGAGCAAATCAACGCATTCTACAGAAATGAAATGAGTTTGGTGGCTTTTACAGTCTTTCAAAAGTAATTTTTGAGCAAATTTGGTCCAGATCACATCCTCCCCTCAAAAAACCCCTGGTAGAGTCCCTTGGCAGCATCTAGTGTAATTTTAATCAATAAACAGGGGCACACAAATCCTGTTACTATACAGTCACATAAACCACCTGCTGTTCTGTTTCGCATATTATAAAAGTCAGTCAGTCATTGGGTTTAATATTTGACCTGCCTAGTAGACGACTCATTTTCGTTTCAAAGCCAAAAAGAGTTAACACTCTTCTGTGCCTTTGAAAATTCCAGCAGGAGATGTTAATTTAAGGATTCTAACCAGTTAACAGTGGTTTTTTAAAATCACATTTTGCTGAAATGCAAACTGTAATTAAATACTAAATAACTGATTTACAGTCTGACCTAAAATCGGAGTGTACCTGCTGTGTAAGAAATGACCAAGTGTGTGCACTGTTATAGTTTAAGCTACTGGCACGTGCTGGGCCCATGGATAGCAGTCAGTTTGAAAAGCCAGTGCCTCGGCACGCCAGTATCTCCATATATATATTTATTTAGTTGTGCAACATTTTGCTTGCAAAATGGAGAGTTAAAAGTTTGAAAATAAATGTGTAAAACACTTGCATTAAACATGATTTCTGCAACATAACTACAGTTCAAAACAGCCAATTTATAAACTTTTAAAATGGCCTCTTTTGAATTCACTATAAGCAATTTTAAAAATATTGAATGTGCAAGGATCCTAATAAAACCACTCTAGTGTAAGCCTGCACTTTTCATTTTAGCTTAATCCCAAATAGCTGAAACCAGCTGTTTGAAAGCAAACCAAAAAAAAAGGGGCCAAATCCCTTTTCTACTTCAGTACATTATGATACTTGCACTAGTAGAGTTATGGCCTAAAACTTCATTGTTTTTGCAGCCCAGATTAAAAGCATGCAAGTAAATCGAGAAATATAATTGTTTCTCTAGATATACTGAACTGGGAATAAAGGTGTGGGTAGCAATCTATGGCTGCAACCCTGAAAACACACACAAGTCCATTTACACATCAGAATAGTTCCATTCTACTTAATGGACTATTCCTATACAAATGGTTATCTATACATGGAAGCATCCGCAGGATGACTGATGCAGTTGGATTTAAACATGTGCTGAAATGCTTTGCTGAGTAGAGACTAATTTTAGCATGTGTGTAAGTGCTTTGCGGAACTCAGGCCTTAATCCTTAAGGAAGAACACAAGTCACTTACAATTACCAACAAAGGAAACTATTATTGAACACACACACACACACACACACACACTTGATCCTCTGAATTTATAGTATATATTTTTGCATCATGTTCACTAATTCTTGGCGGGGGGATGCATTTTCAGTGTCGTTAATAGTAAAACTGTAAGCGGTTTAAACAATTTGAAGTCTGGTGGGGTTTTTTAAGTAAGTTCAGTACAAAGTTATAATCGATATGACAGGTGTGCAGTTTATTACATTTATTTCGTTCATCCATATGTTTTCCTTCATCACGTAAGGCCTGATTTTTAAAGGTATTTTGGCACCCATAGATACAGTATGGCAGCTAGTGGGATTTTCATAAGCGCCTATCTGCATCTTTAAGTGCCTAAACACCTTTAAAAATTTGGCCCTTAGTCTCCATCCCTGCAAACATGTGTACATGTTTAACTCTACTGAATCATCCCACTCAAGACACTGGGACTACTCATATGGGTAAAGTTAAGCATGCATATAAGTGCTTGAAGGATCAGGACCTTACTACTGAGTAAAACCAGCACCTTTTGATCATTTTGTTTCTTGGTTGATTACTTAATTTACACACCACTGAAAGCTTTTGTTGTGGTTTAAAATATTTACACTTGGCTGCCATTCAAATGTTCTTTAATCCTAGAAACATTAACTATGTTGGAGGAATTTCAATGGAAAAAGAAAGCACACTATGGCCCTCTGCAATCATGTGTAACAAATTTAGCGGGTATCTTGACACTATGTACTTGTGGGGGGACGGGGGGGAAATCACAGCCTTGAATTGGAAAGCACACTGAAGGAAAATAACAGAAGACCCTATACAACAAAATGAACAAAAGCTAAATGGAAGTTAAGAATTGTTAAGATTAATATGATCAGTTTAACTACTTCCCCTGGATATTACCACTAAACTGAACAACTGTATATTCAGGGAAAGCTACAGCCCCTGATTCACATTTTAAACAGTGAGAGAAATGGATTAGCTCCTTCCTATGAGAGAAGAGAATTATATGACACGAGGAGGAAGGAAAACCCTAAATTATGCCAGTGGCTTTTAACTCCGCTCAGCTCCTTTTGGAACACTGCCAAGAAACAAGCATCGAGGGATACTTTAGAGCAATATATTCCAAATGCAAAAGTGCCAGGAGAATATGTTAAAAAAATTAAATTGTTCTGTTCCAATATTCAACACTCATGGAAGTCTGAGCAGAGCCTGCTAATTATCTCATTTGCATGGACTGTATGTGAAATGGTATTCTGAAGAATTCCATCAGCAAAATCTTTAAAAGGCAGATAGTCTGGTCTGACTGCCTAGCCAGCATGCAGAATTGATTTCCTTTTTTTAAAGGAAGAAGAATGGCAAAACATTTGTATTTCTACAAGCATAGGTGGGCAGACTTCTGGAAATATCTCCATCTGCAATTCCACAGTGCGACTGTTTTGAACTGCGCTCTGGAATGGGTAATTTCCTCTCAGAGGGCCTAATCATGCTCTCATTGAAGTGAATGGCAAAATTCTCCACCAAGAAAAAGATTGGGCCAAGTATCATTCCAACTATCCAACGGGAAAAATCACTGCCTTTACATGACTCAACATCTAGAGAACTCAAGACCAGGAAAAGGGACAATGTGCAACCCGTGTATCCCACTCCAAGGAAGACATCTATTTTGGCCCTAAGCGGTCGTGCTGGCCCATGGAAGTACTGCAGGCTTCTCTGGCTGTTCAGTGAGAGACGTTTCCGCCTCTCCCAACCCCCACCCTTCTGGTCCAAAATGATAATCTCCCATATTTAACAGGCACCACATATTGCATTCAGGGAGCTTGACTTAAGGCCCTTCATGTTTCATTAGTAATGAGGGATGCTGAAGGCAGGCAGAGTTGTAGGAAAGAGATCTTTACTGAGCAAGTTGAGAGGCCAGTATTTGCCTGGTGGCAACCTAGTCTCCAGCTTGCAAACCTGAACTCCAGATGTCAGGCTGAACTGACCCACTTGACCCCTACTGAAATCTGACCCTTTATCTTCAGTCCCACTCATGGCATTACACATCTCCAAAGTAGTTTTTCAGGTTACCGGTGTGCTGGATTGTTACAGGGTTTGTTGGTCTCTCTGCAGCAAGCTGATTTATCTTCTGCCTAGTTCAGCCTTCTGCAAAGATAGCACCTGCAGCCTCTAAGGATTTGAGTTCAAAAGAACATATTTGTCACCGGAATCTGGGCCTTTGATGTTCCTATTTAATTAAGCACCAGCTGAAAGTGCAAAAATTGTTGTAGAGCCAAATGGAAACACTGTTGTTTATTTATTATATTGATGTTTGTTACTGAAAGAAGCTAGAGGCTGGAGCCAAAAACGTTCTTTCAAACAATTTTCTTTGACACACAAAGATATGTAACGGAATAACTTCCAACAGGTGCTAAATTAGTTTCCCAGAATGATGTTTCAGCTGAGTTTTAAATTTGAGAGACAGCAGTTATCCCTGTGTGTGTGTATAATATTATTTTATTTTACAATGGAATAGAATTCCTGCTTTACTTCACTAATTTGCCCTACAGTGACACTGAATGACTCTATTGTTCATGATAAAACAAAATCTGAGATTTTAATCATCTTAACCTTGTGGAGCCAAATTTTAAAAAGAAAAACAACATAGTTATGTCTGTAAGTATCTATATTTGTATACAAAAAGGTACCATGCATGCCTCTCAGGTAAATGTGGTATAACCATCCATCTACATGCAGATTTATTTATGCATATAAATGGAGGGTTTTGCAGGAGCAAGTGATTAATGCATATTTTTGTGGGTAGAGCCATCATGTCCGCCTTATAAAATGCAGTACTGCAAATTATTTGAATAGCCATACAAAGTTTACATCCAATCTACTATGCAAACATGTATTTTGGAATCCCATCAACAAGGAACTAGTTTTTGCAGCATAAAAGAACATTTCAGTTTGGAAAAAAATTCAAATAAATCACCTTGAGTCAACAGGGTTCTCCTCTCAATGGATATTACACATCAAAACTCAAGACAAAATACCCTTGCTGTTTTCTTCATTGCTTTCTCATCAACTCCTCTAAACACTGAAGTCTACATATGAGTTTTTAAAATAAATTAAATCAAGCAGGTCTGTACCTATTGAAGTACACATTTTTAAAAGCTTTCAAATTCTCTGCACAGAGTATCTGGGTATGATGGGAGACTAATATAGTGTTTGACTTTTTTTCTCACTGGTTTGTTGGTCTGTTTGGTGCTGTCTGCAGTCACACTTCATGGTCTCTAGATTGAGAAAGGCAATTCCTTGGAGCAATCTTATAGAAGTTGAAAAGGAAAGGAGTGCTTTAAGTGCTGAGAACCTACAGGAATAAAATGTAATTCCAGCTTGATTGAGATTAAATAAAATAATAAATAAATAAATGGAGATATCCTATCTCCTAGAACTGGAAGGGACCTTGAAAGGTCATTGAGTCCAGCCCCCTGCCTTCACTTGCAGGACCAAGTACTGATTTTGCCCCAGATCCCTAAGTGGCACCCTCAAGGATTGAACTCACAACCCTGGGTTTAGCTGGCCAATGCTCAAACCACTGAGCTATCCCTCCCTCCCCCAATTATTATTAATTCTCAATTATTCTCAATAACTAATAAAGAAGTGCAGAACTCCTCTGCTACAAAATCATTCTTCATAACTATTGCCAAACAGATCCCTGCCACACACTTCTGCTTTTCCTTCATTTCCAAATCCAGTTCCTACAATCCCTGTGGTTTATACACTAGTTTCAACTCCCTCTTCAAATCCTCTCCCTGTTTCCCTTCACTGCTCCCCCTCAGACACTAAGAGTCCTGCACCCAGCATAGGGTACCTTAATATTAGACCTCATTCTGATAGCCAAAGTAAAGTTAAGAGCGTACCTAAAAATTAGAAGTTGGTAAGGTACCAGCGATCATGATCCAGTTACATGTACTGTGTGCAAACAGACTATGGTGCCAACCAGTAATCTGGAATTTAAAAGGGCCAATTTCCCAAATCTTAAAGCAACTGGTGGCATAACTGACTGGGAACTACTGGATGCCCCAAAAGCCGCAATTCCACAGACACAAAAAAGGTAATGCTGGGCAAGAAGCTATTTTGGTTAAAAGGAGATGTGGAAGCAGTGATAAAACATAAATTAATACATGAAGTATGGAAAAAGGGGAAAGTAAATAGTACACCTCTTCCCCGATATAACATGACCCGATATAACACGCATTTGGATACAACGTGGTAAAACAGTGCTCAGGGGGAGGGGGAGGCTGCGCACTCCGGCGATCAAAGGAAGTTCGATATAACGCAGTTTCACCTATAACGCAGTAAGATTTTTTGGCTCCCGAGGACAGCGTTATATCGGGGTAGAGGTGTAATTAATATAAGTTGCAAGTTAAAAGATGTAAGTGACTGATAAGAGAAGCCAAAAGTCAATGAAATATCAAAGACCAATAGGGTTAGGGATAATCAGAAGGTATTTTTAAACGTATTAGGAAAAAGAAAAACCTTGGGCCAGGTAGAGGTCCATTGTTAGATACAGAAAGTAAAACTGTAAACTGTAATGTAGAATAGGAAAAAGCGTTCCACAGATATTTCTGTTCTGTATTTGGAATGAAGAAAGAAGATGTACCCATCCCATATAATGCTGTGAATGCAATAGAAAGCTTACCATCCGTAACCAAGGAAGATATAAAGCAGCATCTGCTAAAATTAAACATTTTCAAAACAACAGGCCCGAGAGGAACTCTCTGAGACAAATCCAGTACAGGAAAGGTGCTGTTAAATTGCTATTATTGTAGTCAGCCTCACCTAATAAGAAATCAAAAGTTACCAACCTATGTTATATATCCTAGGAGGATTTCTCTGAGGAAAGGTGTCCCAAATGTGCTCTGTTACTTGAATGGCCAAGTAGTAAATGCTCTATTGGATACAGGAAGATCCCAGACCGTAGCCCACTGGATTCCTGCGAAAGACTTAGATCAAGAGAGAACTAGGAAAAGAGTTTGTGTACATGGAGACAGGAGGGTATACACCACCGTAGGGGTGCTTCTTGGCATAAGCAGCCAGCAATATTTTATGTAGCTGATAGTAGTGACAAATCTCCCATAGATTTCCCTGTTTTAGCAGATTTACTAATTGAAAACCCAGTGTCGGTGTAGAGACTAGATCACACGTCGAGAAAGGAGGAGGAATTTCCTTCTCTGAGTTAGACCAGGCTCTTTTTGGGGGGAGAAAACAAGTTGTGGAGGAGATGGGAGAAACACCAACGGGGGTTGGGGGGCGCCAATAAGGGGACTGTCAGCGGAAGGGGAGTCGGAAGTAGATGATGTGTGGAATATACCACTAAACTTGGGCCAACTTCAAAATGAAGATTTTCCTTCAACCCCTAGAAATAGTTAACATTCATGGAGCACCCGTAGAAGGGATAAAAACTATGTAAGATGGGACAGATCAAGAGCATGTGTTGGAAAGTGATTTACTTTGTGTTAAGGGTTGATAAGGAAAGCAGTTACTGATTCCAAAAGTTTGTAGGGGAATGGTCCTGAAAGCAGGACGTACTAATCCTTGGGCTGGACACCCAGGGTATGTCTAGCCTTTGAACTGGAAGTACGATTCCCAGCTCAAGGCGTACTTGTGGCTAATTCTCATCAAGCTAGTATGCTAGAAATAGAGTATTACCACATCAGCGCAAGTGTGGAGAAGGGCTGTCATAAAGACAGACCCAACCAAGACCCTAGGCACGTAACTCGGAGTAGCTAGCCCCTCCTGCTGCTCACATTGCTACAGCTACTCTCCGTGTTTAGCATACTAGCTTGATCAGAGCTAGAGCAAATATGTCTCCTCAAACTGGGACTCACACCCACAGATCAGTGTAGACAGACGTTTAGGGCAACGGAAAAAAAAACACCTCATGCTAGAGTAGTGAGATGTTTTTACTGGTGTGGCATGTATCGGCAGGTATATGACTGTATTAGAGCCTGTTCTGAAAGCCAGATAGTAACCCCAGAAAAGAAAAGTGTACCTTTCTCCTGATAGCCATGGGCATAATCAGTCCTCTGGAGCACGGTCACTCAGGATACTGCTATATCTTGGCACGGGATGACTATACTACTCAATACCCAGAAGCATTTCTCAGATGCATAAAGGGCCAGCAGGTTGTTGAAGTCTTGGTGCAGTTATTTGCTTATTTGGAGTGGCGGAGGAGATTATAGCTTACCAGGGGCCTGAGAGCAGCCTTTGCCCTGGTGTTCTTCCCTTCTTTGTATTTCATAAACATGAACCTGACTACTAAACACAACCTTTGTATAAAATCAGTACAAAATGAACTCTGCTGTGTTTGTTAGGGGGAAAAAAAACCCAGTGACGTGTTTAAGTGTTTAGTAAGCCTGGTGCTTCTTTTATATTACATATGAAAACATTTAACAGATTACTTTACCTGGTATATAAGATATTGTAACCCTACGTGGAATAACTTGTCTTTCTCACTCTTCTCCTCTATGGCAAACTACAGAAAACAATATAAGAGGTCATGCTGAGCTGCAGATTTTCAGTGATTGTTTCCTCTATATTTGCTGAGCCGCTACTTTATACTTGGTCAAACAATTATTCAAGTAAATTTAGCACACCAAAACATGGCCAAATATGGCATGTTAGTGACAGAACCCAAGTCAGAAGTCATCACTGAAGGGAAGGATTTAGATGGATTGGAAAACACTTATGTGTAAAATGCCAATCAATTATGCAACCATCTTCATGATTCGGTGGATATGAAATATTACTCTTGTGAGGCAATGTGCTTAAGAAGAGAGCATATGCAGTCATACACTTTTACATTCACTGTTTTTTCTCTGCCAATTTACCAATTGTAGAAGTATCTCTGCACTACTACACATTACAAAGCATTATCTTGGACTTTAATTTCCCAAGAACAAAGCTACAGTCTGAACCTAGCATGCTTATGCTTCAATTCCTGCACCAAGACAACTGCTGCTGAGGATGTGAGACAGAGAAATCCAGACACTAATTCATGATATTTAGATCTACAAACGAACGTATTGTATGACAATAGGTAATCCCAGGACAGTCTCTTTAAATCAAGTGCTACACAAAAAATGATAGCTGCAACATCACAGTAAAGAATGTTTGCACACCTGCTATATTACCGTACAACAATTAAACATAGATTAAATATTATACATAAAGAGCCAGATTTTCAAAATCGCTCAGCATCTACAAATGGGACCAGATACTTCCAAAGAATTTGTTCCCATTTGGGCACCTGAATAAAAGGGCTAGATTTTTTGAAAGTGCTCAGAGCCCAGTAAACAAGTAGCCCCGTTCAAAGAACATGTACAGCAGTGGCCTATTCCTCAGAGGACATTATCAAAAGCTATTTCAGCTTTGTTCTTCGCAGCAGCATCACTGCCTGATAGCCCCAAACATTTCCTTCAACATTAAGATAAGCAAATGGAAACTTACTTAATTTTTCAAAACAATCAATCTGAAACACTGGAACAGTGAACATGTGGAATGTATTAACTTGTCCTGATTATCAGAGGGTGTTGTCAGATGGTTTGTTAGACTGAGTATGTAGGCTAGTCTCTTGCTGCATTAATCTAATGTTTCAGAAATTTAGAACCTAAATGGGAAAAAACGTTCTTTGCTGTGGAAATCTGACATAAAAGGTCTCCTCTGAAGGGGCTTTTCCCCCCCAAAAATGTAAAACTAAGTGTAGTTGGCTGGTTTCTGAACAAGCAATTATCTCAAATGGTATAAACATCTATTTAACCGACAAAGAAAATACAAAAGCAAACTATTCATATTGAAACATCAGCTGTGGAGTGCATGGCCTTGTGAACTATTTGCAGAAGTCTCTCAAAAATTCTCCATAGTTGGAGTTGTGCCTCCTGTGTACTGGGTCCATAACACTTGTATGCAAAAACAGCCTAGACACACGATGAGGAAATAACACAAAGTCTCAGAAGCAGGAACCATTTTGGACCATCCAACATAGTTGAGATTTTTTTAAGACAAGACTATAACATACTTAATACTCAGGAATCTGCCCCAAATAGAAATCAGACTTCACATTGTTTATCATCTTTACTTGCGCTATTTTGCTTACATGTGTTTGTGCGTGTGTTTTTACAGAAAGCAGCAATGTTACAGTGGCAACAAAAGAAAGGAAATTCTGCTTAAAGCTGAAATTCTGTACTCAACTGGCTGCCCCACTACTATATCACACTCTTGCACTTAGAAGTAGCAGCCCATGTGGCATGCAGTATAATGTGGTACAACACATGTGGGATGCAGTACACATTTTGCCCTTTAGTGACACACAGGTTTAGAGTTCTAGAATTAGTGGCATAAATGGGCCCCCTCTTTGTGCAGGAGCAAATGTTTAGATGTTTCATCATGCAAATCATGAGTCCTAGCAGTAGTCCCTTACTCACGTAAGTAGCGGAATTCCTCACCTGAGTAAGAAATACTCACTCTGTAGCTAGATGGCTGCTTACTGAGTGACCTCTAGTGGCCAGGGGTCATTTTGCAGGCACCTGCCCCCGTTAGTCACCTCTTGTGGGCCCCTTAAGGACTCCATACTGTCTCTGTTGTGGCTCACAGCACCCCTACCCAAGGCTGATTTAATATCAAATAAAGTTCACATAGTCCTCCGTGTCCATAATCATAAAATAATCCGAACAGTCCTCAATGAGCTCCCAACAGAAGACGATGCTCATAACTCCATGGTTCATACTTAGCGCTGGTTCTTCAGCCACCGCTTAGAGCTCTTTCTCTTGTCAGTCTGTCCACACAAAGCTGCCAGTCCCAGCCCTTTTTTGGCTGGTGCTTGGCTCTGGCTTCCTTATCCTGTCAACCTCTCCCCTGTTCTGAAGGAGAAGGCAGTCTATATAGTGCCCTCTACCAAGAGCTTCTTCCCAATTGGCTGGAATCATAGAATCATAGCATATCAGGGTTGGAAGGGACCTCAGGAGGTCATCTAGTCCAACCCCCTGCTCAAAGCAGGACCAATTCCCAACTAAATCATCCCAGGCAGGGCTTTGTCAAGCCTGACCTTAAAAACCTCTAAGGAAGGAGATTCCACCACCTCCCTAGGTAACCCATTCCAGTGGAAGACAGGAGAGCCCTACATTACAGGGCTCCTGATCCCGGGCCCTTAAACAAACAGTGTCCTGGGGTTTTCCGTCCCTCCTCCAACTCCTATTTCTCCAGGCCCCCTTCCTCTTTTCCCCTACCAGGCCATTTTCTGAGCCTTTGTTTATTCTAACACCCTGAAATGCAGTCTTGTCCCCCTTTATTCTTAAAGGGCTGGTACACCCCTTTGCACACGTGAGCTACGAATTTGCAGAATTCCATTTCTTTATCCTGCAAATTAAATCAGCTTATCACGTGGATATTTCAGCCATATCCGACCCACAAAAGCATCCTTCTATGGTCTTGCGGTCAAGGTCCTAACTATGACTCTGGAGACCTGCGTTCAAGTCTTATCTCTGCCAGAGACCACCTGTGTGACCACAGGTAAATCAATTAATCTGCCTTCCTGACTCAAGTCCCCATCTGTAAACTAGGGAAAATACTTATGTTCTGCTAATCTTTATCTGTCTTTTCTATTTAGATTGTAAACTGTTTGGGGCATGGCCTGTCTCTTATTAAGTGTATATAAAGCGGCCCCCAAATTCAGCTGGGGATTGTAGGCACAACGGCAAAGTACAGAATAATTTTCACGTTCTGAAAATAAAGCCTAGCACAAAGACGACTGAAAAATTACAAAAAAAACCCATACAGGTTTTATTTATGTATTTTTAAAAGTCCTTTTTCCTATACTTGCCTGTCCAAAACTGAGAGGGGCAAAAATCAAACTTTACTTTTACTTTTATTTGTGATACCTTTATCTTTGGAAGAGTCTTTCAAGCAACACAAACCAACCCTCTGGTTGTGGAATGAACTGAGGAAGAGGGTGCATTCTCTCAGGTGAATGACACAAAATCCACGGCAACAACTGGATACCTGTGCTTGACTGACAGGGAACTGCCAATCAATCTGGTATAGGGACAAATCAACAACCCCACTGAATTTCAACAGGAATTAGGCACCTCACTCTCTTAGGTTCCTTCAAAAATCCTAGCCATTGATAGTACTTATCTTTACTGCTACCAGTATCATTTTAACACATTCAATTCATTATTTGTAATCTCTCCATGATGGAGTGATGGGTTTTTTTTTTAATTAACACAGAACTTTGCAGACAATTGTAGCAGTTTTCAGGTACTTATAGGTCACATTTTGAGGTCAAAACTTCCCGATCATATTATTTGGTATTAAATGTACAGTGCTTCAATTTTCTGATTTCACCTGTTTTTCCTCCTCCTGCTCTTTCACCTCCATTGCAGCTTAAGCATTAGAATTGCGAGCAGATTGTGAACCACTCTATAATTCTGATGTTCATGACACTGTAAATACACCTAAGGGAAAACCTAGGTATCATCCCTAACAGAAGTCAATTCAGTGCACGCAGCGAAAGCCAGCCGGCTCAATAAAGGTAATATATGAGACCACACGGAATGTATCATGAAAAAGAACACTGATCAAAACTAAAGCAGATGATGAGAGATGCTAGTAACACAGAGTCCCGTGTCTGAAATAATTACTTACAACATTTAGATCAACTATGAAAACAACCACACTGCATGAGCTGTACTGCATCACATATTCAGCACAGACGAATAAACTCTAGTCTGGTGAGAAAATATTTTTCAGAGATTATTTTCACTACAGAGGAAAGCCGGGACTCCCCGTTTCTTTTTCTGACAGGCACAGGCTTCACTTCCCCAATATAACACAACCTAGGCTTGCTTTTTAGGAAACTGCATTCAGATGTTGTTCCTCTATGACATCATTAATCTCCATGGAAACCTGCTTAGAATGACCGCTGGCCTGAAATAGGTACTGTCATCCCAGATCAACTCAAAAGAAGTACAGGAAAAGATCTTTTATCATACCTCTTCCAGCTATACATTGCTGCCAAGAGATTTGAACTTCCCTAGACTACAATACCAACTTTGAAAAACAAAAGGATCCTTAGTGCGGGGTAGAAGAAAGAGGTTTGCATTAGTACAGTCTATTATCAGTTTGTGTAGCATTATATCATTTCAGGAAGCCAGTTGCGGATAACAATAAAGAGTTTATTAATCCTTACTTTCAGGCATCATCAGGGAACACCTCTCTTCACTGGAGTGCAACCAGGTGGATCATGCTTTTTTCCCTTTGCCATGCCAACACAGCCACTCACCATGACTAAGCTCCCTGCTCTGGAGTCAAGGTATCTACTCTAATAGAGATGTTTTACCTAGCAAATAAATCTATCCCCAAATGGATCTGTTTCATGCTGAGTTAAACTGAGAGGGTAACGGACCAAAAAAAAATAGACTAAAGGTCATTAACTTTTTTTTTTTTTTTTGGCAAGCTGCCTAGCAGACTTAGGTTTCTATAATGAAAATATATTTACACACACACACACACACACACATACACACACACCATATAAATGTGAATTAATCTGCCTTCTTAAGGACAAGTTTAAAAAAACGATTATACATTAAAAATTAGATGTCTCTGACATTTGTATAGATGCAAATTGTATGTAATATTGAATAAACTTCCATCATTGAATTTTATTCAGGGGCGGTTATGATTTCCATTGATAATTGGCATAAAATTGACACATAATTCTTTCAGGAGATGTAAAAGAAAAGAAAAGAAAAGAAAAGGGTAGATATTGTTAATAACTTACAGAGATGTAGTATGCACTGTTGTTGTAGTCATGTTGGTCCCAGGATATTAGAAAGACAAGGTGGGTAAAGTAAATACCTTTTATTGCACCAACTTCTGTTGGTGAGAGAGAGACGCTTTCAAACTTACCCAGAGCTCTTCTGCAGATCTAGTAATACAAGTGTAGTGTTTACTTTAGCTGCACTGATTCATTTGTTTTTAGCAGCACGGAGAGGTACACAAAGAAACATAGGAGCCAATTCTGCAAGACACACACACTCACTTTCAACTAGCACTTCTCAGGATCAAGCCCTTAATTACTCAGGGCCACTCCTACACATGCTCACTTGCACAAATCATGCCACTGAAGCCAGTTTATTTAGATCAGAAGAATTTTAGGCTGGAACCATATTTTGTTCTGCTTGTACAGCGCCTAGCACAGTGAGGTCCTGCTCCATGACTGGGGCTCCTAGGGGCTACTACAATATAATAAAATAATTATTATTCACATCACCAAGGTTTATAGGATCAAGGCCCTATGCGTATGTAAGACTTTGTTGGCTAACAAAATTCAGGGCATACTGCAAGGCTCACCTTGTTTTCCTCACTGCTAAGGAGCTGGTTGGTAGACATAGCTGAGTGGCTGCCATATATGACTTTGATGTGGGCATTAATTAACTTGCTATTTTCATGATGCCACTGGGCTATATGAATTGATCCGACTGATGGGTCCACTTGTTTATCAGAGTACTTTTAAAGAGATTGTCTAGGATTCCCAAGATCATTTTAATAATGAAATTGGTTTAATTGCAGAGAAATAAAAATCCACATAAATTACAAATTCAAACGCACATTTATTAATGTTAATATAAACTACAGATGTGTTTCTTATGAAATACAGAGGCCTTGTTCCTACAAACTCTTCCATGGTCTACCACAGGGAGTGGGGCTGGAGGCCACCTGGGGCCCAATTAACATTAAGTATTAGCCAAAATTCTTTGCATATAAAATAAAATTCAGGTCCTTCGCATGGCCACTCCCAAACTTTAATGAGCAGAAAGGGGGCAGGACGTGGGACTGGTTTGTCTGAGGAGACAGGGGCTTACCTCAGATTCCCCAGCAAGATGCAGGAGACAGGCTAGAGTGGGAGTGTGTGTTGCTGCATTTCTCCTGCTAACAGGCAAAGGTTTGACATATCAATTCTAAGGCCTGGATTGGTGTCCAGCCTTGTAAGAGTGTGTTTAATGGAGGGAAAGTAGTCTCTCCCCTCTTGTGTCACTTGTGTACAAGGGCCATGCACAATCCCAGCCTTTTTGCTCATACAGTGCAACAACTGCACAAAGACAGCACCTAGAACGACACCACCCTTCCGCAAGGGGGAAGGGTCCCGGAGCCTGGGCTCCTGCTTGGGCCTAAACATCTACACCACAATTAAACAGCCCTATAGTCCAAACTCCGCGAGCCAGAGTCAGCTGACCCAGGCCAGTCATGAGTGTTTAATTTCAGTGTAAACATGCCCATGAACTGGGCGACATGTTATTATGGGTTGTTATGAGATTGGTAAGTGTGAACTCACCCTTCACTTAACGTAGGTGTAAACATAAGCACCGTCTTCGGCCTCGTCTACACTCGGAAATTAGGTCGGTGTAACTACGTCGCTCAGGAGTGTGAAAAATCCACATACCTGAGCAATGCAGTTACACCGACCTAACACCCGGTGTAGACAGCGCAAAGCCAACGTGAGAATTCTCCCGTCAACCTAGCTAGCATCTCTCCGGAAAGTGGATTACCACTACCAATGGGGGGAACCCCTCCCATCCGTGTGGGTAGCGTCTTCACTGAAGCACTGCAGCTGTGCTGCTGCAGCCTTTTAAGTGTAGACAAGCCCTAAAACCACCAGGAATACGTGAACCTATCCCGGAGCTTTTGGCTAAGTATTGTTTTGGGTAAGGGTGTGAGTGTGAGAAGAGAGATCACACAGAAACGGAGGTGAGACAAAACAGATGGAATGGGAAAGGCAGCCTGAAAAGCACTGAAAGAAACCTTGGGATATGTTTTTGGGTTGGGGATGGAGGCTGGAAAAAAAAAAAAAAACGCTCTTGGTGCTGTGAGCTAAAGAAGCAGTTTCCTGCTATTTGATTCTTTCTGTGTTCAGAGACACACCAGATAGCAAGTGTGAAAAATCGGGACAGGGTGTAGGAGGTAACAGGTGCCTACATAAGACAAAGCCCCAAATATCGGGACATCAGGTCACCCTAGAGACACAGGACTTCGTACAGTCTTTGTAAATAAGCAAAACTGCATCAAACAAATACCTGAATACCACCAATTTCTACCGCCTGCTAGAATACCCACAGGGCCCCAAACTTGGACTAGCCGCACAGGTCAAAAAGGGGAAACAATAACATAGCTAATTATCAATACTGAGTCAGTCTGTCCTCAGATACACCTGTAACCACACTGATGTCAGGGGAATTGCATGTGCGTATCCATGGGCAGCAATTAGCCCACTGTCCCGCTTTCTACCTATACACTTTTTTTTCCCCAAAAGTGCTCATTATTTTTATGATAGCCTCATGAATCCGAGCCATGGGAACACACTGTCTCCAACACTTGTCAAGAGTACAAAACCTGCAGCCAGAAGTGACTTGGTACATTAGATTAGAGCTACAGAAATAAGCCGCCTCATGAGACTTTCCTCAAACTCTGCAAATTTGGCCCACTTTAAACCACCTTTCCTTCATTTCCTGTGGCTGTTACCTCTGGCTATAAGAAATTGTGATGCAGCCGATGCCTTGGTAATTCCGTAGTTAGCCGGAAGGAGCAAGACATTGGTTCCTTCTCCCCCTAGAGACGTTTGTAAAGTACTTAGCCGTCCCCGGCTCTGCAACCAGAATCCCAATCACTGCTTGAAGCTAAGTATATCATGGTCTGGGGGTGGAAAGAAAGAAAGAAAGACTACATTACCAGGTAGCATCTCCCAACCACCACCTTAAGAAAATGGCACACCTGTTTTTGCTTTAGAACAATGAACCACTCCACATTAGAGAGGAAAAAAAAAGGGGGGGGGGAGAGAAGAGAAAAATCTTCCAAACCTCTGACCATTTATAAAAGAGGCACAAGGTCCTAGCCTCAAGTTAAGGAAAGAAAAATTTCATAGTAAGGTGATAAATTCAGTCTTCCTAAGCAAAGGCACCGGCCGCATCAACATTGTGACAGCTCTTGGTAGGCAATCCATGCTATAACATTGATAATGTGTCACAGCGACGTTCATTCATTGCCTTCAATTTACAGTGCGACGGTTAACAAGCAAACGAGCATCAGACATAAAACAGCTGAAATTAAAGCTTTTAAACAAGGTAAGCAATAAACCCATATGCGAAGGCTTCTTGTAATAACATCAGCCTTAAATATCTGTCATTGCTTCTAATATTTTAATGGACCTAAATATTCTGCTAAACAGGTCTCAGCCGTGATGCAATGTTGTGTATTTGATTACTAGTCCCCTACTGCAAGGAGTCAGTCTGTTTGGCAGGTTTTTACACTTTGAAGGTGCTGCTGTCAGTGACAAAAGCCTATCTGAACACAGGGGATGTTCAAACGGGGTGTCACGTTAAGAAATTGGAGAGTGTAAAAATGTCAAAACCAGCTACTTCCTCCTCAGTAATGGTTATTCATAGATTCTAGGACTGCCTAGTTTTCTTCAACGGTAATCTTGCTTCTGACTCCTTTTTTTCTCCTTGCTGTGACTTGCCTATTTCAACACAATTTAGAACTCCATAGAGAATGGCAGTTTGTTCTTTATATCTCCCTGCTTTTCTGAGCTTCTGCAATTTGTTTGCAAACCTTAGCATAGGTTATTGCGCATCTACCCAGTCTCTTCTGATGGGGAGGCAATGTCAAAATTGGAGATATTCACTAAAGTCCTATCTTTGAAGGTGATAGTGTTAGAAGAGTTATTCAAACAATTTCAGGTTTTCAATCTCTAAGAGATTATATAGATAAATCTAGTCTATTCAACTGCTATATAGTTATGGCCTTCAGAGGAGAAAGAGAAAAATCTGAGGTGTCAGAAATATTTACTAGATCTGGGGAAAATAAACCACTTCTTTTGATTTCCAAATAGTCACAGAGTAAAATTTTCAAAACTTCTTACATGACTGAAATTGAAAGTCAGTGAGATTTAAATTCACTTAGGTACTTCTGAAAGTGTTACTCATAGAACTGTGGATCCACATGAAAACCAAATAACTCTGGCAGTAGCAGAAGTAGGTACTGGAAAAGGAACAAAAATTGTAAGTGGATATTAATTAGTGCAATATGGTATAGTGGGGGAGAGAGGGGAGGGGTAGTGATTAGAAGAGAACACTGGTCATTTGGATTCTTGTAATTTTTCCTACTTCTATCACATGGATTGATGTGTGATCTTGAACATGTGTAGTTAGATTGCAGGCTCTCCAGGGCAAGGATCGTGAATTCCTATTTGTTCAAATAGCAGGAGTGCACTGTGGGTGTTAATGAAAGCAAATGATTAATAATAATAAAGGACTAATATGACAGATGCTATTGATTGTCACTTGTGTAGGAGAAACTGCAACCCACTGCTACAGATTATGCTCTAACATTGCCATTTGAAATACTGAAACCAACATTTAATAATTGTCATTTATTAGAAACTCATCAAAATGCAAAGTCCCACTGATTCAAAATGTTGGAATATTACAATACACAGAAATGCAGCACAATCACATTGGAAAACGTAAGTGCCACAAAGAACGTGAATGCAAATGTGTACATTTTGCCTTGAAATGGCAATCAACATGTTTTTTTCTTATTACCCTCCCTTCATTCCCCATTATTCTGGCATTCCTGGGTATCCGTGCATTTTTCTAACCTTCAGAATGCTATAGCAAAATTATAAGTCACCTACGATGCCAATGATTCTGAGAGGTAATCTAAATGGACAGGCTGGAGTGGTGCGTTTTCTACTCAGTAAAGATGAATAGCACATGGGTATTCAAGTAGTACTGCCCATCTCATCTGCTCTCTGTCATTTAAACAAGGAGAACACCCTTGGATTCCAGTGAAGTTCACTGCTCCACTAGAGCCTCATTCATTGCTATTCACCTGGTTTCTGGAAAGGGTGTATTTCATCAGATCCTACCTGAATTCAAAGAAAGACTTTGGCTGCTGTTCCACAGTGGCTGGGCCATTGCTGGCTACTTTATCTCTTGGAAGTAATTCATCCATTCACAACTTCTGTGAGAATAACGGTTTGTTGCACCCAAAGCACCGCAGCCCCAGCTGTATTTCCAGGAAAGGGATATATTTCTTCAACCCCCTCCCCATCCCTGATTTAAGTGCAGAGTATCACTTGCACTGTTTGGAGGGCGTGGGTGGAAAAGAGGAGGAGATAGGCAATACGGTGGGTTGGTATTTTCTGGTAGATTCATCATTGGGGATGTGAAATGAGAGGGATTTGGTACTGGGATACTTGTGAGACCAACAATTTTGTGGGTGTGGGAAGGGGGTCTTATTCTATTGGCTTCCCTCCTTCAAGGCCTTTTTTCCAGAGATTTCAGCTTTGTTTGGAGTCTCCAGCAAAACACAGGTGGCAGAAAGCCATATTTAGGACCATCGCCACCACCACGACAGGAGTCAGAGATTTGTTGGAGCCAGCGGAGGTGGGTCCATTTGGACCAGGGTTCTGATGGGACTAATCATTCCATTCTATAATGTTTAGGCAGAGTGGGCATCTCCGGGGGGCAAGAGTGTCTGAGTGTGAGGGCAGTGGTGATTACTGAGGCTCTTCCTAATTGTATTAGATTAATCAGGACCAAACTAGACAATTTCATGAGTGGGTTGGGTTTATAGGGCACCTGGCCACTCAGCGTGTGGAGAGAGATCCAGGTATGGTTTGGGAACCATCAGGAAAGGTGGCTGATTCTTTTTTAATATCCTGGATTTCTTCTCTCCCTGGCTAGGGACACTTAGAGGTAATATATGGGATTTACACTTTGTCCTGGGAGTCTTTTCCTGGGCAGGCAGCTGTTCCCCTGCAATAGATACTGGAAGGTGACTGGGCAGGTTGAGTAATGCTGCTAGGAGATAAGGTCACAGCAGACCAAAGATCTGTCTGAGTGCTTGAAATTTCTGGTTCCTGTTGCGACAGGCATAGAGAGACTGGGCAATTAGAGCTCTTCCAAACACAGGCCAAGTAGTCTACATTTATTAGTCCCATGGGTTTGTCATCCTGGTAGTTCCATGATGTTCACTGTGGGGTCACTGGTTAATAAAATCACAACCACCCCTTTAAGTACAGAGTTTGTTGGTCTCAGCCAGAACTGGATGGATGATTTGGCTGGGCTTTTGTTAGCTCAGCTTTCACAAGGCAGGTACTCAGGTCAGTATGAACCGAGAGAAAGCTGGAGGGGTGCCCTAGCTGTGTTGCATTCCTATTGATTGAGGGGTCATGCCCTGCCTTTGTTACGGCAGTTTGCAAACAGAGTGGTTTTCGTTCCTCAATGGCTCCACAGGCAGCACTGGTGCCCAGCATGGTTTTCCATCTGCTTCCTAATTAAACCTCTCTCTCCAAGGTGGTCATCCACACCATCCTGACCTTCTGACTACTGCCATGAGATTTCCTCAGGTCTGGCCAGGCCAGCTACTCTAACTTCTGTTGCTGCAGAATGCAGTTGCCCACCTACTCATCAGCATGAACAATGGGGAATATATAATATCTGCAATAGCTACTTATTCACTTCCCGGTGCAATTCAAGCTATTGGCATTGTTTTATAAAGCTCTGTATGATTTGAATCCTGACTACCTGGAAACTGCCTCTGTCTCAATTCACTGATCCTTTCATTCAGTTCTACATAAAATCTCCATACAATACAATCCTCAAGTACATATTCACCTGTACACAATGATTATTCCAGAAGAAAAAGGTGATATGTCAAACCATAAACTTAAACTTCTATATAAAACAAAAAGCAAAAAAAAAAAAGACCATTAACTTTATATTTGCAACTGCTAGTCAGTTATCATTGCTAGCCTACAAGCAGGTAACTTACCAAAGTAGCTCTCGATTGGCTGGTTAAACAGCTGGACGGATTAGACAGATGTGATGGGAAAGTCTTCCTTCTGTGAAATAATAAAACAGATCAATAAGGCTGGTGCCATCTACTGAAATCTCCTATCGAAAAAACATCCCTTTGAAAGTCCAGAAATGTATGGTATCAAGAGAAACATTTAAAAACAAGCTTTGGTTATGCCTTTGTTAAATCATGGGAAAGTATTAGCTATATGTCTCTTAATGGAAAAGAGACAAATCACAACGGATAGCGATAGAAGCTATGGATCACACACACCATTTACCACTGCATTGTGCCAGGATAGATTTCAACATAAATAAAGCATCCTAAATAATTAATAAAGATCAGAAAGCAGCACTTAAATAACACTGCCATATTTGTAGTCTTTCCAGAATAAATGTTAGCTGACTTTAATTGTAGGAGTTGCCTCATCATAACGGTGCTGAGAATTTCCCCCCATAAATGAAAATTAACTTTTCCTATGGAAAGGGACTGTACAATAATTAGCAAGTCTGTCCATGCCAATAAATGGTTCCTCAATCAGGACCTAACAACCCTTCGGTAACAGACGCTGGCATCATTGGTACCCACATCCGACCCACATCTGCCTATGCTCTAGAGGCAGCAAAATCAGCCTCTTGAGAATTTGGGGCACTGAAAGAAAGATCCTAGCAATGTACACTGACTGTAAGGAGGAGTAAAGGAGGGGAAATCTTGGGTAATCTTTTCCAGGGCTTTGGAGCGGAACCCGGAGCTGGAGCGTGGAGCAGCTCCAGACCAGTGGAGTTGCAGGTTTTTGCCTGGAGCTGGAGCGGAGCCGGAGCACAGCTCCAAAGCCTTGATTTCCTCATCCCCTGGAAAACAAAAACTAAGCTCCAACTTTTCAGTAGAAAAAACTGCAACCACCTTTCCCCCTCCCCCCAGCTTTCTGGGCAGGTAGACAATATAAATGATAATTTTTGAAGAGTTATAAAAACATAAAAGACATATATTATATACATTATGCCCCAGGACATAAGCACATTTTTAACAATACTTCTAAATAATTCACTTTAACAATGAGTGATATGGAGGTCTAGCCATGCCCATATGGTGCTAATTGCAATCGGATGCCCAGATAAACCAAGAGGCTGTTTTGTGGCCAGCAAATGGGAATTGCGGCACTTAGTGTGTGCGTGCTTGTGGTTAACTACATCATCATAAATTAAAAGTGTGTTATTGATTTAACCAACCATGGTGGACCACTAGTATCAGGCATCTGCCTGCTGCAGTGAAACAATTTATTTGTCTTCCTTTTTTGCGACCAGGGGCTGCTAACAGGGAGTTTCGCAAGGGAGTTCTCCAGGTGAAGGAGGAGCAAATACAGGACCCTGGGGGTAAGTGACTGTCTGTAGTGTGTATTTGTGTTTGGGGGTTACTTGCTGTGTGCTGAGCTTGTGTTTGTCAGTCTGTTTGTTTGTTTGTTTGTTTGAAGGACTGTGTGCTGTGGCTGGCAGTTGGAAGCTGTGAGCTTCAAAGGAAGGTCTGAAGGCTAGAAGCCTCTGGTAATTGGCTGAGCCTTAATCAGTGAGCGGGGCATTCACCCAGGCCAGGGCTTTATAAAGCAGCGCACAAACGACCAGGGAGCTTTTGCGACCAGGGGCTGGTAACAGGGAGTTTCACAAGGGAGTTTAGAAGGGGAGCAGGAAGGGAGCGCAGGTCCTTTGCCGGTTCTATCTTATACCCTTTATTCCCCTTAAAACCTATAAACCAAACTACATTCAAAACGTCTTGCTTTAAACAACCCCTTCATTAACTAGGAGACAATGCAGGCAGAAGCCCACCAGCCACATTAGGGATCTATTATCAACCACCTGACCAGGACGGTGATAGTGATGATGAAATGCTAAGGGAAATTAGAGAGGCTATCAAAATTAAGAACTCAATAATAGTGGGGGATATCAATTATCCCCATATTGACTGGGAACATTTCACTTCAGGACGAAATGCAGAGATAAAATTTCTCTATACTTTAAATGACTGCTTCATGGAGCAGCTGGTACGGGAACCCACAAGGGGAGAGGCAACTCAAGATTTAGTCCTGAGTGGAGCACAGGAGCTGGTCCAAGAGGTAACTATAGCAGGACCGCTTGGAAATAGTGACCATAATACAATATCATTCAACATCCTTGTGGTGGGAAGAACATCTCAACAGCCCAACACTGTGGCATTTAATTTCAAAAGGGGGAACTATGCAAAAATGAGGGGGTTAGTTAAACAGAAGTTAAAAGGTACAGTGACTAAAGTGAAATCCCTGCAAGCTGCATGGGCGCTGTTTAAAGACACCATAATAGAGGCCCAACTTCAACGTATACCCCAAATTAAGAAACACAGTAAAAGAACTAAAAAAGAGCCACTGTGGCTTAACAACCATTAAAAGAAGCAGTGAGAGATAAAAAGACTTCCTTTTAAAAGTGGAAGTCAAATCCTAGTGAAGCAAATAGAAAGGAGCATAAACAGTGCCAAATTAAGTGCAAGAATGTAATATGAAAAGCCAAAGAGGAGTTTGAAGAACGGCTACCCCAAAACTCCAAAGGTAATAACAAAATGTTTTTTAAGTACATCAGAAGCAGGAAGCCTGCTAAACAACCAGTGGGGCCCCTTGATGATCGAGATACAAAAGGAGTGCTTAAAGACGATAAAGTCATGGCGGAGAAACTAAATGGATTCTTTGCTTCAGTCTTCACGGCTGAGGATGTTAGGGAGATTCCCAAACCTGAGCTGGCTTTTGTAAGTAACAAATCTGAGGAACTGTCACGGATTGAAGTGTTACGAGAGGAGGTTTTAGAATTAATTGATAAACTTAACATTAACAAGTCACCGGGACCAGATGGCATTCACCCAAGAGTTCTGAAAGAACTCAAATGTGAAGTTGCAGAACTATTAACTAGGGTTTGTAACCTGTCCTTTAAATCGGCTTCTGTACCCAATGACTGGAAGTTCGCTAATGTAACACCAATATTCAAAAAGAGCTCTAGAGGTGATCCCGGCAATTACAGACCAGTAAGTCTAACATCTGTACCGGGCAAATTAGTCGAAACAATAGTTAAGAATAAAATTGTCCGACACATAGAAAAACAAACTGTTGAGCAATAGTCAACATGGTTTCTGTAAAGGGAAATCGTGTCTTACTAATCTATTAGAATTCTTTGAAGGGGTCAACAAACATGTGGACAAGGCGGATCCAGTGGACACAGTGTACTTAGATTTCCAGAAAGCCTTTGACAAGGTCCCTCACCAAAGGCTCTTATGTAAATTAAGCTGCCATGGGATAAAAGGGAAGGTCCTTTCATGGATTGAGAACTGGTTAAAAGACGAAACAAAAGGTAGGAATTAATGGTAAATTCTCAGAATGGAGAGGGGTAACTAGTGGTGTTCCCCAAGGGTCAGTCCTCAGACCGATCCTATTCAACTTATTCATAAATGATCTGGAGAAAGGGGTAAACAGTGAGGTGGCAAAGTTTGCAGATAATACTAAACTGCTAAAGATAGTTAAGACCAAAGCAGACTGTGAAGAACTTCAAAAAGATCTCAGAAAACTAAGTGATTGGGCATCAAAATGGCAAATGAAATTTAATGTGGATAAATGTAAAGTAATGCACATTGGAAAAAATAACCCCAACTATACATACAATATGATGGGGGCTAATTTAGCTACAACAAGTCAGGAAAAAGATCTTGGAGTCATCGTGGATAGTTCTCTGAAAATGTCCACGCAGTGTGCAGAGGCGGTCAAAAAAGCAAACAGGATGTTAGGAATCATTAAAAAGGGGATAGAGAATAAGACTGAATATATTATTGCCCTTATATAAATCGATGGTACGCCCTCATCTCGAATACTGCGTACAGATGTGGTCTCCTCATCTCAAAAAAGATATACTGGCACTAGAAAAGGTTCAGAAAAGGGCAACTAAAATGATTAAGGGTTTGGAACGGGTCCCATATGAGGAGAGATTAAAGAGGCTAGGACTCTTCAGCTTGGAAAAGAGGAGACTAAGGGGGGATATGATAGAGGTATATAAAATCATGAGTGATGTGGAGAAAGTGGATAAGGAAAAGTTATTTACTTATTCCCATAATACAAGCACTAGGGGTCATCAAATGAAATTAATAGGCAGCAGGTTTAAAACAAATAAAAGGAAGTTCTTCTTCACGCAGTGCACAGTCAACTTGTGGAACTCCTTACCTGAGGAGGTTGT